>NC_067467.1:17276663-17589413 GCF_025434085.1 Hippocampus zosterae
ATTTTTTTATCTCTCAACCTGTCCAAGAGGCCTGCTGCCCGCCGCACTCGCCGCCGGGCCGGCCCGCACCCCGCCATTGAGACTGAACGGGGATTATTATTTTTTTTAACTCGGCCTCCGGGCCGGGGCGGGCTTCGCCCCCGGTACCTCCAGCCGCTTCTATTTACGCGCGCCGCGTTCCAACATATTGACCCCGGCCAAGAGGCCTATTCCCCGGCCCGCACCCCGCCATTGAGACTGCACGGGAATTATTATTTTTTTATCTCTCAACCTGTCCAAGAGGCCTGCTGCCCGCCGCACTCGCCGCCGGGCCGGCCCGCACCCTGCCATTGAGACTGAACGGGAATTATTATTTTTTTATCTCTCAACCTGTCCAAGAGGCCTGCTGCCCGCCGCAATCGCCGCCGGGCCGGCCCGCACCCTGCCATTGAGACTGAACGGGGATTATTTATTTTTTTAACTTGGCCGCCGGGCCGGGGCGGGCATCGCCCCCGGTACCTCCAGCCGCTACTATTTCCGCGGGCCGTGTTCCAACACTATTCACCCCGGCCAAGAGGCCTATTCCCCGGCCCGCACCCCGCCATTGAGACTGCATGGGAATTATTATTTTTTTATCTCTCAACCTGTCCAAGAGGCCTGCTGCCCGCCGCAATCGCCGCCGGGCCGGCCCGCACCCTGCCATTGAGACTGAACGGGGATTATTTATTTTTTTAACTTGGCCGCCGGGCCGGGGCGGGCATCGCCCCCGGTACCTCCAGCCGCTACTATTTCCGCGGGCCGTGTTCCGACACTATTCACCCCGGCCAAGAGGCCTATTCCCCGGCCCGCACCCCGCCATTGAGACTGCACGGGAATTATTATTTTTTTATCTCTCAACCTGTCCAAGAGGCCTGCTGCCCGCCGCACTCGCCGCCGGGCCGGCCCGCACCCCGCCATTGAGACTGAACGGGATTATTATTTTTTTTAACTCGGCCTCCGGGCCTGGGCGGGCTTCGCCCCCGGTACCTCCAGCCGCTTCTATTTACGCGCGTCGCGTTCCAACATATTCACCCCGGCCAAGAGGCCTATTCCCCGGCCCGCACCCCGCCATTGAGACTGCATGGGAATTATTATTTTTTTATCTCTCAACCTGTCCAAGAGGCCTGCTGCCCGCCGCAATCGCCGCCGGGCCGGCCCGCACCCTGCCATTGAGACTGAACGGGATTATTTATTTTTTTAACTTGGCCGCCGGGCCGGGGCGGGCATCGCCCCCGGTACCTCCAGCCGCTACTATTTCCGCGGGCCGTGTTCCAACACTATTCACCCCGACCAAGAGGCCTATTCCCCGGCCCGCACCCCGCCATTGAGACTGCACGGGAATTATTATTTTTTTATCTCTCAACCTGTCCAAGAGGCCTGCTGCCCGCCGCACTCGCCGCCGGGCCGGCCCGCACCCCGCCATTGAGACTGAACGGGGATTATTATTTTTTTTACCTCGGCCTCCGGGCCGGGGCGGGCTTCGCCCCCGGTACCTCCAGCCGCTTCTATTTACGCACGCCGCGTTCCAACATATTCACCCCGGCCAAGAGGCCTATTCCCCGGCCCGCACCCCGCCATTGAGACTGCATGGGAATTATTATTTTTTTATCTCTCAACCTGTCCAAGAGGCCTGCTGCCCGCCGCAATTGCCGCCGGGCCGGCCCGCACCCTGCCATTGAGACTGAACGGGAATTATTATTTTTTTATCTCTCAACCTGTCCAAGAGGCCTGCTGCCCGCCGCACTCGCCGCCGGGCCGGCCCGCACCCTGCCATTGAGACTGAACGGGGATTATTTATTTTTTTAACTTGGCCGCCGGGCCGGGGAGGGCATCGCCCCCGGTACCTCCAGCCGCTACTATTTCCGCGGGCCGTGTTCCAACACTATTCACCCCGGCCAAGAGGCCTATTCCCCGGCCCGCACCCCGCCATTGAGACTGCATGGGAATTATTATTTTTTTATCTCTCAACCTGTCCAAGAGGCCTGCTGCCCGCCGCAATCGCCGCCGGGCCGGCCCGCACCCTGCCATTGAGACTGAACGGGGATTATTTATTTTTTTAACTTGGCCTCCGGGCCGGGGCGGGCTTCGCCCCCGGTACCTCCAGCCGCTTCTATTTACGCGCGCCGCGTTCCAACATATTCACCCCGGCCAAGAGGCCTATTACCCGGCCCGCACCCCGCCATTGAGACTGCATGGGAATTATTATTTTTTTATCTCTCAACCTGTCCAAGAGGCCTGCTGCCCGCCGCAATTGCCGCCGGGCCGGCCCGCACCCTGCCATTGAGACTGAACGGGAATTATTATTTTTTTATCTCTCAACCTGTCCAAGAGGCCTGCTGCCCGCCGCACTCGCCGCCGGGCCGGCCCGCACCCTGCCATTGAGACTGAACGGGGATTATTTATTTTTTTAACTTGGCCGCCGGGCCGTGGCGGGCATCGCCCCCGGTACCTCCAGCCGCTACTATTTCCGCGGGCCGTGTTCCAACACTATTCACCCCGGCCAAGAGGCCTATTCCCCGGCCCGCACCCCGCCATTGAGACTGCATGGGAATTATTATTTTTTTATCTCTCAACCTGTCCAAGAGGCCTGCTGCCCGCCGCAATTGCCGCCGGGCCGGCCCGCACCCTGCCATTGAGACTGAACGGGGATTATTTATTTTTTTAACTTGGCCGCCGGGCCGGGGCGGGCATCGCCCCCGGTACCTCCAGCCGCTACTATTTCCGCGGGCCGTGTTCCAACATATTCACCCCGGCCAAGAGGCCTATTCCCCGGCCCGCACCCCGCCATTGAGACTGCATGGGAATTATTATTTTTTATCTCTCAACCTGTCCAAGAGGCCTGCTGCCCGCCGCACTCGCCGCCGGGCCGGCCCGCACCCCGCCATTGAGACTGAACGGGGATTATTATTTTTTTTTAACTCGGCCTCCGGGCCGGGGCGGGCTTCGCCCCCGGTACCTCCAGCCGCTACTCTTTCCGCGGGCCGTGTTCCAACACTATTCACCCCGGCCAAGAGGCCTATTCCCCGGCCCGCACCCCGCCATTGAGACTGCATGGGAATTATTATTTTTTTATCTCTCAACCTGTCCAAGAGGCCTGCTGCCCGCCGCAATCGCCGCCGGGCCGGCCCGCACCCTGCCATTGAGACTGAACGGGGATTATTTATTTTTTTAATTTGGCCGCCGGGCCGGGGCGGGCATCGCCCCCGGTACCTCCAGCCGCTACTATTTCCGCGGGCCGTGTTCCAACATATTCACCCCGGCCAAGAGGCCTATTCCCCGGCCCGCACCCCGCCATTGAGACTGCATGGGAATTATTATTTTTTTATCTCTCAACCTGTCCAAGAGGCCTGCTGCCCGCCGCACTCGCCGCCGGGCCGGCCCGCACCCCGCCATTGAGACTGAACGGGGATTATTATTTTTTTTTAACTCGGCCTCCGGGCCGGGGCGGGCTTCGCCCCCGGTACCTCCAGCCGCTACTCTTTCCGCGGGCCGTGTTCCAACACTATTCACCCCGGCCAAGAGGCCTATTCCCCGGCCCGCACCCCGCCATTGAGACTGCATGGGAATTATTATTTTTTTATCTCTCAACCTGTCCAAGAGGCCTGCTGCCCGCCGCAATCGCCGCCGGGCCGGCCCGCACCCTGCCATTGAGACTGAACGGGGATTATTTATTTTTTTAACTTGGCCTCCGGGCCGGGGCGGGCTTCGCCCCCGGTACCTCCAGCCGCTTCTATTTACGCGCGCCGCGTTCCAACATATTCACCCCGGCCAAGAGGCCTATTCCCCGGCCCGCACCCCGCCATTGAGACTGCATGGGAATTATTATTTTTTTATCTCTCAACCTGTCCAAGAGGCCTGCTGCCCGCCGCAATTGCCGCCGGGCCGGCCCGCACCCTGCCATTGAGACTGAACGGGAATTATTATTTTTTTATCTCTCAACCTGTCCAAGAGGCCTGCTGCCCGCCGCACTCGCCGCCGGGCCGGCCCGCACCCTGCCATTGAGACTGAACGGGGATTATTTATTTTTTTAACTTGGCCGCCGGGCCGGGGCGGGCATCGCCCCCGGTACCTCCAGCCGCTACTATTTCCGCGGGCCGTGTTCCAACACTAGTCACCCCGGCCAAGAGGCCTATTCCCCGGCCCGCACCCCGCCATTGAGACTGCATGGGAATTATTATTTTTTTATCTCTCAACCTGTCCAAGAGGCCTGCTGCCCGCCGCAATCGCCGCCGGGCCGGCCCGCACCCTGCCATTGAGACTGAACGGGGATTATTTATTTTTTTAACTTGGCCGCCGGGCCGGGGCGGGCATCGCCCCCGGTACCTCCAGCCGCTACTATTTCCGCGGGCCGTGTTCCAACACTATTCACCCCGGCCAAGAGGCCTATTCCCCGGCCCGCACCCCGCCATTGAGACTGCACGGGAATTATTATTTTTTTATCTCTCAACCTGTCCAAGAGGCCTGCTGCCCGCCGCACTCGCCGCCGGGCCGGCCCGCACCCCGCCATTGAGACTGAACGGGGATTATTTTATTTTTTTAACTCGGCCTCCGGGCCGGGGCGGGCTTCGCCCGGTACCTCCAGCCGCTTCTATTTACGCGCGCCGCGTTCCAACATATTCACCCCGGCCAAGAGGCCTATTCCCCGGCCCGCACCCCGCCATTGAGACTGCATGGGAATTATTATTTTTTTATCTCTCAACCTGTCCAAGAGGCCTGCTGCCCGCCGCACTCGCCGCCGGGCCGGCCCGCACCCCGCCATTGAGACTGAACGGGGATTATTATTTTTTTTAACTCGGCCTCCGGGCCGGGGCGGGCTTCGCCCCCGGTACCTCCAGCCGCTTCTATTTACGCGCGCCGCGTTCCAACATATTCACCCCGGCCAAGAGGCCTATTCCCCGGCCCGCACCCCGCCATTGAGACTGCACGGGAATTATTATTTTTTTATCTCTCAACCTGTCCAAGAGGCCTGCTGCCCGCCGCAATCGCCGCCGGGCCAGCCCGCACCCTGCCATTGAGACTGAACGGGAATTATTATTTTTTTATCTCTCAACCTGTCCAAGAGGCCTGCTGCCCGCCGCACTCGCCGCCGGGCCGGCCCGCACCCCGCCATTGAGACTGAACGGGGATTATTATTTTTTTATCTCTCAACCTGTCCAAGAGGCCTCTTCCCCGGCCACACTCGTCCGCCGGGCCGGCCCGCACCCCGCCATTGAGACTGCACGGGAATTATTATTTTTTTATCTCTCAACCTGTCCAAGAGGCCTGCTGCCCGCCGCACTCGCCGCCGGGCCGGCCCGCACCCCGCCATTGAGACTGAACGGGGATTATTATTTTTTTTAACTCGGCCTCCGGGCCGGGGCGGGCTTCGCCCCCGGTACCTCCAGCCGCTTCTATTTACGCGCGCCGCGTTCCAACATATTCACCCCGGCCAAGAGGCCTCTTCCCCGGCCACACTCGTCCGCCGGGCCGGCCCGCACCCCGCCATTGAGACTGCACGGGAATTATTATTTTTATATCTCTCAACCTGTCCAAGAGGCCTGCTGCCCGCCGCAATCGCCGCCGGGCCGGCCCGCACCCTGCCATTGAGACTGAACGGGATTATTTATTTTTTTAACTTGGCCGCCGGCCCGGGGCGGGCATCGCCCCCGGTACCTCCAGCCGCTACTATTTCCGCGGGCCGTGTTCCAACACTATTCACCCCGGCCAAGAGGCCTATTCCCCGGCCCGCACCCCGCCATTGAGACTGCATGGGAATTATTATTTTTTTATCTCTCAACCTGTCCAAGAGGCCTGCTGCCCGCCGCAATCGCCGCCGGGCCGGCCCGCACCCTGCCATTGAGACTGAACGGGGATTATTTATTTTTTTAACTTGGCCGCCGGGCCGGGGCGGGCATCGCCCCCGGTACCTCCAGCCGCTACTATTTCCGCGGGCCGTGTTCCAACACTATTCACCCCGGCCAAGAGGCCTATTCCCCGGCCCGCACCCCGCCATTGAGACTGCATGGGAATTATTATTTTTTTATCTCTCAACCTGTCCAAGAGGCCTGCTGCCCGCCGCAATCGCCGCCGGGCCGGCCCGCACCCTGCCATTGAGACTGAACGGGGATTATTTATTTTTTTAACTTGGCCGCCGGGCCGGGGCGGGCATCGCCCCCGGTACCTCCAGCCGCTACTATTTCCGCGGGCCGTGTTCCAACACTATTCACCCCGGCCAAGAGGCCTATTCCCCGGCCCGCACCCCGCCATTGAGACTGCACGGGAATTATTATTTTTTTATCTCTCAACCTGTCCAAGAGGCCTGCTGCCCGCCGCAATCGCCGCCGGGCCGGCCCGCACCCTGCCATTGAGACTGAACGGGATTATTTATTTTTTTAACTTGGCCGCCGGGCCGGGGCGGGCATCGCCCCCGGTACCTCCAGCCGCTACTATTTCCGCGGGCCGTGTTCCAACACTATTCACCCCGACCAAGAGGCCTATTCCCCGGCCCGCACCCCGCCATTGAGACTGCACGGGAATTATTCATTCATTCATTCATCTTCCAAGCCGCTTGTTCCTCACTAGGGTCGCGGGGGGTGCTGGAGCCTATCCCAGCTGTCTCCGGGCAGTAGGCGGGGGACACCCTGAATCGGTTGCCAGCCAATCGCAGGGCACACAGAGACGAACAACCATTCGCACTCACACTCACATCTAGGGACAATTTAGAGTGTTCAATCAGCCTGCCACGCATGTTTTTGGAATGTGGGAGGAAACCGGAGCACCCGGAGAAAACCCACGCAGGCCCGGGGAGAACATGCAAACTCCACACAGGGAGGCCGGAGCTGGAATCGAACCCGGTACCTCTGCACTGTGAAGCCGACGTGCTAACCACTGGACTACCGGGCCGCCTGCACGGGAATTATTATTTTTTTATCTCTCAACCTGTCCAAGAGGCCTGCTGCCCGCCGCACTCGCCGCCGGGCCGGCCCGCACCCCGCCATTGAGACTGAACGGGGATTATTATTTTTTTTACCTCGGCCTCCGGGCCGGGGCGGGCTTCGCCCCCGGTACCTCCAGCCGCTTCTATTTACGCGCGCCGCGTTCCAACATATTCACCCCGGCCAAGAGGCCTATTCCCCGGCCCGCACCCCGCCATTGAGACTGCATGGGAATTATTATTTTTTTATCTCTCAACCTGTCCAAGAGGCCTGCTGCCCGCCGCAATTGCCGCCGGGCCGGCCCGCACCCTGCCATTGAGACTGAACGGGAATTATTATTTTTTTATCTCTCAACCTGTCCAAGAGGCCTGCTGCCCGCCGCACTCGCCGCCGGGCCGGCCCGCACCCTGCCATTGAGACTGAACGGGGATTATTTATTTTTTTAACTTGGCCGCCGGGCCGGGGCGGGCATCGCCCCCGGTACCTCCAGCCGCTACTATTTCCGCGGGCCGTGTTCCAACACTATTCACCCCGGCCAAGAGGCCTATTCCCCGGCCCGCACCCCGCCATTGAGACTGCATGGGAATTATTATTTTTTTATCTCTCAACCTGTCCAAGAGGCCTGCTGCCCGCCGCAATTGCCGCCGGGCCGGCCCGCACCCTGCCATTGAGACTGAACGGGGATTATTTATTTTTTTAACTTGGCCGCCGGGCCGGGGCGGGCATCGCCCCCGGTACCTCCAGCCGCTACTATTTCCGCGGGCCGTGTTCCAACATATTCACCCCGGCCAAGAGGCCTATTCCCCGGCCCGCACCCCGCCATTGAGACTGCATGGGAATTATTATTTTTTTATCTCTCAACCTGTCCAAGAGGCCTGCTGCCCGCCGCACTCGCCGCCGAACGGGGATTATTATTTTTTTTTAACTCGGCCTCCGGGCCGGGGCGGGCTTCGCCCCCGGTACCTCCAGCCGCTACTATTTCCGCGGGCCGTGTTCCAACACTATTCACCCCGGCCAAGAGGCCTATTCCCCGGCCCGCACCCCGCCATTGAGACTGCATGGGAATTATTATTTTTTTATCTCTCAACCTGTCCAAGAGGCCTGCTGCCCGCCGCAATCGCCGCCGGGCCGGCCCGCACCCTGCCATTGAGACTGAACGGGGATTATTTATTTTTTTAACTTGGCCTCCTGGCCGGGGCGGGCTTCGCCCCCGGTACCTCCAGCCGCTTCTATTTACGCGCGCCGCGTTCCAACATATTCACCCCGGCCAAGAGGCCTATTCCCCGGCCCGCACCCCGCCATTGAGACTGCATGGGAATTATTATTTTTTTATCTCTCAACCTGTCCAAGAGGCCTGCTGCCCGCCGCAATTGCCGCCGGGCCGGCCCGCACCCTGCCATTGAGACTGAACGGGAATTATTATTTTTTTATCTCTCAACCTGTCCAAGAGGCCTGCTGCCCGCCGCACTCGCCGCCGGGCCGGCCCGCACCCTGCCATTGAGACTGAACGGGGATTATTTATTTTTTTAACTTGGCCGCCGGGCCGGGGCGGGCATCGCCCCCGGTACCTCCAGCCGCTACTATTTCCGCGGGCCGTGTTCCAACACTAGTCACCCCGGCCAAGAGGCCTATTCCCCGGCCCGCACCCCGCCATTGAGACTGCATGGGAATTATTATTTTTTTATCTCTCAACCTGTCCAAGAGGCCTGCTGCCCGCCGCAATCGCCGCCGGGCCGGCCCGCACCCTGCCATTGAGACTGAACGGGGATTATTTATTTTTTTAACTTGGCCGCCGGGCCGGGGCGGGCATCGCCCCCGATACCTCCAGCCGCTACTATTTCCGCGGGCCGTGTTCCAACACTATTCACCCCGGCCAAGAGGCCTATTCCCCGGCCCGCACCCCGCCATTGAGACTGCACGGGAATTATTATTTTTTTATCTCTCAACCTGTCCAAGAGGCCTGCTGCCCGCCGCACTCGCCGCCGGGCCGGCCCGCACCCCGCCATTGAGACTGAACGGGGATTATTTTTTTTTTTTAACTCGGCCTCCGGGCCGGGGCGGGCTTCGCCCGGTACCTCCAGCCGCTTCTATTTACGCGCGCCGCGTTCCAACATATTCACCCCGGCCAAGAGGCCTATTCCCCGGCCCGCACCCCGCCATTGAGACTGCATGGGAATTATTATTTTTTTATCTCTCAACCTGTCCAAGAGGCCTGCTGCCCGCCGCACTCGCCGCCGGGCCGGCCCGCACCCCGCCATTGAGACTGAACGGGGATTATTATTTTTTTTAACTCGGCCTCCGGGCCGGGGCGGGCTTCGCCCCCGGTACCTCCAGCCGCTTCTATTTACGCGCGCCGCGTTCCAACATATTCACCCCGGCCAAGAGGCCTATTCCCCGGCCCGCACCCCGCCATTGAGACTGCACGGGAATTATTATTTTTTTATCTCTCAACCTGTCCAAGAGGCCTGCTGCCCGCCGCAATCGCCGCCGGGCCGGCCCGCACCCTGCCATTGAGACTGAACGGGAATTATTATTTTTTTATCTCTCAACCTGTCCAAGAGGCCTGCTGCCCGCCGCACTCGCCGCCGGGCCGGCCCGCACCCCGCCATTGAGACTGAACGGGGATTATTATTTTTTTATCTCTCAACCTGTCCAAGAGGCCTCTTCCCCGGCCACACTCGTCCGCCGGGCCGGCCCGCACCCCGCCATTGAGACTGCACGGGAATTATTATTTTTTTATCTCTCAACCTGTCCAAGAGGCCTGCTGCCCGCCGCACTCGCCGCCGGGCCGGCCCGCACCCCGCCATTGAGACTGAACGGGGATTATTATTTTTTTTAACTCGGCCTCCGGGCCGGGGCGGGCTTCGCCCCCGGTACCTCCAGCCGCTTCTATTTACGCGCGCCGCGTTCCAACATATTCACCCCGGCCAAGAGGCCTATTCCCCGGCCCGCACCCCGCCATTGAGACTGCATGGGAATTATTATTTTTTTATCTCTCAACCTGTCCAAGAGGCCTGCTGCCCGCCGCAATTGCCGCCGGGCCGGCCCGCACCCTGCCATTGAGACTGAACGGGAATTATTATTTTTTTATCTCTCAACCTGTCCAAGAGGCCTGCTGCCCGCCGCACTCGCCGCCGGGCCGGCCCGCACCCTGCCATTGAGACTGAACGGGGATTATTTATTTTTTTAACTTGGCCGCCGGGCCGGGGCGGGCATCGCCCCCGGTACCTCCAGCCGCTACTATTTCCGCGGGCCGTGTTCCAACACTAGTCACCCCGGCCAAGAGGCCTATTCCCCGGCCCGCACCCCGCCATTGAGACTGCATGGGAATTATTATTTTTTTATCTCTCAACCTGTCCAAGAGGCCTGCTGCCCGCCGCAATCGCCGCCGGGCCGGCCCGCACCCTGCCATTGAGACTGAACGGGGATTATTTATTTTTTTAACTTGGCCGCCGGGCCGGGGCGGGCATCGCCCCCGATACCTCCAGCCGCTACTATTTCCGCGGGCCGTGTTCCAACACTATTCACCCCGGCCAAGAGGCCTATTCCCCGGCCCGCACCCCGCCATTGAGACTGCACGGGAATTATTATTTTTTTATCTCTCAACCTGTCCAAGAGGCCTGCTGCCCGCCGCACTCGCCGCCGGGCCGGCCCGCACCCCGCCATTGAGACTGAACGGGGATTATTTTTTTTTTTTAACTCGGCCTCCGGGCCGGGGCGGGCTTCGCCCGGTACCTCCAGCCGCTTCTATTTACGCGCGCCGCGTTCCAACATATTCACCCCGGCCAAGAGGCCTATTCCCCGGCCCGCACCCCGCCATTGAGACTGCATGGGAATTATTATTTTTTTATCTCTCAACCTGTCCAAGAGGCCTGCTGCCCGCCGCACTCGCCGCCGGGCCGGCCCGCACCCCGCCATTGAGACTGAACGGGGATTATTATTTTTTTTAACTCGGCCTCCGGGCCGGGGCGGGCTTCGCCCCCGGTACCTCCAGCCGCTTCTATTTACGCGCGCCGCGTTCCAACATATTCACCCCGGCCAAGAGGCCTATTCCCCGGCCCGCACCCCGCCATTGAGACTGCACGGGAATTATTATTTTTTTATCTCTCAACCTGTCCAAGAGGCCTGCTGCCCGCCGCAATCGCCGCCGGGCCGGCCCGCACCCTGCCATTGAGACTGAACGGGAATTATTATTTTTTTATCTCTCAACCTGTCCAAGAGGCCTGCTGCCCGCCGCACTCGCCGCCGGGCCGGCCCGCACCCCGCCATTGAGACTGAACGGGGATTATTATTTTTTTATCTCTCAACCTGTCCAAGAGGCCTCTTCCCCGGCCACACTCGTCCGCCGGGCCGGCCCGCACCCCGCCATTGAGACTGCACGGGAATTATTATTTTTTTATCTCTCAACCTGTCCAAGAGGCCTGCTGCCCGCCGCACTCGCCGCCGGGCCGGCCCGCACCCCGCCATTGAGACTGAACGGGGATTATTATTTTTTTTAACTCGGCCTCCGGGCCGGGGCGGGCTTCGCCCCCGGTACCTCCAGCCGCTTCTATTTACGCGCGCCGCGTTCCAACATATTCACCCCGGCCAAGAGGCCTCTTCCCCGGCCACACTTGTCCGCCGGGCCGGCCCGCACCCCGCCATTGAGACTGCACGGGAATTATTATTTTTATATCTCTCAACCTGTCCAAGAGGCCTGCTGCCCGCCGCAATCGCCGCCGGGCCGGCCCGCACCCTGCCATTGAGACTGAACGGGGATTATTTATTTTTTTAACTTGGCCGCCGGCCCGGGGCGGGCATCGCCCCCGGTACCTCCAGCCGCTACTATTTCCGCGGGCCGTGTTCCAACACTATTCACCCCGGCCAAGAGGCCTATTCCCCGGCCCGCACCCCGCCATTGAGACTGCATGGGAATTATTATTTTTTTATCTCTCAACCTGTCCAAGAGGCCTGCTGCCCGCCGCAATCGCCGCCGGGCCGGCCCGCACCCTGCCATTGAGACTGAACGGGGATTATTTATTTTTTTAACTTGGCCGCCGGGCCGGGGCGGGCATCGCCCCCGGTACCTCCAGCCGCTACTATTTCCGCGGGCCGTGTTCCAACACTATTCACCCCGGCCAAGAGGCCTATTCCCCGGCCCGCACCCCGCCATTGAGACTGCATGGGAATTATTATTTTTTTATCTCTCAACCTGTCCAAGAGGCCTGCTGCCCGCCGCAATCGCCGCCGGGCCGGCCCGCACCCTGCCATTGAGACTGAACGGGGATTATTTATTTTTTTAACTTGGCCGCCGGGCCGGGGCGGGCATCGCCCCCGGTACCTCCAGCCGCTACTATTTCCGCGGGCCGTGTTCCAACACTATTCACCCCGGCCAAGAGGCCTATTCCCCGGCCCGCACCCCGCCATTGAGACTGCACGGGAATTATTATTTTTTTATCTCTCAACCTGTCCAAGAGGCCTGCTGCCCGCCGCACTCGCCGCCGGGCCGGCCCGCACCCCGCCATTGAGACTGAACGGGGATTATTATTTTTTTTAACTCGGCCTCCGGGCCGGGGCGGGCTTCGCCCCCGGTACCTCCAGCCGCTTCTATTTACGCGCGCCGCGTTCCAACACTATTCACCCCGGCCAAGAGGCCTATTCCCCGGCCCGCACCCCGCCATTGAGACTGAACGGGGATTATTTATTTTTTTAACTTGGCCGCCGGGCCGGGGCGGGCATCGCCCCCGGTACCTCCAGCCGCTACTATTTCCGCGGGCCGTGTTCCAACACTATTCACCCCGGCCAAGAGGCCTATTCCCCGGCCCGCACCCCGCCATTGAGACTGCATGGGAATTATTATTTTTTTATCTCTCAACCTGTCCAAGAGGCCTGCTGCCCGCCGCACTCGCCGCCGGGCCGGCCCGCACCCCGCCATTGAGACTGAACGGGGATTATTATTTTTTTTAACTCGGCCTCCGGGCCGGGGCGGGCTTCGCCCCCGGTACCTCCAGCCGCTTCTATTTACGCGCGCCGCGTTCCAACATATTCACCCCGGCCAAGAGGCCTATTCCCCGGCCCGCACCCCGCCATTGAGACTGCATGGGAATTATTATTTTTTTATCTCTCAACCTGTCCAAGAGGCCTGCTGCCCGCCGCAATCGCCGCCGGGCCGGCCCGCACCCTGCCATTGAGACTGAAAGGGATTATTTATTTTTTTAACTTGGCCGCCGGGCCGGGGCGGGCATCGCCCCCGTTACCTCCAGCCGCTACTATTTCCGCGGGCCGTGTTCCAACACTATTCACCCCGGCCAAGAGGCCTATTCCCCGGCCCGCACCCCGCCATTGAGACTGCATGGGAATTATTATTTTTTTATCTCTCAACCTGTCCAAGAGGCCTGCTGCCCGCCGCACTCGCCGCCGGGCCGGCCCGCACCCCGCCATTGAGACTGAACGGGGATTATTTATTTTTTTAACTTTGCCGCCGGGCCGGGGCGGGCATCGCCCCCGGTACCTCCAGCCGTTACTATTTCCGCGGGCCGTGTTCCAACACTATTCACCCCGGCCAAGAGGCCTATTCCCCGGCCCGCACCCCGCCATTGAGACTGCATGGGAATTATTATTTTTTTATCTCTCAACCTGTCCAAGAGGCCTGCTGCCCGCCGCACTCGCCGCCGGGCCGGCCCGCACCCCGCCATTGAGACTGAACGGGGATTATTATTTTTTTTAACTCGGCCTCCGGGCCGGGGCGGGCTTCGCCCCCGGTACCTCCAGCCGCTTCTATTTACGCGCGCCGCGTTCCAACATATTCACCCCGGCCAAGAGGCCTATTCCCCGGCCCGCACCCCGCCATTGAGACTGCATGGGAATTATTATTTTTTTATCTCTCAACCTGTCCAAGAGGCCTGCTGCCCGCCGCAATTGCCGCCGGGCCGGCCCGCACCCTGCCATTGAGACTGAACGGGGATTATTTATTTTTTTAACTTGGCCGCCGGCCCGGGGCGGGCATCGCCCCCGGTACCTCCAGCCGCTACTATTTCCGCGGGCCGTGTTCCAACACTATTCACCCCGGCCAAGAGGCCTATTCCCCGGCCCGCACCCCGCCATTGAGACTACATGGGAATTATTATTTTTTTATCTCTCAACCTGTCCAAGAGGCCTGCTGCCCGCCGCAATCGCCGCCGGGCCGGCCCGCACCCTGCCATTGAGACTGAACGGGGATTATTTATTTTTTTAACTTGGCCGCCGGGCCGGGGCGGGCATCGCCCCCGGTACCTCCAGCCGCTACTATTTCCGCGGGCCGTGTTCCAACACTATTCACCCCGGCCAAGAGGCCTATTCCCCGGCCCGCACCCCGCCATTGAGACTACATGGGAATTATTATTTTTTTATCTCTCAACCTGTCCAAGAGGCCTGCTGCCCGCCGCAATCGCCGCCGGGCCGGCCCGCACCCTGCCATTGAGACTGAACGGGGATTATTTATTTTTTTAACTTGGCCGCCGGGCCGGGGCGGGCATCGCCCCCGGTACCTCCAGCCGCTACTATTTCCGCGGGCCGTGTTCCAACACTATTCACCCCGGCCAAGAGGCCTATTCCCCGGCCCGCACCCCGCCATTGAGACTGCACGGAATTATAATTTTTTTATCTCTCAACCTGTCCAAGAGGCCTGCTGCCCGCCGCACTCGCCGCCGGGCCGGCCCGCACCCCGCCATTGAGACTGAACGGGGATTATTATTTTTTTTAACTCGGCCTCCGGGCCGGGGCGGGCTTCGCCCCCGGTACCTCCAGCCGCTTCTATTTACGCGCGCCGCGTTCCAACATATTCACCCCGGCCAAGAGGCCTATTCCCCGGCCCGCACCCCGCCATTGAGACTGCATGGGAATTATTATTTTTTTATCTCTCAACCTGTCCAAGAGGCCTGCTGCCCGCCGCAATTGCCGCCGGGCCGGCCCGCACCCTGCCATTGAGACTGAACGGGAATTATTATTTTTTTATCTCTCAACCTGTCCAAGAGGCCTGCTGCCCGCCGCACTCGCCGCCGGGCCGGCCCGCACCCCGCCATTGAGACTGAACGGGGATTATTATTTTTTTTAACTCGGCCTCCGGGCCGGGGCGGGCTTCGCCCCCGGTACCTCCAGCCGCTTCTATTTACGCGCGCCGCGTTCCAACATATTCACCCCGGCCAAGAGGCCTATTCCCCGGCCCGCACCCCGCCATTGAGACTGCATGGGAATTATTATTTTTTTATCTCTCAACCTGTCCAAGAGGCCTGCTGCCCGCCGCACTCGCCGCCGGGCCGGCCCGCACCCCGCCATTGAGACTGAACGGGGATTATTATTTTTTTTAACTCGGCCTCCGGGCCGGGGCGGGCTTCGCCCCCGGTACCTCCAGCCGCTTCTATTTACGCGCGCCGCGTTCCAACATATTCACCCCGGCCAAGAGGCCTATTCCCCGGCCCGCACCCCGCCATTGAGACTGCATGGGAATTATTATTTTTTTATCTCTCAACCTGTCCAAGAGGCCTGCTGCCCGCCGCAATCGCCGCCGGGCCGGCCCGCACCCTGCCATTGAGACTGAACGGGATTATTTATTTTTTTAACTTGGCCGCCGGGCAAGGGCGGGCATCGCCCCGGTACCTCCAGCCGCTACTATTTCCGCGGGCCGTGTTCCAACACTATTCACCCCGGCCAAGAGGCCTATTCCCCGGCCCGCACCCCGCCATTGAGACTGCATGGGAATTATTATTTTTTTATCTCTCAACCTGTCCAAGAGGCCTGCTGCCCGCCGCACTCGCCGCCGGGACGGCCCGCACCCCGCCATTGAGACTGAACGGGGATTATTATTTTTTTTAACTCGGCCTCTGGGCCGGGGCGGGCATCGCCCCCGGTACCTCCAGCCGCTACTATTTCCGCGGGCCGTGTTCCAACATATTCACCCCGGCCAAGAGGCCTATTCCCCGGCCCGCACCCCGCCATTGAGACTGCATGGGAATTATTATTTTTTTATCTCTCAACCTGTCCAAGAGGCCTGCTGCCCGCCGCACTCGCCGCCGGGCCGGCCCGCACCCCGCCATTGAGACTGAACGGGGATTATTATTTTTTTTTAACTCGGCCTCCGGGCCGGGGCGGGCTTCGCCCCCGGTACCTCCAGCCGCTACTCTTTCCGCGGGCCGTGTTCCAACACTATTCACCCCGGCCAAGAGGCCTATTCCCCGGCCCGCACCCCGCCATTGAGACTGCATGGGAATTATTATTTTTTTATCTCTCAACCTGTCCAAGAGGCCTGCTGCCCGCCGCAATTGCCGCCGGGCCGGCCCGCACCCTGCCATTGAGACTGAACGGGAATTATTATTTTTTTATCTCTCAACCTGTCCAAGAGGCCTGCTGCCCGCCGCACTCGCCGCCGGGCCGGCCCGCACCCTGCCATTGAGACTGAACGGGGATTATTTATTTTTTTAACTTGGCCGCCGGGCCGGGGCGGGCATCGCCCCCGGTACCTCCAGCCGCTACTATTTCCGCGGGCCGTGTTCCAACACTAGTCACCCCGGCCAAGAGGCCTATTCCCCGGCCCGCACCCCGCCATTGAGACTGCATGGGAATTATTATTTTTTTATCTCTCAACCTGTCCAAGAGGCCTGCTGCCCGCCGCAATCGCCGCCGGGCCGGCCCGCACCCTGCCATTGAGACTGAACGGGGATTATTTATTTTTTTAACTTGGCCGCCGGGCCGGGGCGGGCATCGCCCCCGGTACCTCCAGCCGCTACTATTTCCGCGGGCCGTGTTCCAACACTATTCACCCCGGCCAAGAGGCCTATTCCCCGGCCCGCACCCCGCCATTGAGACTGCACGGGAATTATTATTTTTTTATCTCTCAACCTGTCCAAGAGGCCTGCTGCCCGCCGCACTCGCCGCCGGGCCGGCCCGCACCCCGCCATTGAGACTGAACGGGGATTATTTTTTTTTTTTAACTCGGCCTCCGGGCCGGGGCGGGCTTCGCCCGGTACCTCCAGCCGCTTCTATTTACGCGCGCCGCGTTCCAACATATTCACCCCGGCCAAGAGGCCTATTCCCCGGCCCGCACCCCGCCATTGAGACTGCATGGGAATTATTATTTTTTTATCTCTCAACCTGTCCAAGAGGCCTGCTGCCCGCCGCACTCGCCGCCGGGCCGGCCCGCACCCCGCCATTGAGACTGAACGGGGATTATTATTTTTTTTAACTCGGCCTCCGGGCCGGGGCGGGCTTCGCCCCCGGTACCTCCAGCCGCTTCTATTTACGCGCGCCGCGTTCCAACATATTCACCCCGGCCAAGAGGCCTATTCCCCGGCCCGCACCCCGCCATTGAGACTGCACGGGAATTATTATTTTTTTATCTCTCAACCTGTCCAAGAGGCCTGCTGCCCGCCGCAATCGCCGCCGGGCCGGCCCGCACCCTGCCATTGAGACTGAACGGGAATTATTATTTTTTTATCTCTCAACCTGTCCAAGAGGCCTGCTGCCCGCCGCACTCGCCGCCGGGCCGGCCCGCACCCCGCCATTGAGACTGAACGGGGATTATTATTTTTTTATCTCTCAACCTGTCCAAGAGGCCTCTTCCCCGGCCACACTCGTCCGCCGGGCCGGCCCGCACCCCGCCATTGAGACTGCACGGGAATTATTATTTTTTTATCTCTCAACCTGTCCAAGAGGCCTGCTGCCCGCCGCACTCGCCGCCGGGCCGGCCCGCACCCCGCCATTGAGACTGAACGGGGATTATTATTTTTTTTAACTCGGCCTCCGGGCCGGGGCGGGCTTCGCCCCCGGTACCTCCAGCCGCTTCTATTTACGCGCGCCGCGTTCCAACATATTCACCCCGGCCAAGAGGCCTCTTCCCCGGCCACACTCGTCCGCCGGGCCGGACCGCACCCCGCCATTGAGACTGCACGGGAATTATTATTGTTTTATCTCTCAACCTGTCCAAGAGGCCTGCTGCCCGCCGCACTCGCCGCCGGGCCGGCCCGCACCCTGCCATTGAGACTGAACGGGGATTATTTATTTTTTTAACTTGGCCGCCGGCCCGGGGCGGGCATCGCCCCCGGTACCTCCAGCCGCTACTATTTCCGCAGGCCGTGTTCCAACACTATTCACCCCGGCCAAGAGGCCTATTCCCCGGCCCGCACCCCGCCATTCAGACTGCACGGGAATTATTATTTTTTTATCTCTCAACCTGTCCAAGAGGCCTGCTGCCCGCCGCACTCGCCGCCGGGCCGGCCCGCACCCCGCCATTGAGACTGAACGGGGATTATTATTTTTTTTAACTCGGCCTCCGGGCCGGGGCGGGCTTCGCCCCCGGTACCTCCAGCCGCTTCTATTTACGCGCGCCGCGTTCCAACATATTCACCCCGGCCAAGAGGCCTATTCCCCGGCCACACTCGTCCGCCGGGCCGGCCTGCACCCCGCCGTTGAGACTTCACGGGAATTATTATTTTTATATCTCTCAACCTGTCCAAGAGGCCTGCTGCCCGCCGCAATCGCCGCCGGGCCGGCCCGCACCCTGCCATTGAGACTGAACGGGGATTATTTATTTTTTTAACTTGGCCGCCGGGCCGGGGCGGGCATCGCCCCCGGTACCTCCAGCCGCTACTATTTCCGCGGGCCGTGTTCCAACACTATTCACCCCGGCCAAGAGGCCTATTCCCCGGCCCGCACCCCGCCATTGAGACTGCATGGGAATTATTATTTTTTTATCTCTCAACCTGTCCAAGAGGCCTGCTGCCCGCCGCAATCGCCGCCGGGCCGGCCCGCACCCTGCCATTGAGACTGAACGGGGATTATTTATTTTTTTAACTTGGCCGCCGGGCCGGGGCGGGCATCGCCCCCGGTACCTCCAGCCGCTACTATTTCCGCGGGCCGTGTTCCAACACTATTCACCCCGGCCAAGAGGCCTATTCCCCGGCCCGCACCCCGCCATTGAGACTGCACGGGAATTATTATTTTTTTATCTCTCAACCTGTCCAAGAGGCCTGCTGCCCGCCGCACTCGCCGCCGGGCCGGCCCGCACCCCGCCATTGAGACTGTACGGGGATTATTATTTTTTTTAACTCGGCCGCCGGGCCGGGGCGGGCTTCGCCCCCGGTACCTCCAGCCGCTTCTATTTACGCGCGCCGCGTTCCAACATATTCACCCCGGCCAAGAGGCCTCTTCCCCGGCCACACTCGTCCGCCGGGCCGGCCCGCATCCCGCCATTGAGACTGCACGGGAATTATTATTTTTTTATCTCTCAACCTGTCCAAGAGGCCTGCTGCCCGCCGCAATCGCCGCCGGGCCGGCCCGCACCCTGCCATTGAGGCTGAACGGGGATTATTTATTTTTTTAACTTGGCCGCCGGGCCGGGGCGGGCATCGCCCCCGGTACCTCCAGCCGCTACTATTTCCGCGGGCCGTGTTCCAACACTATTCACCCCGGCCAAGAGGCCTATTCCCCGGCCCGCACCCCGCCATTGAGACTGCATGGGAATTATTATTTTTTTATCTCTCAACCTGTCCAAGAGGCCTGCTGCCCGCCGCAATCGCCGCCGGGCCGGCCCGCACCCTGCCATTGAGACTGAACGGGGATTATTTATTTTTTTAACTTGGCCGCCGGGCCGGGGCGGGCATCGCCCCCGGTACCTCCAGCCGCTACTATTTCCGCGGGCCGTGTTCCAACACTATTCACCCCGGCCAAGAGGCCTATTCCCCGGCCCGCACCCCGCCATTGAGACTGCACGGGAATTATTATTTTTTTATCTCTCAACCTGTCCAAGAGGCCTGCTGCCCGCCGCACTCGCCGCCGGGCCGGCCCGCACCCCGCCATTGAGACTGAACGGGGATTATTATTTTTTTTAACTCGGCCTCCGGGCCTGGGCGGGCTTCGCCCCCGGTACCTCCAGCCGCTTCTATTTACGCGCGTCGCGTTCCAACATATTCACCCCGGCCAAGAGGCCTATTCCCCGGCCCGCACCCCGCCATTGAGACTGCATGGGAATTATTATTTTTTTATCTCTCAACCTGTCCAAGAGGCCTGCTGCCCGCCGCAATCGCCGCCGGGCCGGCCCGCACCCTGCCATTGAGACTGAACGGGATTATTTATTTTTTTAACTTGGCCGCCGGGCCGGGGCGGGCATCGCCCCCGGTACCTCCAGCCGCTACTATTTCCGCGGGCCGTGTTCCAACACTATTCACCCCGACCAAGAGGCCTATTCCCCGGCCCGCACCCCGCCATTGAGACTGCACGGGAATTATTATTTTTTTATCTCTCAACCTGTCCAAGAGGCCTGCTGCCCGCCGCACTCGCCGCCGGGCCGGCCCGCACCCCGCCATTGAGACTGAACGGGGATTATTATTTTTTTTACCTCGGCCTCCGGGCCGGGGCGGGCTTCGCCCCCGGTACCTCCAGCCGCTTCTATTTACGCGCGCCGCGTTCCGACATATTCACCCCGGCCAAGAGGCCTATTCCCCGGCCCGCACCCCGCCATTGAGACTGCATGGGAATTATTATTTTTTTATCTCTCAACCTGTCCAAGAGGCCTGCTGCCCGCCGCAATTGCCGCCGGGCCGGCCCGCACCCTGCCATTGAGACTGCACGGGAATTATTATTTTTTTATCTCTCAACCTGTCCAAGAGGCCTGCTGCCCGCCGCACTCGCCGCCGGGCCGGCCCGCACCCTGCCATTGAGACTGAAGGGGATTATTTATTTTTTTAACTTGGCCGCCGGGCCGGGGCGGGCATCGCCCCCCGTACCTCCAGCCGCTACTATTTCCGCGGGCCGTGTTCCAACACTATTCACCCCGGCCAAGAGGCCTATTCCCCGGCCCGCACCCCGCCATTGAGACTGCATGGGAATTATTATTTTTTTATCTCTCAACCTGTCCAAGAGGCCTGCTGCCCGCCGCAATCGCCGCCGGGCCGGCCCGCACCCTGCCATTGAGACTGAACGGGGATTATTTATTTTTTTAACTTGGCCGCCGGGCCGGGGCGGGCATATCCCCCGGTACCTCCAGCCGCTACTATTTCCGCGGGCCGTGTTCCAACACTATTCACCCCGGCCAAGAGGCCTATTCCCCGGCCCGCACCCCGCCATTGAGATTGCACGGGAATTATTATTTTTTTATCTCTCAACCTGTCCAAGAGGCCTGCTGCCCGCCGCACTCGCCGCCGGGCCGGCCCGCACCCCGCCATTGAGACTGAACGGGGATTATTATTTTTTTTAACTCGGCCTCCGGGCCGGGGCGGGCTTCGCCCCCGGTACCTCCAGCCGCTTCTATTTACGCGCGCCGCGTTCCAACATATTCACCCCGGCCAAGAGGCCTATTGCCCGGCCCGCACCCCGCCATTGAGACTGCATGGGAATTATTATTTTTTTATCTCTCAACCTGTCCAAGAGGCCTGCTGCCCGCCGCAATCGCCGCCGGGCCGGCCCGCACCCTGCCATTGAGACTGAACGGGATTATTTATTTTTTTAACTTGGCCGCCGGGCCGGGGCGGGCATCGCCCCCGGTACCTCCAGCCGCTACTATTTCCGCGGGCCGTGTTCCAACACTATTCACCCCGGCCAAGAGGCCTATTCCCCGGCCCGCACCCCGCCATTGAGACTGCACGGGAATTATTATTTTTTTATCTCTCAACCTGTCCAAGAGGCCTGCTGCCCGCCGCACTCGCCGCCGGGCCGGCCCGCACCCCGCCATTGAGACTGAACGGGGATTATTATTTTTTTTAACTCGGCCTCCGGGCCGGGGCGGGCTTCGCCCCCGGTACCTCCAGCCGCTTCTATTTACGCGCGCCGCGTTCCAACATATTCACCCCGGCCAAGAGGCCTATTCCCCGGCCCGCACCCCGCCATTGAGACTGCACGGGAATTATTATTTTTTTATCTCTCAACCTGTCCCAGTGGCCTGCTGCCCGCCGCACTCGCCGCCGGGCCGGCCCGCACCCCGCCATTGAGACTGAACGGGGATTATTATTTTTTTTAACTCGGCCTCCGGGCCGGGGCGGGCTTCGCCCCCGGTACCTCCAGCCGCTTCTATTTACGCGCGCCGCGTTCCAACATATTCACCCCGGCCAAGAGGCCTATTCCCCGGCCCGCACCCCGCCATTGAGACTGCATGGGAATTATTATTTTTTTATCTCTCAACCTGTCCAAGAGGCCTGCTGCCCGCCGCAATCGCCGCCGGGCCGGCCCGCACCCTGCCATTGAGACTGAACGGGGATTATTTATTTTTTTAACTTGGCCGCCGGCCCGGGGCGGGCATCGCCCCCGGTACCTCCAGCCGCTTCTATTTACGCGCGCCGCGTTCCAACATATTCACCCCGGCCAAGAGGCCTCTTCTCCGGCCACACTCGTCCGCCGGGCCGGCCCGCACCCCGCCATTGAGACTGCACGGGAATTATTATTGTTTTATCTCTCAACCTGTCCAAGAGGCCTGCTGCCCGCCGCACTCGCCGCCGGGCCGGCCCGCACCCCGCCATTGAGACTGAACGGGGATTATTATTTTTTTTAACTCGGCCTCCGGGCCGGGGCGGGCTTCGCCCCCGGTACCTCCAGCCGCTTCTATTTACGCGCGCCGCGTTCCAACATATTCACCCCGGCCAAGAGGCCTCTTCCCCGGCCACACTCGTCCGCCGGGCCGGCCCGCACCCCGCCATTGAGACTGCACGGGAATTATTATTTTTATATCTCTCAACCTGTCCAAGAGGCCTGCTGCCCGCCGCAATCGCCGCCGGGCCGGCCCGCACCCTGCCATTGAGACTGAACGGGGATTATTTATTTTTTTAACTTGGCTGCCGGCCCGGGGCGGGCATCGCCCCCGGTACCTCCAGCCGCTACTATTTCCGCGGGCCGTGTTCCAACACTATTCACCCCGGCCAAGAGGCCTATTCCCCGGCCCGCACCCCGCCATTGAGACTGCATGGGAATTATTATTTTTTTATCTCTCAACCTGTCCAAGAGGCCTGCTGCCCGCCGCACTCGCCGCCGGGCCGGCCCGCACCCCGCCATTGAGACTGAACGGGGATTATTATTTTTTTTAACTCGGCCTCCGGGCCGGGGCGGGCTTCGCCCCCGGTACCTCCAGCCGCTTCTATTTACGCGCGCCGCGTTCCAACATATTCACCCCGGCCAAGAGGCCTCTTCCCCGGCCACACTCGTCCGCCGGGCCGGACCGCACCCCGCCATTGAGACTGCACGGGAATTATTATTGTTTTATCTCTCAACCTGTCCAAGAGGCCTGCTGCCCGCCGCACTCGCCGCCGGGCCGGCCCGCACCCCGCCATTGAGACTGAACGGGGATTATTATTTTTTTTAACTCGGCCTCCGGGCCGGGGCGGGCTTCGCCCCCGGTACCTCCAGCCGCTTCTATTTACGCGCGCCGCGTTCCAACATATTCACCCCGGCCAAGAGGCCTATTCCCCGGCCCGCACCCCGCCATTGAGACTGCATGGGAATTATTATTTTTTTATCTCTCAACCTGTCCAAGAGGCCTGCTGCCCGCCGCAATCGCCGCCGGGCCGGCCCGCACCCCGCCATTGAGACTGAACGGGAATTATTATTTTTTTATCTCTCAACCTGTCCAAGAGGCCTGCTGCCCGCCGCACTCGCCGCCGGGCCGGCCCGCACCCTGCCATTGAGACTGAACGGGGATTATTTATTTTTTTAACTTGGCCGCCGGCCCGGGGCGGGCATCGCCCCCGGTACCTCCAGCCGCTACTATTTCCGCGGGCCGTGTTCCAACACTATTCACCCCGGCCAAGAGGCCTATTCCCCGGCCCGCACCCCGCCATTGAGACTGCACGGGAATTATTATTTTTTTATCTCTCAACCTGTCCAAGAGGCCTGCTGCCCGCCGCAATCGCCGCCGGGCCGGCCCGCACCCTGCCATTGAGACTGAACGGGGATTATTTATTTTTTTAACTTGGCCGCCGGCCCGGGGCGGGCATCGCCCCCGGTACCTCCAGCCGCTACTATTTCCGCGGGCCGTGTTCCAACACTATTCACCCCGGCCAAGAGGCCTATTCCCCGGCCCGCACCCCGCCATTGAGACTGCATGGGAATTATTATTTTTTTATCTCTCAACCTGTCCAAGAGGCCTGCTGCCCGCCGCAATCGCCGCCGGGCCGGCCCGCACCCTGCCATTGAGACTGAACGGGGATTATTTATTTTTTTAACTTGGCTGCCGGCCCGGGGCGGGCATCGCCCCCGGTACCTCCAGCCGCTTCTATTTACGCGCGCCGCGTTCCAACATATTCACCCCGGCCAAGAGGCCTCTTCCCCGGCCACACTCGTCCGCCGGGCCGGCCCGCACCCCGCCATTGAGACTGCACGGGAATTATTATTTTTATATCTCTCAACCTGTCCAAGAGGCCTGCTGCCCGCCGCAATCGCCGCCGGGCCGGCCCGCACCCTGCCATTGAGACTGAACGGGGATTATTTATTTTTTTAACTTGGCTGCCGGCCCGGGGCGGGCATCGCCCCCGGTACCTCCAGCCGCTACTATTTCCGCGGGCCGTGTTCCAACACTATTCACCCCGGCCAAGAGGCCTATTCCCCGGCCCGCACCCCGCCATTGAGACTGCATGGGAATTATTATTTTTTTATCTCTCAACCTGTCCAAGAGGCCTGCTGCCCGCCGCACTCGCCGCCGGGCCGGCCCGCACCCCGCCATTGAGACTGAACGGGGATTATTATTTTTTTTAACTCGGCCTCCGGGCCGGGGCGGGCTTCGCCCCCGGTACCTCCAGCCGCTTCTATTTACGCGCGCCGCGTTCCAACATATTCACCCCGGCCAAGAGGCCTCTTCCCCGGCCACACTCGTCCGCCGGGCCGGACCGCACCCCGCCATTGAGACTGCACGGGAATTATTATTGTTTTATCTCTCAACCTGTCCAAGAGGCCTGCTGCCCGCCGCACTCGCCGCCGGGCCGGCCCGCACCCCGCCATTGAGACTGAACGGGGATTATTATTTTTTTTAACTCGGCCTCCGGGCCGGGGCGGGCTTCGCCCCCGGTACCTCCAGCCGCTTCTATTTACGCGCGCCGCGTTCCAACATATTCACCCCGGCCAAGAGGCCTATTCCCCGGCCCGCACCCCGCCATTGAGACTGCATGGGAATTATTATTTTTTTATCTCTCAACCTGTCCAAGAGGCCTGCTGCCCGCCGCAATCGCCGCCGGGCCGGCCCGCACCCCGCCATTGAGACTGAACGGGAATTATTATTTTTTTATCTCTCAACCTGTCCAAGAGGCCTGCTGCCCGCCGCACTCGCCGCCGGGCCGGCCCGCACCCTGCCATTGAGACTGAACGGGGATTATTTATTTTTTTAACTTGGCCGCCGGCCCGGGGCGGGCATCGCCCCCGGTACCTCCAGCCGCTACTATTTCCGCGGGCCGTGTTCCAACACTATTCACCCCGGCCAAGAGGCCTATTCCCCGGCCCGCACCCCGCCATTGAGACTGCACGGGAATTATTATTTTTTTATCTCTCAACCTGTCCAAGAGGCCTGCTGCCCGCCGCAATCGCCGCCGGGCCGGCCCGCACCCTGCCATTGAGACTGAACGGGGATTATTTATTTTTTTAACTTGGCCGCCGGCCCGGGGCGGGCATCGCCCCCGGTACCTCCAGCCGCTACTATTTCCGCGGGCCGTGTTCCAACACTATTCACCCCGGCCAAGAGGCCTATTCCCCGGCCCGCACCCCGCCATTGAGACTGCATGGGAATTATTATTTTTTTATCTCTCAACCTGTCCAAGAGGCCTGCTGCCCGCCGCAATCGCCGCCGGGCCGGCCCGCACCCTGCCATTGAGACTGAACGGGGATTATTTATTTTTTTAACTTGGCCGCCGGGCCGGGGCGGGCATCGCCCCCGGTACCTCCAGCCGCTACTATTTCCGCGGGCCGTGTTCCAACACTATTCACCCCGGCCAAGAGGCCTATTCCCCGGCCCGCACCCCGCCATTGAGACTGCACGGGAATTATTATTTTTTTATCTCTCAACCTGTCCAAGAGGCCTGCTGCCCGCCGCACTCGCCGCCGGGCCGGCCCGCACCCCGCCATTGAGACTGTACGGGGATTATTATTTTTTTTAACTCGGCCGCCGGGCCGGGGCGGGCTTCGCCCCCGGTACCTCCAGCCGCTTCTATTTACGCGCGCCGCGTTCCAACATATTCACCCCGGCCAAGAGGCCTCTTCCCCGGCCACACTCGTCCGCCGGGCCGGCCCGCATCCCGCCATTGAGACTGCACGGGAATTATTATTTTTTTATCTCTCAACCTGTCCAAGAGGCCTGCTGCCCGCCGCAATCGCCGCCGGGCCGGCCCGCACCCTGCCATTGAGACTGAAAGGGGATTATTTATTTTTTTAACTTGGCCGCCGGGCCGGGGCGGGCATCGCCCCCGGTACCTCCAGCCGCTACTATTTCCGCGGGCCGTGTTCCAACACTATTCACCCCGGCCAAGAGGCCTATTCCCCGGCCCGCACCCCGCCATTGAGACTGCATGGGAATTATTATTTTTTTATCTCTCAACCTGTCCAAGAGGCCTGCTGCCCGCCGCAATCGCCGCCGGGCCGGCCCGCACCCTGCCATTGAGACTGAACGGGGATTATTTATTTTTTTAACTTGGCCGCCGGGCCGGGGCGGGCATCGCCCCCGGTACCTCCAGCGGCTACTATTTCCGCGGGCCGTGTTCCAACACTATTCACCCCGGCCAAGAGGCCTATTCCCCGGCCCGCACCCCGCCATTGAGACTGCACGGGAATTATTATTTTTTTATCTCTCAACCTGTCCAAGAGGCCTGCTGCCCGCCGCACTCGCCGCCGGGCCGGCCCGCACCCCGCCATTGAGACTGAACGGGGATTATTATTTTTTTTAACTCGGCCTCCGGGCCTGGGCGGGCTTCGCCCCCGGTACCTCCAGCCGCTTCTATTTACGCGCGCCGCGTTCCAACATATTCACCCCGGCCAAGAGGCCTATTCCCCGGCCCGCACCCCGCCATTGAGACTGCATGGGAATTATTATTTTTTTATCTCTCAACCTGTCCAAGAGGCCTGCTGCCCGCCGCAATCGCCGCCGGGCCGGCCCGCACCCTGCCATTGAGACTGAACGGGATTATTTATTTTTTTAACTTGGCCGCCGGGCCGGGGCGGGCATCGCCCCCGGTACCTCCAGCCGCTACTATTTCCGCGGGCCGTGTTCCAACACTATTCACCCCGGCCAAGAGGCCTATTCCCCGGCCCGCACCCCGCCATTGAGACTGCACGGGAATTATTATTTTTTTATCTCTCAACCTGTCCAAGAGGCCTGCTGCCCGCCGCACTCGCCGCCGGGCCGGCCCGCACCCCGCCATTGAGACTGAACGGGGATTATTTTTTTTTTTACCTCGGCCTCCGGGCCGGGGCGGGCTTCGCCCCCGGTACCTCCAGCCGCTTCTATTTACGCGCGCCGCGTTCCAACATATTCACCCCGGCCAAGAGGCCTATTCCCCGGCCCGCACCCCGCCATTGAGACTGCATGGGAATTATTATTTTTTTATCTCTCAACCTGTCCAAGAGGCCTGCTGCCCGCCGCAATTGCCGCCGGGCCGGCCCGCACCCTGCCATTGAGACTGAACGGGAATTATTATTTTTTTATCTCTCAACCTGTCCAAGAGGCCTGCTGCCCGCCGCACTCGCCGCCGGGCCTGCCCGCACCCTGCCATTGAGACTGAACGGGGATTATTATTTTTTTATCTCTCAACCTGTCCAAGAGGCCTCTTCCCCGGCCACACTCGTCCGCCGGGCCGGCCCGCACCCCGCCATTGAGACTGCACGGGAATTATTATTTTTTTATCTCTCAACCTGTCCAAGAGGCCTGCTGCCCGCCGCACTCGCCGCCGGGCCGGCCCGCACCCCGCCATTGAGACTGAACGGGGATTATTATTTTTTTTAACTCGGCCTCCGGGCCGGGGCGGGCTTTGCCCCCGGTACCTCCAGCCGCTTCTATTTACGCGCGCCGCGTTCCAACATATTCACCCCGGCCAAGAGGCCTCTTCCCCGGCCACACTCGTCCGCCGGGCCGGCCCGCACCCCGCCATTGAGACTGCACGGGAATTATTATTTTTATATCTCTCAACCTGTCCAAGAGGCCTGCTGCCCGCCGCAATCGCCGCCGGGCCGGCCCGCACCCTGCCATTGAGACTGAACGGGGATTATTTATTTTTTTAACTTGGCCGCCGGGCCGGGGCGGGCATCGCCCCCGGTACCTCCAGCCGCTACTATTTCCGCGGGCCGTGTTCCAACACTATTCACCCCGGCCAAGAGGCCTATTCCCCGGCCCGCACCCCGCCATTGAGACTGCATGGGAATTATTATTTTTTTATCTCTCAACCTGTCCAAGAGGCCTGCTGCCCGCCGCAATCGCCGCCGGGCCGGCCCGCACCCTGCCATTGAGACTGAACGGGGATTATTTATTTTTTTAACTTGGCCGCCGGGCCGGGGCGGGCATCGCCCCCGGTACCTCCAGCCGCTACTATTTCCGCGGGCCGTGTTCCAACACTATTCACCCCGGCCAAGAGGCCTATTCCCCGGCCCGCACCCCGCCATTGAGACTGCACGGGAATTATTATTTTTTTATCTCTCAACCTGTCCAAGAGGCCTGCTGCCCGCCGCACTCGCCGCCGGGCCGGCCCGCACCCCGCCATTGAGACTGAACGGGGATTATTATTTTTTTTAACTCGGCCTCCGGGCCGGGGCGGGCTTCGCCCCCGGTACCTCCAGCCGCTTCTATTTACGCGCGCCGCGTTCCAACATATTCACCCCGGCCAAGAGGCCTATTCCCCGGCCCGCACCCCGCCATTGAGACTGCATGAGAATTATTATTTTTTTATCTCTCAACCTGTCCAAGAGGCCTGCTGCCCGCCGCAATCGCCGCCGGGCCGGCCAGCACCCTGCCATTGAGACTGAACGGGAATTATTATTTTTTTATCTCTCAACCTGTCCAAGAGGCCTGCTGCCCGCCGCACTCGCCGCCGGGCCGGCCCGCACCCTGCCATTGAGACTGAACGGGGATTATTTATTTTTTTAACTTGGCCGCCGGGCCGGTGCGGGCATCGCCCCCGGTACCTCCAGCCGCTACTATTTCCGCGGGCCGTGTTCCAACACTATTCACCCCGGCCAAGAGGCCTATTCCCCGGCCCGCACCCCGCCATTGAGACTGCATGGGAATTATTATTTTTTTATCTCTCAACCTGTCCAAGAGGCCTGCTGCCGCCGCACTCGCCGCTGGGCCGGCCCGCACCCCGCCATTGAGACTGAACGGGGATTATTATTTTTTTTAACTCGGCCTCCGGACCGGGGCGGGCTTCGCCCCCGGTACCTCCAGCCGCTTCTATTTACGCGCGCCGCGTTCCAACATATTCACCCCGGCCAAGAGGCCTATTCCCCGGCCCGCACCCCACCATTGAGACTGCATGGGAATTATTATTTTTTTATCTCTCAACCTGTCCAAGAGGCCTGCTGCCCGCCGCAATCGCCGCCGGGCCGGCCCGCACCCTGCCATTGAGACTGAACGGGAATTATTATTTTTTTATCTCTCAACCTGTCCAAGAGGCCTGCTGCCCGCCGCACTCGCCGCCGGGCCGGCCCGCACCCTGCCATTGAGACTGAACGGGGATTATTTATTTTTTTAACTTGGCCGCCGGCCCGGGGCGGGCATCGCCCCCGGTACCTCCAGCCGCTACTATTTCCGCGGGCCGTGTTCCAACACTATTCACCCCGGCCAAGAGGCCTATTCCCCGGCCCGCACCCCGCCATTGAGACTGCACGGGAATTATTATTTTTTTATCTCTCAACCTGTCCAAGAGGCCTGCTGCCCGCCGCAATCGCCGCCGGGCCGGCCCGCACCCTGCCATTGAGACTGAACGGGGATTATTTATTTTTTTAACTTGGCCGCCGGGCCGGGGCGGGCATCGCCCCGGTACCTCCAGCCGCTACTATTTCCGCGGGCCGTGTTCCAACACTATTCACCCCGGCCAAGAGGCCTATTCCCCGGCCCGCATCCCGCCATTGAGACTGCACGGGAATTATTATTTTTTTATCTCTCAACCTGTCCAAGAGGCCTGCTGCCCGCCGCACTCGCCGCCGGGCCGGCCCGCACCCCGCCATTGAGACTGAACGGGGATTATTATTTTTTTTCACTCGGCCTCCGGGCCGGGGCGGGCTTCGCCCCCGGTACCTCCAGCCGCTACTATTTCCGCGGGCCGTGTTCCAACACTATTCACCCCGGCCAAGAGGCCTATTCCCCGGCCCGCACCCCGCCATTGAGACTGCACGGGAATTATTATTTTTTTATCTCTCAACCTGTCCAAGAGGCCTGCTGCCCGCCGCACTCGCCGCCGGGCCGGCCCGCACCCCGCCATTGAGACTGAACGGGGATTATTATTTTTTTTAACTCGGCCTCCGGGCCGGGGCGGGCTTCGCCCCCGGTACCTCCAGCCGCTTCTATTTACGCGCGCCGCGTTCCAACATATTCACCCCGGCCAAGAGGCCTATTCCCCGGCCCGCACCCCGCCATTGAGACTGCACGGGAATTATTATTGTTTTATCTCTCAACCTGTCCAAGAGGCCTGCTGCCCGCCGCACTCGCCGCCGGGCCAGCCCGCACCCTGCCATTGAGACTGAACGGGAATTATTATTTTTTTATCTCTCAACCTGTCCAAGAGGCCTGCTGCCCGCCGCACTCGCCGCCGGGCCGGCCCGCACCCTGCCATTGAGACTGAACGGGGATTATTTATTTTTTTAACTTGGCCGCCGGCCCGGGGCGGGCATCGCCCCCGGTACCTCCAGCCGCTACTATTTCCGCGGGCCGTGTTCCAACACTATTCACCCCGGCCAAGAGGCCTATTCCCCGGCCCGCACCCCGCCATTGAGACTGCACGGGAATTATTATTTTTTTATCTCTCAACCTGTCCAAGAGGCCTGCTGCCCGCCGCAATCGCCGCCGGGCCGGCCCGCACCCTGCCATTGAGACTGAACGGGGATTATTTATTTTTTTAACTTGGCCGCCGGGCCGGGGCGGGCATCGCCCCCGGTACCTCCAGCCGCTACTATTTCCGCGGGCCGTGTTCCAACACTATTCACCCCGGCCAAGAGGCCTATTCCCCGGCCCGCATCCCGCCATTGAGACTGCACGGGAATTATTATTTTTTTATCTCTCAACCTGTCCAAGAGGCCTGCTGCCCGCCGCACTCGCCGCCGGGCCGGCCCGCACCCCGCCATTGAGACTGAACGGGGATTATTATTTTTTTTCACTCGGCCTCCGGGCCGGGGCGGGCTTCGCCCCCGGTACCTCCAGCCGCTACTATTTCCGCGGGCCGTGTTCCAACACTATTCACCCCGGCCAAGAGGCCTATTCCCCGGCCCGCACCCCGCCATTGAGACTGCACGGGAATTATTATTTTTTTATCTCTCAACCTGTCCAAGAGGCCTGCTGCCCGCCGCACTCGCCGCCGGGCCGGCCCGCACCCCGCCATTGAGACTGTACGGGGATTATTATTTTTTTTAACTCGGCCGCCGGGCCGGGGCGGGCTTCGCCCCCGGTACCTCCAGCCGCTTCTATTTACGCGCGCCGCGTTCCAACATATTCACCCCGGCCAAGAGGCCTCTTCCCCGGCCACACTCGTCCGCCGGGCCGGCCCGCATCCCGCCATTGAGACTGCACGGGAATTATTATTTTTTTATCTCTCAACCTGTCCAAGAGGCCTGCTGCCCGCCGCAATCGCCGCCGGGCCGGCCCGCACCCTGCCATTGAGACTGAACGGGGATTATTTATTTTTTTAACTTGGCCGCCGGGCCGGGGCGGGCATCGCCCCCGGTACCTCCAGCCGCTACTATTTCCGCGGGCCGTGTTCCAACACTATTCACCCCGGCCAAGAGGCCTATTCCCCGGCCCGCACCCCGCCATTGAGACTGCATGGGAATTATTATTTTTTTATCTCTCAACCTGTCCAAGAGGCCTGCTGCCCGCCGCAATCGCCGCCGGGCCGGCCCGCACCCTGCCATTGAGACTGAACGGGGATTATTTATTTTTTTAACTTGGCCGCCGGGCCGGGGCGGGCATCGCCCCCGGTACCTCCAGCCGCTACTATTTCCGCGGGCCGTGTTCCGACACTATTCACCCCGGCCAAGAGGCCTATTCCCCGGCCCGCACCCAGCCATTGAGACTGCACGGGAATTATTATTTTTTTATCTCTCAACCTGTCCAAGAGGCCTGCTGCCCGCCGCACTCGCCGCCGGGCCGGCCCGCACCCCGCCATTGAGACTGAACGGGGATTATTATTTTTTTTAACTCGGCCTCCGGGCCTGGGCGGGCTTCGCCCCCGGTACCTCCAGCCGCTTCTATTTACGCGCGTCGCGTTCCAACATATTCACCCCGGCCAAGAGGCCTATTCCCCGGCCCGCACCCCGCCATTGAGACTGCATGGGAATTATTATTTTTTTATCTCTCAACCTGTCCAAGAGGCCTGCTGCCCGCCGCAATCGCCGCCGGGCCGGCCCGCACCCTGCCATTGAGACTGAACGGGATTATTTATTTTTTTAACTTGGCCGCCGGGCCGGGGCGGGCATCGCCCCCGGTACCTCCAGCCGCTACTATTTCCGCGGGCCGTGTTCCAACACTATTCACCCCGACCAAGAGGCCTATTCCCCGGCCCGCACCCCGCCATTGAGACTGCACGGGAATTATTATTTTTTTATCTCTCAACCTGTCCAAGAGGCCTGCTGCCCGCCGCACTCGCCGCCGGGCCGGCCCGCACCCCGCCATTGAGACTGAACGGGGATTATTATTTTTTTTACCTCGGCCTCCGGGCCGGGGCGGGCTTCGCCCCCGGTACCTCCAGCCGCTTCTATTTACGCGCGCCGCGTTCCAACATATTCACCCCGGCCAAGAGGCCTATTCCCCGGCCCGCACCCCGCCATTGAGACTGCATGGGAATTATTATTTTTTTATCTCTCAACCTGTCCAAGAGGCCTGCTGCCCGCCGCAATTGCCACCGGGCCGGCCCGCACCCTGCCATTGAGACTGAACGGGAATTATTATTTTTTTATCTCTCAACCTGTCCAAGAGGCCTGCTGCCCGCCGCACTCGCCGCCGGGCCGGCCCGCACCCTGCCATTGAGACTGAACGGGGATTATTTATTTTTTTAACTTGGCCGCCGGGCCGGGGCGGGCATCGCCCCCGGTACCTCCAGCCGCTACTATTTCCGCGGGCCGTGTTCCAACACTATTCACCCCGGCCAAGAGGCCTATTCCCCGGCCCGCACCCCGCCATTGAGACTGCATGGGAATTATTATTTTTTTATCTCTCAACCTGTCCAAGAGGCCTGCTGCCCGCCGCAATCGCCGCCGGGCCGGCCCGCACCCTGCCATTGAGACTGAACGGGGATTATTTATTTTTTTAACTTGGCCTCCGGGCCGGGGCGGGCTTCGCCCCCGGTACCTCCAGCCGCTTCTATTTACGCGCGCCGCGTTCCAACATATTCACCCCGGCCAAGAGGCCTATTACCCGGCCCGCACCCCGCCATTGAGACTGCATGGGAATTATTATTTTTTTATCTCTCAACCTGTCCAAGAGGCCTGCTGCCCGCCGCAATTGCCGCCGGGCCGGCCCGCACCCTGCCATTGAGACTGAACGGGAATTATTATTTTTTTATCTCTCAACCTGTCCAAGAGGCCTGCTGCCCGCCGCACTCGCCGCCGGGCCGGCCCGCACCCTGCCATTGAGACTGAACGGGGATTATTTATTTTTTTAACTTGGCCGCCGGGCCGGGGCGGGCATCGCCCCCGGTACCTCCAGCCGCTACTATTTCCGCGGGCCGTGTTCCAACACTATTCACCCCGGCCAAGAGGCCTATTCCCCGGCCCGCACCCCGCCATTGAGACTGCATGGGAATTATTATTTTTTTATCTCTCAACCTGTCCAAGAGGCCTGCTGCCCGCCGCAATTGCCGCCGGGCCGGCCCGCACCCTGCCATTGAGACTGAACGGGGATTATTTATTTTTTTAATTTGGCCGCCGGGCCGGGGCGGGCATCGCCCCCGGTACCTCCAGCCGCTACTATTTCCGCGGGCCGTGTTCCAACATATTCACCCCGGCCAAGAGGCCTATTCCCCGGCCCGCACCCCGCCATTGAGACTGCATGGGAATTATTATTTTTTTATCTCTCAACCTGTCCAAGAGGCCTGCTGCCCGCCGCACTCGCCGCCGGGCCGGCCCGCACCCCGCCATTGAGACTGAACGGGGATTATTATTTTTTTTTAACTCGGCCTCCGGGCCGGGGCGGGCTTCGCCCCCGGTACCTCCAGCCGCTACTCTTTCCGCGGGCCGTGTTCCAACACTATTCACCCCGGCCAAGAGGCCTATTCCCCGGCCCGCACCCCGCCATTGAGACTGCATGGGAATTATTATTTTTTTATCTCTCAACCTGTCCAAGAGGCCTGCTGCCCGCCGCAATCGCCGCCGGGCCGGCCCGCACCCTGCCATTGAGACTGAACGGGGATTATTTATTTTTTTAACTTGGCCTCCGGGCCGGGGCGGGCTTCGCCCCCGGTACCTCCAGCCGCTTCTATTTACGCGCGCCGCGTTCCAACATATTCACCCCGGCCAAGAGGCCTATTCCCCGGCCCGCACCCCGCCATTGAGACTGCATGGGAATTATTATTTTTTTATCTCTCAACCTGTCCAAGAGGCCTGCTGCCCGCCGCAATTGCCGCCGGGCCGGCCCGCACCCTGCCATTGAGACTGAACGGGAATTATTATTTTTTTATCTCTCAACCTGTCCAAGAGGCCTGCTGCCCGCCGCACTCGCCGCCGGGCCGGCCCGCACCCTGCCATTGAGACTGAACGGGGATTATTTATTTTTTTAACTTGGCCGCCGGGCCGGGGCGGGCATCGCCCCCGGTACCTCCAGCCGCTACTATTTCCGCGGGCCGTGTTCCAACACTAGTCACCCCGGCCAAGAGGCCTATTCCCCGGCCCGCACCCCGCCATTGAGACTGCATGGGAATTATTATTTTTTTATCTCTCAACCTGTCCAAGAGGCCTGCTGCCCGCCGCAATCGCCGCCGGGCCGGCCCGCACCCTGCCATTGAGACTGAACGGGGATTATTTATTTTTTTAACTTGGCCGCCGGGCCGGGGCGGGCATCGCCCCCGGTACCTCCAGCCGCTACTATTTCCGCGGGCCGTGTTCCAACACTATTCACCCCGGCCAAGAGGCCTATTCCCCGGCCCGCACCCCGCCATTGAGACTGCACGGGAATTATTATTTTTTTATCTCTCAACCTGTCCAAGAGGCCTGCTGCCCGCCGCACTCGCCGCCGGGCCGGCCCGCACCCCGCCATTGAGACTGAACGGGGATTATTTTTTTTTTTTAACTCGGCCTCCGGGCCGGGGCGGGCTTCGCCCGGTACCTCCAGCCGCTTCTATTTACGCGCGCCGCGTTCCAACATATTCACCCCGGCCAAGAGGCCTATTCCCCGGCCCGCACCCCGCCATTGAGACTGCATGGGAATTATTATTTTTTTATCTCTCAACCTGTCCAAGAGGCCTGCTGCCCGCCGCACTCGCCGCCGGGCCGGCCCGCACCCCGCCATTGAGACTGAACGGGGATTATTATTTTTTTTAACTCGGCCTCCGGGCCGGGGCGGGCTTCGCCCCCGGTACCTCCAGCCGCTTCTATTTACGCGCGCCGCGTTCCAACATATTCACCCCGGCCAAGAGGCCTATTCCCCGGCCCGCACCCCGCCATTGAGACTGCACGGGAATTATTATTTTTTTATCTCTCAACCTGTCCAAGAGGCCTGCTGCCCGCCGCAATCGCCGCCGGGCCAGCCCGCACCCTGCCATTGAGACTGAACGGGAATTATTATTTTTTTATCTCTCAACCTGTCCAAGAGGCCTGCTGCCCGCCGCACTCGCCGCCGGGCCGGCCCGCACCCCGCCATTGAGACTGAACGGGGATTATTATTTTTTTATCTCTCAACCTGTCCAAGAGGCCTCTTCCCCGGCCACACTCGTCCGCCGGGCCGGCCCGCACCCCGCCATTGAGACTGCACGGGAATTATTATTTTTTTATCTCTCAACCTGTCCAAGAGGCCTGCTGCCCGCCGCACTCGCCGCCGGGCCGGCCCGCACCCCGCCATTGAGACTGAACGGGGATTATTATTTTTTTTAACTCGGCCTCCGGGCCGGGGCGGGCTTCGCCCCCGGTACCTCCAGCCGCTTCTATTTACGCGCGCCGCGTTCCAACATATTCACCCCGGCCAAGAGGCCTCTTCCCCGGCCACACTCGTCCGCCGGGCCGGCCCGCACCCCGCCATTGAGACTGCACGGGAATTATTATTTTTATATCTCTCAACCTGTCCAAGAGGCCTGCTGCCCGCCGCAATCGCCGCCGGGCCGGCCCGCACCCTGCCATTGAGACTGAACGGGATTATTTATTTTTTTAACTTGGCCGCCGGCCCGGGGCGGGCATCGCCCCCGGTACCTCCAGCCGCTACTATTTCCGCGGGCCGTGTTCCAACACTATTCACCCCGGCCAAGAGGCCTATTCCCCGGCCCGCACCCCGCCATTGAGACTGCATGGGAATTATTATTTTTTTATCTCTCAACCTGTCCAAGAGGCCTGCTGCCCGCCGCAATCGCCGCCGGGCCGGCCCGCACCCTGCCATTGAGACTGAACGGGGATTATTTATTTTTTTAACTTGGCCGCCGGGCCGGGGCGGGCATCGCCCCCGGTACCTCCAGCCGCTACTATTTCCGCGGGCCGTGTTCCAACACTATTCACCCCGGCCAAGAGGCCTATTCCCCGGCCCGCACCCCGCCATTGAGACTGCATGGGAATTATTATTTTTTTATCTCTCAACCTGTCCAAGAGGCCTGCTGCCCGCCGCAATCGCCGCCGGGCCGGCCCGCACCCTGCCATTGAGACTGAACGGGGATTATTTATTTTTTTAACTTGGCCGCCGGGCCGGGGCGGGCATCGCCCCCGGTACCTCCAGCCGCTACTATTTCCGCGGGCCGTGTTCCAACACTATTCACCCCGGCCAAGAGGCCTATTCCCCGGCCCGCACCCCGCCATTGAGACTGCACGGGAATTATTATTTTTTTATCTCTCAACCTGTCCAAGAGGCCTGCTGCCCGCCGCAATCGCCGCCGGGCCGGCCCGCACCCTGCCATTGAGACTGAACGGGATTATTTATTTTTTTAACTTGGCCGCCGGGCCGGGGCGGGCATCGCCCCCGGTACCTCCAGCCGCTACTATTTCCGCGGGCCGTGTTCCAACACTATTCACCCCGACCAAGAGGCCTATTCCCCGGCCCGCACCCCGCCATTGAGACTGCACGGGAATTATTCATTCATTCATTCATCTTCCAAGCCGCTTGTTCCTCACTAGGGTCGCGGGGGGTGCTGGAGCCTATCCCAGCTGTCTCCGGGCAGTAGGCGGGGGACACCCTGAATCGGTTGCCAGCCAATCGCAGGGCACACAGAGACGAACAACCATTCGCACTCACACTCACATCTAGGGACAATTTAGAGTGTTCAATCAGCCTGCCACGCATGTTTTTGGAATGTGGGAGGAAACCGGAGCACCCGGAGAAAACCCACGCAGGCCCGGGGAGAACATGCAAACTCCACACAGGGAGGCCGGAGCTGGAATCGAACCCGGTACCTCTGCACTGTGAAGCCGACGTGCTAACCACTGGACTACCGGGCCGCCTGCACGGGAATTATTATTTTTTTATCTCTCAACCTGTCCAAGAGGCCTGCTGCCCGCCGCACTCGCCGCCGGGCCGGCCCGCACCCCGCCATTGAGACTGAACGGGGATTATTATTTTTTTTACCTCGGCCTCCGGGCCGGGGCGGGCTTCGCCCCCGGTACCTCCAGCCGCTTCTATTTACGCGCGCCGCGTTCCAACATATTCACCCCGGCCAAGAGGCCTATTCCCCGGCCCGCACCCCGCCATTGAGACTGCATGGGAATTATTATTTTTTTATCTCTCAACCTGTCCAAGAGGCCTGCTGCCCGCCGCAATTGCCGCCGGGCCGGCCCGCACCCTGCCATTGAGACTGAACGGGAATTATTATTTTTTTATCTCTCAACCTGTCCAAGAGGCCTGCTGCCCGCCGCACTCGCCGCCGGGCCGGCCCGCACCCTGCCATTGAGACTGAACGGGGATTATTTATTTTTTTAACTTGGCCGCCGGGCCGGGGCGGGCATCGCCCCCGGTACCTCCAGCCGCTACTATTTCCGCGGGCCGTGTTCCAACACTATTCACCCCGGCCAAGAGGCCTATTCCCCGGCCCGCACCCCGCCATTGAGACTGCATGGGAATTATTATTTTTTTATCTCTCAACCTGTCCAAGAGGCCTGCTGCCCGCCGCAATCGCCGCCGGGCCGGCCCGCACCCTGCCATTGAGACTGAACGGGGATTATTTATTTTTTTAACTTGGCCTCCGGGCCGGGGCGGGCTTCGCCCCCGGTACCTCCAGCCGCTTCTATTTACGCGCGCCGCGTTCCAACATATTCACCCCGGCCAAGAGGCCTATTACCCGGCCCGCACCCCGCCATTGAGACTGCATGGGAATTATTATTTTTTTATCTCTCAACCTGTCCAAGAGGCCTGCTGCCCGCCGCAATTGCCGCCGGGCCGGCCCGCACCCTGCCATTGAGACTGAACGGGAATTATTATTTTTTTATCTCTCAACCTGTCCAAGAGGCCTGCTGCCCGCCGCACTCGCCGCCGGGCCGGCCCGCACCCTGCCATTGAGACTGAACGGGGATTATTTATTTTTTTAACTTGGCCGCCGGGCCGGGGCGGGCATCGCCCCCGGTACCTCCAGCCGCTACTATTTCCGCGGGCCGTGTTCCAACACTATTCACCCCGGCCAAGAGGCCTATTCCCCGGCCCGCACCCCGCCATTGAGACTGCATGGGAATTATTATTTTTTTATCTCTCAACCTGTCCAAGAGGCCTGCTGCCCGCCGCAATTGCCGCCGGGCCGGCCCGCACCCTGCCATTGAGACTGAACGGGGATTATTTATTTTTTTAACTTGGCCGCCGGGCCGGGGCGGGCATCGCCCCCGGTACCTCCAGCCGCTACTATTTCCGCGGGCCGTGTTCCAACATATTCACCCCGGCCAAGAGGCCTATTCCCCGGCCCGCACCCCGCCATTGAGACTGCATGGGAATTATTATTTTTTTATCTCTCAACCTGTCCAAGAGGCCTGCTGCCCGCCGCACTCGCCGCCGGGCCGGCCCGCACCCCGCCATTGAGACTGAACGGGGATTATTATTTTTTTTTAACTCGGCCTCCGGGCCGGGGCGGGCTTCGCCCCCGGTACCTCCAGCCGCTACTATTTCCGCGGGCCGTGTTCCAACACTATTCACCCCGGCCAAGAGGCCTATTCCCCGGCCCGCACCCCGCCATTGAGACTGCATGGGAATTATTATTTTTTTATCTCTCAACCTGTCCAAGAGGCCTGCTGCCCGCCGCAATCGCCGCCGGGCCGGCCCGCACCCTGCCATTGAGACTGAACGGGGATTATTTATTTTTTTAACTTGGCCTCCTGGCCGGGGCGGGCTTCGCCCCCGGTACCTCCAGCCGCTTCTATTTACGCGCGCCGCGTTCCAACATATTCACCCCGGCCAAGAGGCCTATTCCCCGGCCCGCACCCCGCCATTGAGACTGCATGGGAATTATTATTTTTTTATCTCTCAACCTGTCCAAGAGGCCTGCTGCCCGCCGCAATTGCCGCCGGGCCGGCCCGCACCCTGCCATTGAGACTGAACGGGAATTATTATTTTTTTATCTCTCAACCTGTCCAAGAGGCCTGCTGCCCGCCGCACTCGCCGCCGGGCCGGCCCGCACCCTGCCATTGAGACTGAACGGGGATTATTTATTTTTTTAACTTGGCCGCCGGGCCGGGGCGGGCATCGCCCCCGGTACCTCCAGCCGCTACTATTTCCGCGGGCCGTGTTCCAACACTAGTCACCCCGGCCAAGAGGCCTATTCCCCGGCCCGCACCCCGCCATTGAGACTGCATGGGAATTATTATTTTTTTATCTCTCAACCTGTCCAAGAGGCCTGCTGCCCGCCGCAATCGCCGCCGGGCCGGCCCGCACCCTGCCATTGAGACTGAACGGGGATTATTTATTTTTTTAACTTGGCCGCCGGGCCGGGGCGGGCATCGCCCCCGATACCTCCAGCCGCTACTATTTCCGCGGGCCGTGTTCCAACACTATTCACCCCGGCCAAGAGGCCTATTCCCCGGCCCGCACCCCGCCATTGAGACTGCACGGGAATTATTATTTTTTTATCTCTCAACCTGTCCAAGAGGCCTGCTGCCCGCCGCACTCGCCGCCGGGCCGGCCCGCACCCCGCCATTGAGACTGAACGGGGATTATTTTTTTTTTTTAACTCGGCCTCCGGGCCGGGGCGGGCTTCGCCCGGTACCTCCAGCCGCTTCTATTTACGCGCGCCGCGTTCCAACATATTCACCCCGGCCAAGAGGCCTATTCCCCGGCCCGCACCCCGCCATTGAGACTGCATGGGAATTATTATTTTTTTATCTCTCAACCTGTCCAAGAGGCCTGCTGCCCGCCGCACTCGCCGCCGGGCCGGCCCGCACCCCGCCATTGAGACTGAACGGGGATTATTATTTTTTTTAACTCGGCCTCCGGGCCGGGGCGGGCTTCGCCCCCGGTACCTCCAGCCGCTTCTATTTACGCGCGCCGCGTTCCAACATATTCACCCCGGCCAAGAGGCCTATTCCCCGGCCCGCACCCCGCCATTGAGACTGCACGGGAATTATTATTTTTTTATCTCTCAACCTGTCCAAGAGGCCTGCTGCCCGCCGCAATCGCCGCCGGGCCGGCCCGCACCCTGCCATTGAGACTGAACGGGAATTATTATTTTTTTATCTCTCAACCTGTCCAAGAGGCCTGCTGCCCGCCGCACTCGCCGCCGGGCCGGCCCGCACCCCGCCATTGAGACTGAACGGGGATTATTATTTTTTTATCTCTCAACCTGTCCAAGAGGCCTCTTCCCCGGCCACACTCGTCCGCCGGGCCGGCCCGCACCCCGCCATTGAGACTGCACGGGAATTATTATTTTTTTATCTCTCAACCTGTCCAAGAGGCCTGCTGCCCGCCGCACTCGCCGCCGGGCCGGCCCGCACCCCGCCATTGAGACTGAACGGGGATTATTATTTTTTTTAACTCGGCCTCCGGGCCGGGGCGGGCTTCGCCCCCGGTACCTCCAGCCGCTTCTATTTACGCGCGCCGCGTTCCAACATATTCACCCCGGCCAAGAGGCCTCTTCCCCGGCCACACTTGTCCGCCGGGCCGGCCCGCACCCCGCCATTGAGACTGCACGGGAATTATTATTTTTATATCTCTCAACCTGTCCAAGAGGCCTGCTGCCCGCCGCAATCGCCGCCGGGCCGGCCCGCACCCTGCCATTGAGACTGAACGGGGATTATTTATTTTTTTAACTTGGCCGCCGGCCCGGGGCGGGCATCGCCCCCGGTACCTCCAGCCGCTACTATTTCCGCGGGCCGTGTTCCAACACTATTCACCCCGGCCAAGAGGCCTATTCCCCGGCCCGCACCCCGCCATTGAGACTGCATGGGAATTATTATTTTTTTATCTCTCAACCTGTCCAAGAGGCCTGCTGCCCGCCGCAATCGCCGCCGGGCCGGCCCGCACCCTGCCATTGAGACTGAACGGGGATTATTTATTTTTTTAACTTGGCCGCCGGGCCGGGGCGGGCATCGCCCCCGGTACCTCCAGCCGCTACTATTTCCGCGGGCCGTGTTCCAACACTATTCACCCCGGCCAAGAGGCCTATTCCCCGGCCCGCACCCCGCCATTGAGACTGCATGGGAATTATTATTTTTTTATCTCTCAACCTGTCCAAGAGCCCTGCTGCCCGCCGCAATCGCCGCCGGGCCGGCCCGCACCCTGCCATTGAGACTGAACGGGGATTATTTATTTTTTTAACTTGGCCGCCGGGCCGGGGCGGGCATCGCCCCCGGTACCTCCAGCCGCTACTATTTCCGCGGGCCGTGTTCCAACACTATTCACCCCGGCCAAGAGGCCTATTCCCCGGCCCGCACCCCGCCATTGAGACTGCACGGGAATTATTATTTTTTTATCTCTCAACCTGTCCAAGAGGCCTGCTGCCCGCCGCACTCGCCGCCGGGCCGGCCCGCACCCCGCCATTGAGACTGAACGGGGATTATTATTTTTTTTAACTCGGCCTCCGGGCCGGGGCGGGCTTCGCCCCCGGTACCTCCAGCCGCTTCTATTTACGCGCGCCGCGTTCCAACACTATTCACCCCGGCCAAGAGGCCTATTCCCCGGCCCGCACCCCGCCATTGAGACTGAACGGGGATTATTTATTTTTTTAACTTGGCCGCCGGGCCGGGGCGGGCATCGCCCCCGGTACCTCCAGCCGCTACTATTTCCGCGGGCCGTGTTCCAACACTATTCACCCCGGCCAAGAGGCCTATTCCCCGGCCCGCACCCCGCCATTGAGACTGCATGGGAATTATTATTTTTTTATCTCTCAACCTGTCCAAGAGGCCTGCTGCCCGCCGCACTCGCCGCCGGGCCGGCCCGCACCCCGCCATTGAGACTGAACGGGGATTATTATTTTTTTTAACTCGGCCTCCGGGCCGGGGCGGGCTTCGCCCCCGGTACCTCCAGCCGCTTCTATTTACGCGCGCCGCGTTCCAACATATTCACCCCGGCCAAGAGGCCTATTCCCCGGCCCGCACCCCGCCATTGAGACTGCATGGGAATTATTATTTTTTTATCTCTCAACCTGTCCAAGAGGCCTGCTGCCCGCCGCAATCGCCGCCGGGCCGGCCCGCACCCTGCCATTGAGACTGAAAGGGATTATTTATTTTTTTAACTTGGCCGCCGGGCCGGGGCGGGCATCGCCCCCGTTACCTCCAGCCGCTACTATTTCCGCGGGCCGTGTTCCAACACTATTCACCCCGGCCAAGAGGCCTATTCCCCGGCCCGCACCCCGCCATTGAGACTGCATGGGAATTATTATTTTTTTATCTCTCAACCTGTCCAAGAGGCCTGCTGCCCGCCGCACTCGCCGCCGGGCCGGCCCGCACCCCGCCATTGAGACTGAACGGGGATTATTTATTTTTTTAACTTTGCCGCCGGGCCGGGGCGGGCATCGCCCCCGGTACCTCCAGCCGTTACTATTTCCGCGGGCCGTGTTCCAACACTATTCACCCCGGCCAAGAGGCCTATTCCCCGGCCCGCACCCCGCCATTGAGACTGCATGGGAATTATTATTTTTTTATCTCTCAACCTGTCCAAGAGGCCTGCTGCCCGCCGCACTCGCCGCCGGGCCGGCCCGCACCCCGCCATTGAGACTGAACGGGGATTATTATTTTTTTTAACTCGGCCTCCGGGCCGGGGCGGGCTTCGCCCCCGGTACCTCCAGCCGCTTCTATTTACGCGCGCCGCGTTCCAACATATTCACCCCGGCCAAGAGGCCTATTCCCCGGCCCGCACCCCGCCATTGAGACTGCATGGGAATTATTATTTTTTTATCTCTCAACCTGTCCAAGAGGCCTGCTGCCCGCCGCAATTGCCGCCGGGCCGGCCCGCACCCTGCCATTGAGACTGAACGGGGATTATTTATTTTTTTAACTTGGCCGCCGGCCCGGGGCGGGCATCGCCCCCGGTACCTCCAGCCGCTACTATTTCCGCGGGCCGTGTTCCAACACTATTCACCCCGGCCAAGAGGCCTATTCCCCGGCCCGCACCCCGCCATTGAGACTACATGGGAATTATTATTTTTTTATCTCTCAACCTGTCCAAGAGGCCTGCTGCCCGCCGCAATCGCCGCCGGGCCGGCCCGCACCCTGCCATTGAGACTGAACGGGGATTATTTATTTTTTTAACTTGGCCGCCGGGCCGGGGCGGGCATCGCCCCCGGTACCTCCAGCCGCTACTATTTCCGCGGGCCGTGTTCCAACACTATTCACCCCGGCCAAGAGGCCTATTCCCCGGCCCGCACCCCGCCATTGAGACTACATGGGAATTATTATTTTTTTATCTCTCAACCTGTCCAAGAGGCCTGCTGCCCGCCGCAATCGCCGCCGGGCCGGCCCGCACCCTGCCATTGAGACTGAACGGGGATTATTTATTTTTTTAACTTGGCCGCCGGGCCGGGGCGGGCATCGCCCCCGGTACCTCCAGCCGCTACTATTTCCGCGGGCCGTGTTCCAACACTATTCACCCCGGCCAAGAGGCCTATTCCCCGGCCCGCACCCCGCCATTGAGACTGCACGGAATTATAATTTTTTTATCTCTCAACCTGTCCAAGAGGCCTGCTGCCCGCCGCACTCGCCGCCGGGCCGGCCCGCACCCCGCCATTGAGACTGAACGGGGATTATTATTTTTTTTAACTCGGCCTCCGGGCCGGGGCGGGCTTCGCCCCCGGTACCTCCAGCCGCTTCTATTTACGCGCGCCGCGTTCCAACATATTCACCCCGGCCAAGAGGCCTATTCCCCGGCCCGCACCCCGCCATTGAGACTGCATGGGAATTATTATTTTTTTATCTCTCAACCTGTCCAAGAGGCCTGCTGCCCGCCGCAATTGCCGCCGGGCCGGCCCGCACCCTGCCATTGAGACTGAACGGGAATTATTATTTTTTTATCTCTCAACCTGTCCAAGAGGCCTGCTGCCCGCCGCACTCGCCGCCGGGCCGGCCCGCACCCCGCCATTGAGACTGAACGGGGATTATTATTTTTTTTAACTCGGCCTCCGGGCCGGGGCGGGCTTCGCCCCCGGTACCTCCAGCCGCTTCTATTTACGCGCGCCGCGTTCCAACATATTCACCCCGGCCAAGAGGCCTATTCCCCGGCCCGCACCCCGCCATTGAGACTGCATGGGAATTATTATTTTTTTATCTCTCAACCTGTCCAAGAGGCCTGCTGCCCGCCGCACTCGCCGCCGGGCCGGCCCGCACCCCGCCATTGAGACTGAACGGGGATTATTATTTTTTTTAACTCGGCCTCCGGGCCGGGGCGGGCTTCGCCCCCGGTACCTCCAGCCGCTTCTATTTACGCGCGCCGCGTTCCAACATATTCACCCCGGCCAAGAGGCCTATTCCCCGGCCCGCACCCCGCCATTGAGACTGCATGGGAATTATTATTTTTTTATCTCTCAACCTGTCCAAGAGGCCTGCTGCCCGCCGCAATCGCCGCCGGGCCGGCCCGCACCCTGCCATTGAGACTGAACGGGATTATTTATTTTTTTAACTTGGCCGCCGGGCAAGGGCGGGCATCGCCCCGGTACCTCCAGCCGCTACTATTTCCGCGGGCCGTGTTCCAACACTATTCACCCCGGCCAAGAGGCCTATTCCCCGGCCCGCACCCCGCCATTGAGACTGCATGGGAATTATTATTTTTTTATCTCTCAACCTGTCCAAGAGGCCTGCTGCCCGCCGCACTCGCCGCCGGGACGGCCCGCACCCCGCCATTGAGACTGAACGGGGATTATTATTTTTTTTAACTCGGCCTCTGGGCCGGGGCGGGCTTCGCCCCCGGTACCTCCAGCCGCTTCTATTTACGCGCGCCGCGTTCCAACATATTCACCCCGGCCAAGAGGCCTATTCCCCGGCCCGCACCCCGCCATTGAGACTGCATGGGAATTATTATTTTTTTATCTCTCAACCTGTCCAAGAGGCCTGCTGCCCGCCGCAATCGCCGCCGGGCCGGCCCGCACCCTGCCATTGAGACTGAACGGGGATTATTTATTTTTTTAACTTTGCCGCCGGGCCGGGGCGGGCATCGCCCCCGGTACCTCCAGCCGTTACTATTTCCGCGGGCCGTGTTCCAACACTATTCACCCCGGCCAAGAGGCCTATTCCCCGGCCCGCACCCCGCCATTGAGACTGCATGGGAATTATTATTTTTTTATCTCTCAACCTGTCCAAGAGGCCTGCTGCCCGCCGCACTCGCCGCCGGGCCGGCCCGCACCCCGCCATTGAGACTGAACGGGGATTATTATTTTTTTTAACTCGGCCTCCGGGCCGGGGCGGGCTTCGCCCCCGGTACCTCCAGCCGCTTCTATTTACGCGCGCCGCGTTCCAACATATTCACCCCGGCCAAGAGGCCTATTCCCCGGCCCGCACCCCGCCATTGAGACTGCATGGGAATTATTATTTTTTTATCTCTCAACCTGTCCAAGAGGCCTGCTGCCCGCCGCAATTGCCGCCGGGCCGGCCCGCACCCTGCCATTGAGACTGAACGGGAATTATTATTTTTTTATCTCTCACCCTGTCCAAGAGGCCTGCTGCCCGCCGCACTCGCCGCCGGGCCGGCCCGCACCCTGCCATTGAGACTGAACAGGGATTATTTATTTTTTTAACTTGGCCGCCGGCCCGGGGCGGGCATCGCCCCCGGTACCTCCAGCCGCTACTATTTCCGCGGGCCGTGTTCCAACACTATTCACCCCGGCCAAGAGGCCTATTCCCCGGCCCGCACCCCGCCATTGAGACTACATGGGAATTATTATTTTTTTATCTCTCAACCTGTCCAAGAGGCCTGCTGCCCGCCGCAATCGCCGCCGGGCCGGCCCGCACCCTGCCATTGAGACTGAACGGGGATTATTTATTTTTTTAACTTGGCCGCCGGGCCGGGGCGGGCATCGCCCCCGGTACCTCCAGCCGCTACTATTTCCGCGGGCCGTGTTCCAACACTATTCACCCCGGCCAAGAGGCCTATTCCCCGGCCCGCACCCCGCCATTGAGACTGCACGGAATTATAATTTTTTTATCTCTCAACCTGTCCAAGAGGCCTGCTGCCCGCCGCACTCGCCGCCGGGCCGGCCCGCACCCCGCCATTGAGACTGAACGGGGATTATTATTATTTTTAACTCGGCCTCCGGGCCGGGGCGGGCTTCGCCCCCGGTACCTCCAGCCGCTTCTATTTACGCGCGCCGCGTTCCAACATATTCACCCCGGCCAAGAGGCCTATTCCCCGGCCACACTCGTCCGCCGGGCCGGCCCGCACCCCGCCGTTGAGACTGCACGGGAATTATTATTTTTATATCTCTCAACCTGTCCAAGAGGCCTGCTGCCCGCCGCAATCGCCGCCTGGCCGGCCCGCACCCTGCCATTGAGACTGAACGGGGATTATTTATTTTTTTAACTTGGCCGCCGGGCCGGGGCGGGCTTCGCCCCCGGTACCTCCAGCCGCTTCTATTTACGCGCGCCGCGTTCCAACATATTCACCCCGGCCAAGAGGCCTATTCCCCGGCCCGCACCCCGCCATTGAGACTGCATGGGAATTATTATTTTTTTATCTCTCAACCTGTCCAAGAGGCCTGCTGCCCGCCGCAATTGCCGCCGGGCCGGCCCGCACCCTGCGATTGAGACTGAACGGGAATTATTATTTTTTTATCTCTCAACCTGTCCAAGAGGCCTGCTGCCCGCCGCACTCGCCGCCGGGCCGGCCCGCACCCTGCCATTGACACTGAACGGGGATTATTTATTTTTTTAACTTGGCCGCCGGCCCGGGGCGGGCATCGCCCCCGGTACCTCCAGCCGCTACTATTTCCGCGGGCCGTGTTCCAACACTATTCACCCCGGCCAAGAGGCCTATTCCCCGGCCCGCACCCCGCCATTGAGACTGCACGGGAATTATTATTTTTTTATCTCTCAACCTGTCCAAGAGGCCTGCTGCCCGCCGCACTCGCCGCCGGGCCGGCCCGCACCCCGCCATTGAGACTGAACGGGGATTATTATTTTTTTTAACTCGGCCTCCGGGCCGGGGCGGGCTTCGCCCCCGGTACCTCCAGCCGCTTCTATTTACGCGCGCCGCGTTCCAACATATTCACCCCGGCCAAGAGGCCTATTCCCCGGCCACACTCGTCCGCCGGGCCGGCCCGCACCCCGCCGTTGAGACTGCACGGGAATTATTATTTTTATATCTCTCAACCTGTCCAAGAGGCCTGCTGCCCGCCGCAATCGCCGCCGGGCCGGCCCGCACCCTGCCATTGAGACTGAACGGGGATTATTTATTTTTTTAACTTGGCCGCCGGCCCGGGGCGGGCATCGCCCCCGGTACCTCCAGCCGTTACTATTTCCGCGGGCCGTGTTCCAACACTATTCACCCCGGCCAAGAGGCCTATTCCCCGGCCCGCACCCCGCCATTGAGACTGCATGGGAATTATTATTTTTTTATCTCTCAACCTGTCCAAGAGGCCTGCTGCCCGCCGCAATCGCCGCCGGGCCGGCCCGCACCCTGCCATTGAGACTGAACGGGGATTATTTATTTTTTTAACTTGGCCGCCAGGCCGGGGCGGGCATCGCCCCCGGTACCTCCAGCCGCTACTATTTCCGCGCGCCGTGTTCCAACACTATTCACCCCGGCCAAGAGGCCTATTCCCCGGCCCGCACCCCGCCATTGAGACTTCACGGGAATTATTATTTTTTTATCTCTCAACCTGTCCAAGAGGCCTGCTGCCCGCCGCACTCGCCGCCGGGCCGGCCCGCACCCCGCCATTGAGACTGAACGGGGATTATTATTTTTTTTAACTCGGCCTCCGGGCCGGGGCGGGCTTCGCCCCCGGTACCTCCAGCCGCTTCTATTTACGCGCGCCGCGTTCCAACACTATTCACCCCGGCCAAGAGGCCTATTCCCCGGCCCGCACCCCGCCATTGAGACCGCACGGGAATTATTATTTTTTTTATCTCTCAACCTGTCCAAGAGGCCTGCTGCCCGCCGCACTCGCCGCCGGGCCGGCCCGCACCCCGCCATTGAGACTGAACGGGGATTATTATTTTTTTTAACTCGGCCTCCGGGCCGGGGCGGGCTTCGCCCCCGGTACCTCCAGCCGCTTCTATTTACGCGCGCCGCGTTCCAACACATTCACCCCGGCCAAGAGGCCTATTCCCCGGCCCGCACCCCGCCATTGAGACTGCATGGGAATTATTATTTTTTTATCTCTCAACCTGTCCAAGAGGCCTGCTGCCCGCCGCAATCGCCGCCGGGCCGGCCCGCACCCTGCCATTGAGACTGAACGGGATTATTTATTTTTTTAACTTGGCCGCCGGGCCGGGGCGGGCATCGCCCCCGGTACCTCCAGCCGCTACTATTTCCGCGGGCCGTGTTCCAACACTATTCACCCCGGCCAAGAGGCCTATTCCCCGGCCCGCACCCCGCCATTGAGACTGCACGGGAATTATTATTTTTTTATCTCTCAACCTGTCCAAGAGGCCTGCTGCCCGCCGCACTCGCCGCCGGGCCGGCCCGCACCCCGCCATTGAGACTGAACGGGGATTATTATTTTTTTAAACTCGGCCTCCGGGCCGGGGCGGGCTTCGCCCCCGGTACCTCCAGCCGCTTCTATTTACGCGCGCCGCGTTCCAACATATTCACCCCGGCCAAGAGGCCTATTCCCCGGCCCGCACCCCGCCATTGAGACTGCACGGGAATTATTATTTTTTTATCTCTCAACCTGTCCAAGAGGCCTGCTGCCCGCCGCACTCGCCGCCGGGCCGGCCCGCACCCCGCCATTGAGACTGAACGGGGATTATTATTTTTTTTAACTCGGCCTCCGGGCCGGGGCGGGCTTCGCCCCCGGTACCTCCAGCCGCTTCTATTTACGCGCGCCGCGTTCCAACACATTCACCCCGGCCAAGAGGCCTATTCCCCGGCCCGCACCCCGCCATTGAGACTGCATGGGAATTATTATTTTTTTATCTCTCAACCTGTCCAAGAGGCCTGCTGCCCGCCGCAATTGCCGCCGGGCCGGCCCGCACCCTGCCATTGAGACTGAACGGGAATTATTATTTTTTTATCTCTCAACCTGTCCAAGAGGCCTGCTGCCCGCCGCAATCGCCGCCGGGCCGGCCCGCACCCTGCCATTGAGACTGAACGGGGATTATTTATTTTTTTAACTTGGCCGCCGGGGCCGGGGCGGGCATCGCCCCCGGTACCTCCAGCCGCTACTATTTCCGCGGGCCGTGTTCCAACACTATTCACCCCGGCCAAGAGGCCTATTCCCCGGCCCGCACCCCGCCATTGAGACTGCACGGGAATTATTATTTTTTTATCTCTCAACCTGTCCAAGAGGCCTGCTGCCCGCCGCACTCGCCACCGGGCCGGCCTGCACCCCGCCATTGAGACTGAACGGGGATTATTATTTTTTTTAACTCGGCCTCCGGGCCGGGGCGGGCTTCGCCCCCGGTACCTCCAGCCGCTTCTATTTACGCGCGCCGCGTTCCAACATATTCACCCCGGCCAAGAGGCCTATTCCCCGGCCCGCACCCCGCCATTGAGACTGCACGGGAATTATTATTTTTTTTATCTCTCAACCTGTCCAAGAGGCCTGCTGTCCGCCGCACTCGCCGCCGGGCCGGCCCGCACCCCGCCATTGAGACTGAACGGGGATTATTATTTTTTTTAACTCGGCCTCCGGGCCGGGGCGGGCTTCGCCCCCGGTACCTCCAGCCGCTTCTATTTACGCGCGCCGCGTTCCAACATATTCACCCCGGCCAAGAGGCCTATTCCCCGGCCCGCACCCCGCCATTGAGACTGCACGGGAATTATTATTTTTTTATCTCTCAACCTGTCCAAGAGGCCTGCTGCCCGCCGCACTCGCCGCCGGGCCGGCCCGCACCCCGCCATTGAGACTGAACGGGGATTATTATTTTTTTTAACTCGGCCTCCGGGCCGGGGCGGGCTTCGCCCCCGGTACCTCCAGCCGCTTCTATTTACGCGCGCCGCGTTCCAACATATTCACCCCGGCCAAGAGGCCTATTCCCCGGCCCGCACCCCGCCATTGAGACTGCATGGGAATTATTATTTTTTTATCTCTCAACCTGTCCAAGAGGCCTGCTGCCCGCCGCAATTGCCGCCGGGCCGGCCCGCACCCTGCCATTGAGACTGAACGGGAATTATTATTTTTTTATCTCTCAACCTGTCCAAGAGGCCTGCTGCCCGCCGCAATCGCCGCCGGGCCGGCCCGCACCCTGCCATTGAGACTGAACGGGATTATTTATTTTTTTAACTTGGCCGCCGGGCCGGGGCGGGCATCGCCCCCGGTACCTCCAGCCGCTACTATTTCCGCGGGCCGTGTTCCAACACTATTCACCCCGGCCAAGAGGCCTATTCCCCGGCCCGCACCCCGCCATTGAGACTGCACGGGAATTATTATTTTTTTATCTCTCAACCTGTCCAAGAGGCCTGCTGCCCGCCGCACTCGCCGCCGGGCCGGCCCGCACCCCGCCATTGAGACTGAACGGGGATTATTATTTTTTTTAACTCGGCCTCCGGGCCGGGGCGGGCTTCGCCCCCGGTACCTCCAGCCGCTTCTATTTACGCGCGCCGCGTTCCAACATATTGACCCCGGCCAAGAGGCCTATTCCCCGGCCCGCACCCCGCCATTGAGACTGCACGGGAATTATTATTTTTTTATCTCTCAACCTGTCCAAGAGGCCTGCTGCCCGCCGCACTCGCCGCCGGGCCGGCCCGCACCCTGCCATTGAGACTGAACGGGAATTATTATTTTTTTATCTCTCAACCTGTCCAAGAGGCCTGCTGCCCGCCGCAATCGCCGCCGGGCCGGCCCGCACCCTGCCATTGAGACTGAACGGGGATTATTTATTTTTTTAACTTGGCCGCCGGGCCGGGGCGGGCATCGCCCCCGGTACCTCCAGCCGCTACTATTTCCGCGGGCCGTGTTCCAACACTATTCACCCCGGCCAAGAGGCCTATTCCCCGGCCCGCACCCCGCCATTGAGACTGCATGGGAATTATTATTTTTTTATCTCTCAACCTGTCCAAGAGGCCTGCTGCCCGCCGCAATCGCCGCCGGGCCGGCCCGCACCCTGCCATTGAGACTGAACGGGGATTATTTATTTTTTTAACTTGGCCGCCGGGCCGGGGCGGGCATCGCCCCCGGTACCTCCAGCCGCTACTATTTCCGCGGGCCGTGTTCCGACACTATTCACCCCGGCCAAGAGGCCTATTCCCCGGCCCGCACCCCGCCATTGAGACTGCACGGGAATTATTATTTTTTTATCTCTCAACCTGTCCAAGAGGCCTGCTGCCCGCCGCACTCGCCGCCGGGCCGGCCCGCACCCCGCCATTGAGACTGAACGGGGATTATTATTTTTTTTAACTCGGCCTCCGGGCCTGGGCGGGCTTCGCCCCCGGTACCTCCAGCCGCTTCTATTTACGCGCGTCGCGTTCCAACATATTCACCCCGGCCAAGAGGCCTATTCCCCGGCCCGCACCCCGCCATTGAGACTGCATGGGAATTATTATTTTTTTATCTCTCAACCTGTCCAAGAGGCCTGCTGCCCGCCGCAATCGCCGCCGGGCCGGCCCGCACCCTGCCATTGAGACTGAACGGGATTATTTATTTTTTTAACTTGGCCGCCGGGCCGGGGCGGGCATCGCCCCCGGTACCTCCAGCCGCTACTATTTCCGCGGGCCGTGTTCCAACACTATTCACCCCGACCAAGAGGCCTATTCCCCGGCCCGCACCCCGCCAATGAGACTGCACGGGAATTATTATTTTTTTATCTCTCAACCTGTCCAAGAGGCCTGCTGCCCGCCGCACTCGCCGCCGGGCCGGCCCGCACCCCGCCATTGAGACTGAACGGGGATTATTATTTTTTTTACCTCGGCCTCCGGGCCGGGGCGGGCTTCGCCCCCGGTACCTCCAGCCGCTTCTATTTACGCACGCCGCGTTCCAACATATTCACCCCGGCCAAGAGGCCTATTCCCCGGCCCGCACCCCGCCATTGAGACTGCATGGGAATTATTATTTTTTTATCTCTCAACCTGTCCAAGAGGCCTGCTGCCCGCCGCAATTGCCGCCGGGCCGGCCCGCACCCTGCCATTGAGACTGAACGGGAATTATTATTTTTTTATCTCTCAACCTGTCCAAGAGGCCTGCTGCCCGCCGCACTCGCCGCCGGGCCGGCCCGCACCCTGCCATTGAGACTGAACGGGGATTATTTATTTTTTTAACTTGGCCGCCGGGCCGGGGCGGGCATCGCCCCCGGTACCTCCAGCCGCTACTATTTCCGCGGGCCGTGTTCCAACACTATTCACCCCGGCCAAGAGGCCTATTCCCCGGCCCGCACCCCGCCATTGAGACTGCATGGGAATTATTATTTTTTTATCTCTCAACCTGTCCAAGAGGCCTGCTGCCCGCCGCAATCGCCGCCGGGCCGGCCCGCACCCTGCCATTGAGACTGAACGGGGATTATTTATTTTTTTAACTTGGCCTCCGGGCCGGGGCGGGCTTCGCCCCCGGTACCTCCAGCCGCTTCTATTTACGCGCGCCGCGTTCCAACATATTCACCCCGGCCAAGAGGCCTATTACCCGGCCCGCACCCCGCCATTGAGACTGCATGGGAATTATTATTTTTTTATCTCTCAACCTGTCCAAGAGGCCTGCTGCCCGCCGCAATTGCCGCCGGGCCGGCCCGCACCCTGCCATTGAGACTGAACGGGAATTATTATTTTTTTATCTCTCAACCTGTCCAAGAGGCCTGCTGCCCGCCGCACTCGCCGCCGGGCCGGCCCCCACCCTGCCATTGAGACTGAACGGGGATTATTTATTTTTTTAACTTGGCCGCCGGGCCGTGGCGGGCATCGCCCCCGGTACCTCCAGCCGCTACTATTTCCGCGGGCCGTGTTCCAACACTATTCACCCCGGCCAAGAGGCCTATTCCCCGGCCCGCACCCCGCCATTGAGACTGCATGGGAATTATTATTTTTTTATCTCTCAACCTGTCCAAGAGGCCTGCTGCCCGCCGCAATTGCCGCCGGGCCGGCCCGCACCCTGCCATTGAGACTGAACGGGGATTATTTATTTTTTTAACTTGGCCGCCGGGCCGGGGCGGGCATCGCCCCCGGTACCTCCAGCCGCTACTATTTCCGCGGGCCGTGTTCCAACATATTCACCCCGGCCAAGAGGCCTATTCCCCGGCCCGCACCCCGCCATTGAGACTGCATGGGAATTATTATTTTTTTATCTCTCAACCTGTCCAAGAGGCCTGCTGCCCGCCGCACTCGCCGCCGGGCCGGCCCGCACCCCGCCATTGAGACTGAACGGGGATTATTATTTTTTTTTAACTCGGCCTCCGGGCCGGGGCGGGCTTCGCCCCCGGTACCTCCAGCCGCTACTCTTTCCGCGGGCCGTGTTCCAACACTATTCACCCCGGCCAAGAGGCCTATTCCCCGGCCCGCACCCCGCCATTGAGACTGCATGGGAATTATTATTTTTTTATCTCTCAACCTGTCCAAGAGGCCTGCTGCCCGCCGCAATCGCCGCCGGGCCGGCCCGCACCCTGCCATTGAGACTGAACGGGGATTATTTATTTTTTTAACTTGGCCTCCGGGCCGGGGCGGGCTTCGCCCCCGGTACCTCCAGCCGCTTCTATTTACGCGCGCCGCGTTCCAACATATTCACCCCGGCCAAGAGGCCTATTACCCGGCCCGCACCCCGCCATTGAGACTGCATGGGAATTATTATTTTTTTATCTCTCAACCTGTCCAAGAGGCCTGCTGCCCGCCGCAATTGCCGCCGGGCCGGCCCGCACCCTGCCATTGAGACTGAACGGGAATTATTATTTTTTTATCTCTCAACCTGTCCAAGAGGCCTGCTGCCCGCCGCACTCGCCGCCGGGCCGGCCCGCACCCTGCCATTGAGACTGAACGGGGATTATTTATTTTTTTAACTTGGCCGCCGGGCCGGGGCGGGCATCGCCCCCGGTACCTCCAGCCGCTACTATTTCCGCGGGCCGTGTTCCAACACTATTCACCCCGGCCAAGAGGCCTATTCCCCGGCCCGCACCCCGCCATTGAGACTGCATGGGAATTATTATTTTTTTATCTCTCAACCTGTCCAAGAGGCCTGCTGCCCGCCGCAATTGCCGCCGGGCCGGCCCGCACCCTGCCATTGAGACTGAACGGGGATTATTTATTTTTTTAACTTGGCCGCCGGGCCGGGGCGGGCATCGCCCCCGGTACCTCCAGCCGCTACTATTTCCGCGGGCCGTGTTCCAACATATTCACCCCGGCCAAGAGGCCTATTCCCCGGCCCGCACCCCGCCATTGAGACTGCATGGGAATTATTATTTTTTTATCTCTCAACCTGTCCAAGAGGCCTGCTGCCCGCCGCACTCGCCGCCGGGCCGGCCCGCACCCCGCCATTGAGACTGAACGGGGATTATTATTTTTTTTTAACTCGGCCTCCGGGCCGGGGCGGGCTTCGCCCCCGGTACCTCCAGCCGCTACTCTTTCCGCGGGCCGTGTTCCAACACTATTCACCCCGGCCAAGAGGCCTATTCCCCGGCCCGCACCCCGCCATTGAGACTGCATGGGAATTATTATTTTTTTATCTCTCAACCTGTCCAAGAGGCCTGCTGCCCGCCGCAATTGCCGCCGGGCCGGCCCGCACCCTGCCATTGAGACTGAACGGGAATTATTATTTTTTTATCTCTCAACCTGTCCAAGAGGCCTGCTGCCCGCCGCACTCGCCGCCGGGCCGGCCCGCACCCTGCCATTGAGACTGAACGGGGATTATTTATTTTTTTAACTTGGCCGCCGGGCCGGGGCGGGCATCGCCCCCGGTACCTCCAGCCGCTACTATTTCCGCGGGCCGTGTTCCAACACTAGTCACCCCGGCCAAGAGGCCTATTCCCCGGCCCGCACCCCGCCATTGAGACTGCATGGGAATTATTATTTTTTTATCTCTCAACCTGTCCAAGAGGCCTGCTGCCCGCCGCAATCGCCGCCGGGCCGGCCCGCACCCTGCCATTGAGACTGAACGGGGATTATTTATTTTTTTAACTTGGCCGCCGGGCCGGGGCGGGCATCGCCCCCGGTACCTCCAGCCGCTACTATTTCCGCGGGCCGTGTTCCAACACTATTCACCCCGGCCAAGAGGCCTATTCCCCGGCCCGCACCCCGCCATTGAGACTGCACGGGAATTATTATTTTTTTATCTCTCAACCTGTCCAAGAGGCCTGCTGCCCGCCGCACTCGCCGCCGGGCCGGCCCGCACCCCGCCATTGAGACTGAACGGGGATTATTTTTTTTTTTTAACTCGGCCTCCGGGCCGGGGCGGGCTTCGCCCGGTACCTCCAGCCGCTTCTATTTACGCGCGCCGCGTTCCAACATATTCACCCCGGCCAAGAGGCCTATTCCCCGGCCCGCACCCCGCCATTGAGACTGCATGGGAATTATTATTTTTTTATCTCTCAACCTGTCCAAGAGGCCTGCTGCCCGCCGCACTCGCCGCCGGGCCGGCCCGCACCCCGCCATTGAGACTGAACGGGGATTATTATTTTTTTTAACTCGGCCTCCGGGCCGGGGCGGGCTTCGCCCCCGGTACCTCCAGCCGCTTCTATTTACGCGCGCCGCGTTCCAACATATTCACCCCGGCCAAGAGGCCTATTCCCCGGCCCGCACCCCGCCATTGAGACTGCACGGGAATTATTATTTTTTTATCTCTCAACCTGTCCAAGAGGCCTGCTGCCCGCCGCAATCGCCGCCGGGCCGGCCCGCACCCTGCCATTGAGACTGAACGGGAATTATTATTTTTTTATCTCTCAACCTGTCCAAGAGGCCTGCTGCCCGCCGCACTCGCCGCCGGGCCGGCCCGCACCCCGCCATTGAGACTGAACGGGGATTATTATTTTTTTATCTCTCAACCTGTCCAAGAGGCCTCTTCCCCGGCCACACTCGTCCGCCGGGCCGGCCCGCACCCCGCCATTGAGACTGCACGGGAATTATTATTTTTTTATCTCTCAACCTGTCCAAGAGGCCTGCTGCCCGCCGCACTCGCCGCCGGGCCGGCCCGCACCCCGCCATTGAGACTGAACGGGGATTATTATTTTTTTTAACTCGGCCTCCGGGCCGGGGCGGGCTTCGCCCCCGGTACCTCCAGCCGCTTCTATTTACGCGCGCCGCGTTCCAACATATTCACCCCGGCCAAGAGGCCTCTTCCCCGGCCACACTCGTCCGCCGGGCCGGCCCGCACCCCGCCATTGAGACTGCACGGGAATTATTATTTTTATATCTCTCAACCTGTCCAAGAGGCCTGCTGCCCGCCGCAATCGCCGCCGGGCCGGCCCGCACCCTGCCATTGAGACTGAACGGGGATTATTTATTTTTTTAACTTGGCCGCCGGCCCGGGGCGGGCATCGCCCCCGGTACCTCCAGCCGCTACTATTTCCGCGGGCCGTGTTCCAACACTATTCACCCCGGCCAAGAGGCCTATTCCCCGGCCCGCACCCCGCCATTGAGACTGCATGGGAATTATTATTTTTTTATCTCTCAACCTGTCCAAGAGGCCTGCTGCCCGCCGCAATCGCCGCCGGGCCGGCCCGCACCCTGCCATTGAGACTGAACGGGGATTATTTATTTTTTTAACTTGGCCGCCGGGCCGGGGCGGGCATCGCCCCCGGTACCTCCAGCCGCTACTATTTCCGCGGGCCGTGTTCCAACACTATTCACCCCGGCCAAGAGGCCTATTCCCCGGCCCGCACCCCGCCATTGAGACTGCATGGGAATTATTATTTTTTTATCTCTCAACCTGTCCAAGAGGCCTGCTGCCCGCCGCAATCGCCGCCGGGCCGGCCCGCACCCTGCCATTGAGACTGAACGGGGATTATTTATTTTTTTAACTTGGCCGCCGGGCCGGGGCGGGCATCGCCCCCGGTACCTCCAGCCGCTACTATTTCCGCGGGCCGTGTTCCAACACTATTCACCCCGGCCAAGAGGCCTATTCCCCGGCCCGCACCCCGCCATTGAGACTGCACGGGAATTATTATTTTTTTATCTCTCAACCTGTCCAAGAGGCCTGCTGCCCGCCGCAATCGCCGCCGGGCCGGCCCGCACCCTGCCATTGAGACTGAACGGGATTATTTATTTTTTTAACTTGGCCGCCGGGCCGGGGCGGGCATCGCCCCCGGTACCTCCAGCCGCTACTATTTCCGCGGGCCGTGTTCCAACACTATTCACCCCGACCAAGAGGCCTATTCCCCGGCCCGCACCCCGCCATTGAGACTGCACGGGAATTATTATTTTTTTATCTCTCAACCTGTCCAAGAGGCCTGCTGCCCGCCGCACTCGCCGCCGGGCCGGCCCGCACCCCGCCATTGAGACTGAACGGGGATTATTATTTTTTTTACCTCGGCCTCCGGGCCGGGGCGGGCTTCGCCCCCGGTACCTCCAGCCGCTTCTATTTACGCGCGCCGCGTTCCAACATATTCACCCCGGCCAAGAGGCCTATTCCCCGGCCCGCACCCCGCCATTGAGACTGCATGGGAATTATTATTTTTTTATCTCTCAACCTGTCCAAGAGGCCTGCTGCCCGCCGCAATTGCCGCCGGGCCGGCCCGCACCCTGCCATTGAGACTGAACGGGAATTATTATTTTTTTATCTCTCAACCTGTCCAAGAGGCCTGCTGCCCGCCGCACTCGCCGCCGGGCCGGCCCGCACCCTGCCATTGAGACTGAACGGGATTATTTATTTTTTTAACTTGGCCGCCGGGCCGGGGCGGGCATCGCCCCCGGTACCTCCAGCCGCTACTATTTCCGCGGGCCGTGTTCCAACACTATTCACCCCGGCCAAGAGGCCTATTCCCCGGCCCGCACCCCGCCATTGAGACTGCATGGGAATTATTATTTTTTTATCTCTCAACCTGTCCAAGAGGCCTGCTGCCCGCCGCAATCGCCGCCGGGCCGGCCCGCACCCTGCCATTGAGACTGAACGGGGATTATTTATTTTTTTAACTTGGCCTCCGGGCCGGGGCGGGCTTCGCCCCCGGTACCTCCAGCCGCTTCTATTTACGCGCGCCGCGTTCCAACATATTCACCCCGGCCAAGAGGCCTATTACCCGGCCCGCACCCCGCCATTGAGACTGCATGGGAATTATTATTTTTTTATCTCTCAACCTGTCCAAGAGGCCTGCTGCCCGCCGCAATTGCCGCCGGGCCGGCCCGCACCCTGCCATTGAGACTGAACGGGAATTATTATTTTTTTATCTCTCAACCTGTCCAAGAGGCCTGCTGCCCGCCGCACTCGCCGCCGGGCCGGCCCGCACCCTGCCATTGAGACTGAACGGGGATTATTTATTTTTTTAACTTGGCCGCCGGGCCGGGGCGGGCATCGCCCCCGGTACCTCCAGCCGCTACTATTTCCGCGGGCCGTGTTCCAACACTATTCACCCCGGCCAAGAGGCCTATTCCCCGGCCCGCACCCCGCCATTGAGACTGCATGGGAATTATTATTTTTTTATCTCTCAACCTGTCCAAGAGGCCTGCTGCCCGCCGCAATCGCCGCCGGGCCGGCCCGCACCCTGCCATTGAGACTGAACGGGGATTATTTATTTTTTTAACTTGGCCTCCGGGCCGGGGCGGGCTTCGCCCCCGGTACCTCCAGCCGCTTCTATTTACGCGCGCCGCGTTCCAACATATTCACCCCGGCCAAGAGGCCTATTACCCGGCCCGCACCCCGCCATTGAGACTGCATGGGAATTATTATTTTTTTATCTCTCAACCTGTCCAAGAGGCCTGCTGCCCGCCGCAATTGCCGCCGGGCCGGCCCGCACCCTGCCATTGAGACTGAACGGGAATTATTATTTTTTTATCTCTCAACCTGTCCAAGAGGCCTGCTGCCCGCCGCACTCGCCGCCGGGCCGGCCCGCACCCTGCCATTGAGACTGAACGGGGATTATTTATTTTTTTAACTTGGCCGCCGGGCCGTGGCGGGCATCGCCCCCGGTACCTCCAGCCGCTACTATTTCCGCGGGCCGTGTTCCAACACTATTCACCCCGGCCAAGAGGCCTATTCCCCGGCCCGCACCCCGCCATTGAGACTGCATGGGAATTATTATTTTTTTATCTCTCAACCTGTCCAAGAGGCCTGCTGCCCGCCGCAATTGCCGCCGGGCCGGCCCGCACCCTGCCATTGAGACTGAACGGGGATTATTTATTTTTTTAACTTGGCCGCCGGGCCGGGGCGGGCATCGCCCCCGGTACCTCCAGCCGCTACTATTTCCGCGGGCCGTGTTCCAACATATTCACCCCGGCCAAGAGGCCTATTCCCCGGCCCGCACCCCGCCATTGAGACTGCATGGGAATTATTATTTTTTTATCTCTCAACCTGTCCAAGAGGCCTGCTGCCCGCCGCACTCGCCGCCGGGCCGGCCCGCACCCCGCCATTGAGACTGAACGGGGATTATTATTTTTTTTTAACTCGGCCTCCGGGCCGGGGCGGGCTTCGCCCCCGGTACCTCCAGCCGCTACTCTTTCCGCGGGCCGTGTTCCAACACTATTCACCCCGGCCAAGAGGCCTATTCCCCGGCCCGCACCCCGCCATTGAGACTGCATGGGAATTATTATTTTTTTATCTCTCAACCTGTCCAAGAGGCCTGCTGCCCGCCGCAATCGCCGCCGGGCCGGCCCGCACCCTGCCATTGAGACTGAACGGGGATTATTTATTTTTTTAACTTGGCCTCCGGGCCGGGGCGGGCTTCGCCCCCGGTACCTCCAGCCGCTTCTATTTACGCGCGCCGCGTTCCAACATATTCACCCCGGCCAAGAGGCCTATTACCCGGCCCGCACCCCGCCATTGAGACTGCATGGGAATTATTATTTTTTTATCTCTCAACCTGTCCAAGAGGCCTGCTGCCCGCCGCAATTGCCGCCGGGCCGGCCCGCACCCTGCCATTGAGACTGAACGGGAATTATTATTTTTTTATCTCTCAACCTGTCCAAGAGGCCTGCTGCCCGCCGCACTCGCCGCCGGGCCGGCCCGCACCCTGCCATTGAGACTGAACGGGGATTATTTATTTTTTTAACTTGGCCGCCGGGCCGGGGCGGGCATCGCCCCCGGTACCTCCAGCCGCTACTATTTCCGCGGGCCGTGTTCCAACACTATTCACCCCGGCCAAGAGGCCTATTCCCCGGCCCGCACCCCGCCATTGAGACTGCATGGGAATTATTATTTTTTTATCTCTCAACCTGTCCAAGAGGCCTGCTGCCCGCCGCAATTGCCGCCGGGCCGGCCCGCACCCTGCCATTGAGACTGAACGGGGATTATTTATTTTTTTAACTTGGCCGCCGGGCCGGGGCGGGCATCGCCCCCGGTACCTCCAGCCGCTACTATTTCCGCGGGCCGTGTTCCAACATATTCACCCCGGCCAAGAGGCCTATTCCCCGGCCCGCACCCCGCCATTGAGACTGCATGGGAATTATTATTTTTTTATCTCTCAACCTGTCCAAGAGGCCTGCTGCCCGCCGCACTCGCCGCCGGGCCGGCCCGCACCCCGCCATTGAGACTGAACGGGGATTATTATTTTTTTTTAACTCGGCCTCCGGGCCGGGGCGGGCTTCGCCCCCGGTACCTCCAGCCGCTACTCTTTCCGCGGGCCGTGTTCCAACACTATTCACCCCGGCCAAGAGGCCTATTCCCCGGCCCGCACCCCGCCATTGAGACTGCATGGGAATTATTATTTTTTTATCTCTCAACCTGTCCAAGAGGCCTGCTGCCCGCCGCAATTGCCGCCGGGCCGGCCCGCACCCTGCCATTGAGACTGAACGGGAATTATTATTTTTTTATCTCTCAACCTGTCCAAGAGGCCTGCTGCCCGCCGCACTCGCCGCCGGGCCGGCCCGCACCCTGCCATTGAGACTGAACGGGGATTATTTATTTTTTTAACTTGGCCGCCGGGCCGGGGCGGGCATCGCCCCCGGTACCTCCAGCCGCTACTATTTCCGCGGGCCGTGTTCCAACACTAGTCACCCCGGCCAAGAGGCCTATTCCCCGGCCCGCACCCCGCCATTGAGACTGCATGGGAATTATTATTTTTTTATCTCTCAACCTGTCCAAGAGGCCTGCTGCCCGCCGCAATCGCCGCCGGGCCGGCCCGCACCCTGCCATTGAGACTGAACGGGGATTATTTATTTTTTTAACTTGGCCGCCGGGCCGGGGCGGGCATCGCCCCCGGTACCTCCAGCCGCTACTATTTCCGCGGGCCGTGTTCCAACACTATTCACCCCGGCCAAGAGGCCTATTCCCTGGCCCGCACCCCGCCATTGAGACTGCACGGGAATTATTATTTTTTTATCTCTCAACCTGTCCAAGAGGCCTGCTGCCCGCCGCACTCGCCGCCGGGCCGGCCCGCACCCCGCCATTGAGACTGAACGGGGATTATTTTTTTTTTTTAACTCGGCCTCCGGGCCGGGGCGGGCTTCGCCCGGTACCTCCAGCCGCTTCTATTTACGCGCGCCGCGTTCCAACATATTCACCCCGGCCAAGAGGCCTATTCCCCGGCCCGCACCCCGCCATTGAGACTGCATGGGAATTATTATTTTTTTATCTCTCAACCTGTCCAAGAGGCCTGCTGCCCGCCGCACTCGCCGCCGGGCCGGCCCGCACCCCGCCATTGAGACTGAACGGGGATTATTATTTTTTTTAACTCGGCCTCCGGGCCGGGGCGGGCTTCGCCCCCGGTACCTCCAGCCGCTTCTATTTACGCGCGCCGCGTTCCAACATATTCACCCCGGCCAAGAGGCCTATTCCCCGGCCCGCACCCCGCCATTGAGACTGCACGGGAATTATTATTTTTTTATCTCTCAACCTGTCCAAGAGGCCTGCTGCCCGCCGCAATCGCCGCCGGGCCGGCCCGCACCCTGCCATTGAGACTGAACGGGAATTATTATTTTTTTATCTCTCAACCTGTCCAAGAGGCCTGCTGCCCGCCGCACTCGCCGCCGGGCCGGCCCGCACCCCGCCATTGAGACTGAACGGGGATTATTATTTTTTTATCTCTCAACCTGTCCAAGAGGCCTCTTCCCCGGCCACACTCGTCCGCCGGGCCGGCCCGCACCCCGCCATTGAGACTGCACGGGAATTATTATTTTTTTATCTCTCAACCTGTCCAAGAGGCCTGCTGCCCGCCGCACTCGCCGCCGGGCCGGCCCGCACCCCGCCATTGAGACTGAACGGGGATTATTATTTTTTTTAACTCGGCCTCCGGGCCGGGGCGGGCTTCGCCCCCGGTACCTCCAGCCGCTTCTATTTACGCGCGCCGCGTTCCAACATATTCACCCCGGCCAAGAGGCCTCTTCCCCGGCCACACTCGTCCGCCGGGCCGGCCCGCACCCCGCCATTGAGACTGCACGGGAATTATTATTTTTATATCTCTCAACCTGTCCAAGAGGCCTGCTGCCCGCCGCAATCGCCGCCGGGCCGGCCCGCACCCTGCCATTGAGACTGAACGGGGATTATTTATTTTTTTAACTTGGCCGCCGGCCCGGGGCGGGCATCGCCCCCGGTACCTCCAGCCGCTACTATTTCCGCGGGCCGTGTTCCAACACTATTCACCCCGGCCAAGAGGCCTATTCCCCGGCCCGCACCCCGCCATTGAGACTGCATGGGAATTATTATTTTTTTATCTCTCAACCTGTCCAAGAGGCCTGCTGCCCGCCGCAATCGCCGCCGGGCCGGCCCGCACCCTGCCATTGAGACTGAACGGGGATTATTTATTTTTTTAACTTGGCCGCCGGGCCGGGGCGGGCATCGCCCCCGGTACCTCCAGCCGCTACTATTTCCGCGGGCCGTGTTCCAACACTATTCACCCCGGCCAAGAGGCCTATTCCCCGGCCCGCACCCCGCCATTGAGACTGCATGGGAATTATTATTTTTTTATCTCTCAACCTGTCCAAGAGGCCTGCTGCCCGCCGCAATCGCCGCCGGGCCGGCCCGCACCCTGCCATTGAGACTGAACGGGGATTATTTATTTTTTTAACTTGGCCGCCGGGCCGGGGCGGGCATCGCCCCCGGTACCTCCAGCCGCTACTATTTCCGCGGGCCGTGTTCCAACACTATTCACCCCGGCCAAGAGGCCTATTCCCCGGCCCGCACCCCGCCATTGAGACTGCACGGGAATTATTATTTTTTTATCTCTCAACCTGTCCAAGAGGCCTGCTGCCCGCCGCAATCGCCGCCGGGCCGGCCCGCACCCTGCCATTGAGACTGAACGGGATTATTTATTTTTTTAACTTGGCCGCCGGGCCGGGGCGGGCATCGCCCCCGGTACCTCCAGCCGCTACTATTTCCGCGGGCCGTGTTCCAACACTATTCACCCCGACCAAGAGGCCTATTCCCCGGCCCGCACCCCGCCATTGAGACTGCACGGGAATTATTATTTTTTTATCTCTCAACCTGTCCAAGAGGCCTGCTGCCCGCCGCACTCGCCGCCGGGCCGGCCCGCACCCCGCCATTGAGACTGAACGGGGATTATTATTTTTTTTACCTCGGCCTCCGGGCCGGGGCGGGCTTCGCCCCCGGTACCTCCAGCCGCTTCTATTTACGCGCGCCGCGTTCCAACATATTCACCCCGGCCAAGAGGCCTATTCCCCGGCCCGCACCCCGCCATTGAGACTGCATGGGAATTATTATTTTTTTATCTCTCAACCTGTCCAAGAGGCCTGCTGCCCGCCGCAATTGCCGCCGGGCCGGCCCGCACCCTGCCATTGAGACTGAACGGGAATTATTATTTTTTTATCTCTCAACCTGTCCAAGAGGCCTGCTGCCCGCCGCACTCGCCGCCGGGCCGGCCCGCACCCTGCCATTGAGACTGAACGGGATTATTTATTTTTTTAACTTGGCCGCCGGGCCGGGGCGGGCATCGCCCCCGGTACCTCCAGCCGCTACTATTTCCGCGGGCCGTGTTCCAACACTATTCACCCCGGCCAAGAGGCCTATTCCCCGGCCCGCACCCCGCCATTGAGACTGCATGGGAATTATTATTTTTTTATCTCTCAACCTGTCCAAGAGGCCTGCTGCCCGCCGCAATCGCCGCCGGGCCGGCCCGCACCCTGCCATTGAGACTGAACGGGGATTATTTATTTTTTTAACTTGGCCTCCGGGCCGGGGCGGGCTTCGCCCCCGGTACCTCCAGCCGCTTCTATTTACGCGCGCCGCGTTCCAACATATTCACCCCGGCCAAGAGGCCTATTACCCGGCCCGCACCCCGCCATTGAGACTGCATGGGAATTATTATTTTTTTATCTCTCAACCTGTCCAAGAGGCCTGCTGCCCGCCGCAATTGCCGCCGGGCCGGCCCGCACCCCGCCATTGAGACTGCACGGGAATTATTATTTTTTTATCTCTCAACCTGTCCAAGAGGCCTGCTGCCCGCCGCACTCGCCGCCGGGCCGGCCCGCACCCCGCCATTGAGACTGAACGGGGATTATTATTTTTTTTACCTCGGCCTCCGGGCCGGGGCGGGCTTCGCCCCCGGTACCTCCAGCCGCTTCTATTTACGCGCGCCGCGTTCCAACATATTCACCCCGGCCAAGAGGCCTATTCCCCGGCCCGCACCCCGCCATTGAGACTGCATGGGAATTATTATTTTTTTATCTCTCAACCTGTCCAAGAGGCCTGCTGCCCGCCGCAATTGCCGCCGGGCCGGCCCGCACCCTGCCATTGAGATTGAACGGGAATTATTATTTTTTTATCTCTCAACCTGTCCAAGAGGCCTGCTGCCCGCCGCACTCGCCGCCGGGCCGGCCCGCACCCTGCCATTGAGACTGAACGGGATTATTTATTTTTTTAACTTGGCCGCCGGGCCGGGGCGGGCATCGCCCCCGGTACCTCCAGCCGCTACTATTTCCGCGGGCCGTGTTCCAACACTATTCACCCCGGCCAAGAGGCCTATTCCCCGGCCCGCACCCCGCCATTGAGACTGCATGGGAATTATTATTTTTTTATCTCTCAACCTGTCCAAGAGGCCTGCTGCCCGCCGCAATCGCCGCCGGGCCGGCCCGCACCCTGCCATTGAGACTGAACGGGGATTATTTATTTTTTTAACTTGGCCTCCGGGCCGGGGCGGGCTTCGCCCCCGGTACCTCCAGCCGCTTCTATTTACGCGCGCCGCGTTCCAACATATTCACCCCGGCCAAGAGGCCTATTACCCGGCCCGCACCCCGCCATTGAGACTGCATGGGAATTATTATTTTTTTATCTCTCAACCTGTCCAAGAGGCCTGCTGCCCGCCGCAATTGCCGCCGGGCCGGCCCGCACCCTGCCATTGAGACTGAACGGGAATTATTATTTTTTTATCTCTCAACCTGTCCAAGAGGCCTGCTGCCCGCCGCACTCGCCGCCGGGCCGGCCCGCACCCTGCCATTGAGACTGAACGGGGATTATTTATTTTTTTAACTTGGCCGCCGGGCCGGGGCGGGCATCGCCCCCGGTACCTCCAGCCGCTACTATTTCCGCGGGCCGTGTTCCAACACTATTCACCCCGGCCAAGAGGCCTATTCCCCGGCCCGCACCCCGCCATTGAGACTGCATGGGAATTATTATTTTTTTATCTCTCAACCTGTCCAAGAGGCCTGCTGCCCGCCGCAATTGCCGCCGGGCCGGCCCGCACCCTGCCATTGAGACTGAACGGGGATTATTTATTTTTTTAACTTGGCCGCCGGGCCGGGGCGGGCATCGCCCCCGGTACCTCCAGCCGCTACTATTTCCGCGGGCCGTGTTCCAACATATTCACCCCGGCCAAGAGGCCTATTCCCCGGCCCGCACCCCGCCATTGAGACTGCATGGGAATTATTATTTTTTTATCTCTCAACCTGTCCAAGAGGCCTGCTGCCCGCCGCACTCGCCGCCGGGCCGGCCCGCACCCCGCCATTGAGACTGAACGGGGATTATTATTTTTTTTTAACTCGGCCTCCGGGCCGGGGCGGGCTTCGCCCCCGGTACCTCCAGCCGCTACTATTTCCGCGGGCCGTGTTCCAACACTATTCACCCCGGCCAAGAGGCCTATTCCCCGGCCCGCACCCCGCCATTGAGACTGCATGGGAATTATTATTTTTTTATCTCTCAACCTGTCCAAGAGGCCTGCTGCCCGCCGCAATCGCCGCCGGGCCGGCCCGCACCCTGCCATTGAGACTGAACGGGGATTATTTATTTTTTTAACTTGGCCTCCGGGCCGGGGCGGGCTTCGCCCCCGGTACCTCCAGCCGCTTCTATTTACGCGCGCCGCGTTCCAACATATTCACCCCGGCCAAGAGGCCTATTCCCCGGCCCGCACCCCGCCATTGAGACTGCATGGGAATTATTATTTTTTTATCTCTCAACCTGTCCAAGAGGCCTGCTGCCCGCCGCAATTGCCGCCGGGCCGGCCCGCACCCTGCCATTGAGACTGAACGGGAATTATTATTTTTTTATCTCTCAACCTGTCCAAGAGGCCTGCTGCCCGCCGCACTCGCCGCCGGGCCGGCCCGCACCCTGCCATTGAGACTGAACGGGGATTATTTATTTTTTTAACTTGGCCGCCGGGCCGGGGCGGGCATCGCCCCCGGTACCTCCAGCCGCTACTATTTCCGCGGGCCGTGTTCCAACACTAGTCACCCCGGCCAAGAGGCCTATTCCCCGGCCCGCACCCCGCCATTGAGACTGCATGGGAATTATTATTTTTTTATCTCTCAACCTGTCCAAGAGGCCTGCTGCCCGCCGCAATCGCCGCCGGGCCGGCCCGCACCCTGCCATTGAGACTGAACGGGGATTATTTATTTTTTTAACTTGGCCGCCGGGCCGGGGCGGGCATCGCCCCCGGTACCTCCAGCCGCTACTATTTCCGCGGGCCGTGTTCCAACACTATTCACCCCGGCCAAGAGGCCTATTCCCCGGCCCGCACCCCGCCATTGAGACTGCATGGGAATTATTATTTTTTTATCTCTCAACCTGTCCAAGAGGCCTGCTGCCCGCCGCAATCGCCGCCGGGCCGGCCCGCACCCTGCCATTGAGACTGAACGGGGATTATTTATTTTTTTAACTTGGCCGCCGGGCCGGGGCGGGCATCGCCCCCGGTACCTCCAGCCGCTACTATTTCCGCGGGCCGTGTTCCAACACTATTCACCCCGGCCAAGAGGCCTATTCCCCGGCCCGCACCCCGCCATTGAGACTGCACGGGAATTATTATTTTTTTATCTCTCAACCTGTCCAAGAGGCCTGCTGCCCGCCGCACTCGCCGCCGGGCCGGCCCGCACCCCGCCATTGAGACTGAACGGGGATTATTATTTTTTTTAACTCGGCCTCCGGGCCGGGGCGGGCTTCGCCCCCGGTACCTCCAGCCGCTTCTATTTACGCGCGCCGCGTTCCAACACTATTCACCCCGGCCAAGAGGCCTATTCCCCGGCCCGCACCCCGCCATTGAGACTGAACGGGGATTATTTATTTTTTTAACTTGGCCGCCGGGCCGGGGCGGGCATCGCCCCCGGTACCTCCAGCCGCTACTATTTCCGCGGGCCGTGTTCCAACACTATTCACCCCGGCCAAGAGGCCTATTCCCCGGCCCGCACCCCGCCATTGAGACTGCATGGGAATTATTATTTTTTTATCTCTCAACCTGTCCAAGAGGCCTGCTGCCCGCCGCACTCGCCGCCGGGCCGGCCCGCACCCCGCCATTGAGACTGAACGGGGATTATTATTTTTTTTAACTCGGCCTCCGGGCCGGGGCGGGCTTCGCCCCCGGTACCTCCAGCCGCTTCTATTTACGCGCGCCGCGTTCCAACATATTCACCCCGGCCAAGAGGCCTATTCCCCGGCCCGCACCCCGCCATTGAGACTGCATGGGAATTATTATTTTTTTATCTCTCAACCTGTCCAAGAGGCCTGCTGCCCGCCGCAATCGCCGCCGGGCCGGCCCGCACCCTGCCATTGAGACTGAACGGGATTATTTATTTTTTTAACTTGGCCGCCGGGCCGGGGCGGGCATCGCCCCCGTTACCTCCAGCCGCTACTATTTCCGCGGGCCGTGTTCCAACACTATTCACCCCGGCCAAGAGGCCTATTCCCCGGCCCGCACCCCGCCATTGAGACTGCATGGGAATTATTATTTTTTTATCTCTCAACCTGTCCAAGAGGCCTGCTGCCCGCCGCACTCGCCGCCGGGCCGGCCCGCACCCCGCCATTGAGACTGAACGGGGATTATTTATTTTTTTAACTTTGCCGCCGGGCCGGGGCGGGCATCGCCCCCGGTACCTCCAGCCGTTACTATTTCCGCGGGCCGTGTTCCAACACTATTCACCCCGGCCAAGAGGCCTATTCCCCGGCCCGCACCCCGCCATTGAGACTGCATGGGAATTATTATTTTTTTATCTCTCAACCTGTCCAAGAGGCCTGCTGCCCGCCGCACTCGCCGCCGGGCCGGCCCGCACCCCGCCATTGAGACTGAACGGGGATTATTATTTTTTTTAACTCGGCCTCCGGGCCGGGGCGGGCTTCGCCCCCGGTACCTCCAGCCGCTTCTATTTACGCGCGCCGCGTTCCAACATATTCACCCCGGCCAAGAGGCCTATTCCCCGGCCCGCACCCCGCCATTGAGACTGCACGGGAATTATTATTGTTTTATCTCTCAACCTGTCCAAGAGGCCTGCTGCCCGCCGCACTCGCCGCCGGGCCGGCCCGCACCCTGCCATTGAGACTGAACGGGAATTATTATTTTTTTATCTCTCAACCTGTCCAAGAGGCCTGCTGCCCGCCGCACTCGCCGCCGGGCCGGCCCGCACCCTGCCATTGAGACTGAACGGGGATTATTTATTTTTTTAACTTGGCCGCCGGCCCGGGGCGGGCATCGCCCCCGGTACCTCCAGCCGCTACTATTTCCGCGGGCCGTGTTCCAACACTATTCACCCCGGCCAAGAGGCCTATTCCCCGGCCCGCACCCCGCCATTGAGACTGCACGGGAATTATTATTTTTTTATCTCTCAACCTGTCCAAGAGGCCTGCTGCCCGCCGCAATCGCCGCCGGGCCGGCCCGCACCCTGCCATTGAGACTGAACGGGGATTATTTATTTTTTTAACTTGGCCGCCGGGCCGGGGCGGGCATCGCCCCCGGTACCTCCAGCCGCTACTATTTCCGCGGGCCGTGTTCCAACACTATTCACCCCGGCCAAGAGGCCTATTCCCCGGCCCGCATCCCGCCATTGAGACTGCACGGGAATTATTATTTTTTTATCTCTCAACCTGTCCAAGAGGCCTGCTGCCCGCCGCACTCGCCGCCGGGCCGGCCCGCACCCCGCCATTGAGACTGAACGGGGATTATTATTTTTTTTCACTCGGCCTCCGGGCCGGGGCGGGCTTCGCCCCCGGTACCTCCAGCCGCTACTATTTCCGCGGGCCGTGTTCCAACACTATTCACCCCGGCCAAGAGGCCTATTCCCCGGCCCGCACCCCGCCATTGAGACTGCACGGGAATTATTATTTTTTTATCTCTCAACCTGTCCAAGAGGCCTGCTGCCCGCCGCACTCGCCGCCGGGCCGGCCCGCACCCCGCCATTGAGACTGTACGGGGATTATTATTTTTTTTAACTCGGCCGCCGGGCCGGGGCGGGCTTCGCCCCCGGTACCTCCAGCCGCTTCTATTTACGCGCGCCGCGTTCCAACATATTCACCCCGGCCAAGAGGCCTCTTCCCCGGCCACACTCGTCCGCCGGGCCGGCCCGCATCCCGCCATTGAGACTGCACGGGAATTATTATTTTTTTATCTCTCAACCTGTCCAAGAGGCCTGCTGCCCGCCGCAATCGCCGCCGGGCCGGCCCGCACCCTGCCATTGAGACTGAACGGGGATTATTTATTTTTTTAACTTGGCCGCCGGGCCGGGGCGGGCATCGCCCCCGGTACCTCCAGCCGCTACTATTTCCGCGGGCCGTGTTCCAACACTATTCACCCCGGCCAAGAGGCCTATTCCCCGGCCCGCACCCCGCCATTGAGACTGCATGGGAATTATTATTTTTTTATCTCTCAACCTGTCCAAGAGGCCTGCTGCCCGCCGCAATCGCCGCCGGGCCGGCCCGCACCCTGCCATTGAGACTGAACGGGGATTATTTATTTTTTTAACTTGGCCGCCGGGCCGGGGCGGGCATCGCCCCCGGTACCTCCAGCCGCTACTATTTCCGCGGGCCGTGTTCCGACACTATTCACCCCGGCCAAGAGGCCTATTCCCCGGCCCGCACCCAGCCATTGAGACTGCACGGGAATTATTATTTTTTTATCTCTCAACCTGTCCAAGAGGCCTGCTGCCCGCCGCACTCGCCGCCGGGCCGGCCCGCACCCCGCCATTGAGACTGAACGGGGATTATTATTTTTTTTAACTCGGCCTCCGGGCCTGGGCGGGCTTCGCCCCCGGTACCTCCAGCCGCTTCTATTTACGCGCGTCGCGTTCCAACATATTCACCCCGGCCAAGAGGCCTATTCCCCGGCCCGCACCCCGCCATTGAGACTGCATGGGAATTATTATTTTTTTATCTCTCAACCTGTCCAAGAGGCCTGCTGCCCGCCGCAATCGCCGCCGGGCCGGCCCGCACCCTGCCATTGAGACTGAACGGGATTATTTATTTTTTTAACTTGGCCGCCGGGCCGGGGCGGGCATCGCCCCCGGTACCTCCAGCCGCTACTATTTCCGCGGGCCGTGTTCCAACACTATTCACCCCGACCAAGAGGCCTATTCCCCGGCCCGCACCCCGCCATTGAGACTGCACGGGAATTATTATTTTTTTATCTCTCAACCTGTCCAAGAGGCCTGCTGCCCGCCGCACTCGCCGCCGGGCCGGCCCGCACCCCGCCATTGAGACTGAACGGGGATTATTATTTTTTTTACCTCGGCCTCCGGGCCGGGGCGGGCTTCGCCCCCGGTACCTCCAGCCGCTTCTATTTACGCGCGCCGCGTTCCAACATATTCACCCCGGCCAAGAGGCCTATTCCCCGGCCCGCACCCCGCCATTGAGACTGCATGGGAATTATTATTTTTTTATCTCTCAACCTGTCCAAGAGGCCTGCTGCCCGCCGCAATTGCCACCGGGCCGGCCCGCACCCTGCCATTGAGACTGAACGGGAATTATTATTTTTTTATCTCTCAACCTGTCCAAGAGGCCTGCTGCCCGCCGCACTCGCCGCCGGGCCGGCCCGCACCCTGCCATTGAGACTGAACGGGGATTATTTATTTTTTTAACTTGGCCGCCGGGCCGGGGCGGGCATCGCCCCCGGTACCTCCAGCCGCTACTATTTCCGCGGGCCGTGTTCCAACACTATTCACCCCGGCCAAGAGGCCTATTCCCCGGCCCGCACCCCGCCATTGAGACTGCATGGGAATTATTATTTTTTTATCTCTCAACCTGTCCAAGAGGCCTGCTGCCCGCCGCAATCGCCGCCGGGCCGGCCCGCACCCTGCCATTGAGACTGAACGGGGATTATTTATTTTTTTAACTTGGCCTCCGGGCCGGGGCGGGCTTCGCCCCCGGTACCTCCAGCCGCTTCTATTTACGCGCGCCGCGTTCCAACATATTCACCCCGGCCAAGAGGCCTATTACCCGGCCCGCACCCCGCCATTGAGACTGCATGGGAATTATTATTTTTTTATCTCTCAACCTGTCCAAGAGGCCTGCTGCCCGCCGCAATTGCCGCCGGGCCGGCCCGCACCCTGCCATTGAGACTGAACGGGAATTATTATTTTTTTATCTCTCAACCTGTCCAAGAGGCCTGCTGCCCGCCGCACTCGCCGCCGGGCCGGCCCGCACCCTGCCATTGAGACTGAACGGGGATTATTTATTTTTTTAACTTGGCCGCCGGGCCGGGGCGGGCATCGCCCCCGGTACCTCCAGCCGCTACTATTTCCGCGGGCCGTGTTCCAACACTATTCACCCCGGCCAAGAGGCCTATTCCCCGGCCCGCAGCCCGCCATTGAGACTGCATGGGAATTATTATTTTTTTATCTCTCAACCTGTCCAAGAGGCCTGCTGCCCGCAGCAATTGCCGCCGGGCCGGCCCGCACCCTGCCATTGAGACTGAACGGGGATTATTTATTTTTTTAATTTGGCCGCCGGGCCGGGGCGGGCATCGCCCCCGGTACCTCCAGCCGCTACTATTTCCGCGGGCCGTGTTCCAACATATTCACCCCGGCCAAGAGGCCTATTCCCCGGCCCGCACCCCGCCATTGAGACTGCATGGGAATTATTATTTTTTTATCTCTCAACCTGTCCAAGAGGCCTGCTGCCCGCCGCACTCGCCGCCGGGCCGGCCCGCACCCCGCCATTGAGACTGAACGGGGATTATTATTTTTTTTTAACTCGGCCTCCGGGCCGGGGCGGGCTTCGCCCCCGGTACCTCCAGCCGCTACTCTTTCCGCGGGCCGTGTTCCAACACTATTCACCCCGGCCAAGAGGCCTATTCCCCGGCCCGCACCCCGCCATTGAGACTGCATGGGAATTATTATTTTTTTATCTCTCAACCTGTCCAAGAGGCCTGCTGCCCGCCGCAATCGCCGCCGGGCCGGCCCGCACCCTGCCATTGAGACTGAACGGGGATTATTTATTTTTTTAACTTGGCCTCCGGGCCGGGGCGGGCTTCGCCCCCGGTACCTCCAGCCGCTTCTATTTACGCGCGCCGCGTTCCAACATATTCACCCCGGCCAAGAGGCCTATTCCCCGGCCCGCACCCCGCCATTGAGACTGCATGGGAATTATTATTTTTTTATCTCTCAACCTGTCCAAGAGGCCTGCTGCCCGCCGCAATTGCCGCCGGGCCGGCCCGCACCCTGCCATTGAGACTGAACGGGAATTATTATTTTTTTATCTCTCAACCTGTCCAAGAGGCCTGCTGCCCGCCGCACTCGCCGCCGGGCCGGCCCGCACCCTGCCATTGAGACTGAACGGGGATTATTTATTTTTTTAACTTGGCCGCCGGGCCGGGGCGGGCATCGCCCCCGGTACCTCCAGCCGCTACTATTTCCGCGGGCCGTGTTCCAACACTAGTCACCCCGGCCAAGAGGCCTATTCCCCGGCCCGCACCCCGCCATTGAGACTGCATGGGAATTATTATTTTTTTATCTCTCAACCTGTCCAAGAGGCCTGCTGCCCGCCGCAATCGCCGCCGGGCCGGCCCGCACCCTGCCATTGAGACTGAACGGGGATTATTTATTTTTTTAACTTGGCCGCCGGGCCGGGGCGGGCATCGCCCCCGGTACCTCCAGCCGCTACTATTTCCGCGGGCCGTGTTCCAACACTATTCACCCCGGCCAAGAGGCCTATTCCCCGGCCCGCACCCCGCCATTGAGACTGCACGGGAATTATTATTTTTTTATCTCTCAACCTGTCCAAGAGGCCTGCTGCCCGCCGCACTCGCCGCCGGGCCGGCCCGCACCCCGCCATTGAGACTGAACGGGGATTATTTTTTTTTTTTAACTCGGCCTCCGGGCCGGGGCGGGCTTCGCCCGGTACCTCCAGCCGCTTCTATTTACGCGCGCCGCGTTCCAACATATTCACCCCGGCCAAGAGGCCTATTCCCCGGCCCGCACCCCGCCATTGAGACTGCATGGGAATTATTATTTTTTTATCTCTCAACCTGTCCAAGAGGCCTGCTGCCCGCCGCACTCGCCGCCGGGCCGGCCCGCACCCCGCCATTGAGACTGAACGGGGATTATTATTTTTTTTAACTCGGCCTCCGGGCCGGGGCGGGCTTCGCCCCCGGTACCTCCAGCCGCTTCTATTTACGCGCGCCGCGTTCCAACATATTCACCCCGGCCAAGAGGCCTATTCCCCGGCCCGCACCCCGCCATTGAGACTGCACGGGAATTATTATTTTTTTATCTCTCAACCTGTCCAAGAGGCCTGCTGCCCGCCGCAATCGCCGCCGGGCCAGCCCGCACCCTGCCATTGAGACTGAACGGGAATTATTATTTTTTTATCTCTCAACCTGTCCAAGAGGCCTGCTGCCCGCCGCACTCGCCGCCGGGCCGGCCCGCACCCCGCCATTGAGACTGAACGGGGATTATTATTTTTTTATCTCTCAACCTGTCCAAGAGGCCTCTTCCCCGGCCACACTCGTCCGCCGGGCCGGCCCGCACCCCGCCATTGAGACTGCACGGGAATTATTATTTTTTTATCTCTCAACCTGTCCAAGAGGCCTGCTGCCCGCCGCACTCGCCGCCGGGCCGGCCCGCACCCCGCCATTGAGACTGAACGGGGATTATTATTTTTTTTAACTCGGCCTCCGGGCCGGGGCGGGCTTCGCCCCCGGTACCTCCAGCCGCTTCTATTTACGCGCGCCGCGTTCCAACATATTCACCCCGGCCAAGAGGCCTCTTCCCCGGCCACACTCGTCCGCCGGGCCGGCCCGCACCCCGCCATTGAGACTGCACGGGAATTATTATTTTTATATCTCTCAACCTGTCCAAGAGGCCTGCTGCCCGCCGCAATCGCCGCCGGGCCGGCCCGCACCCTGCCATTGAGACTGAACGGGATTATTTATTTTTTTAACTTGGCCGCCGGCCCGGGGCGGGCATCGCCCCCGGTACCTCCAGCCGCTACTATTTCCGCGGGCCGTGTTCCAACACTATTCACCCCGGCCAAGAGGCCTATTCCCCGGCCCGCACCCCGCCATTGAGACTGCATGGGAATTATTATTTTTTTATCTCTCAACCTGTCCAAGAGGCCTGCTGCCCGCCGCAATCGCCGCCGGGCCGGCCCGCACCCTGCCATTGAGACTGAACGGGGATTATTTATTTTTTTAACTTGGCCGCCGGGCCGGGGCGGGCATCGCCCCCGGTACCTCCAGCCGCTACTATTTCCGCGGGCCGTGTTCCAACACTATTCACCCCGGCCAAGAGGCCTATTCCCCGGCCCGCACCCCGCCATTGAGACTGCATGGGAATTATTATTTTTTTATCTCTCAACCTGTCCAAGAGGCCTGCTGCCCGCCGCAATCGCCGCCGGGCCGGCCCGCACCCTGCCATTGAGACTGAACGGGGATTATTTATTTTTTTAACTTGGCCGCCGGGCCGGGGCGGGCATCGCCCCCGGTACCTCCAGCCGCTACTATTTCCGCGGGCCGTGTTCCAACACTATTCACCCCGGCCAAGAGGCCTATTCCCCGGCCCGCACCCCGCCATTGAGACTGCACGGGAATTATTATTTTTTTATCTCTCAACCTGTCCAAGAGGCCTGCTGCCCGCCGCAATCGCCGCCGGGCCGGCCCGCACCCTGCCATTGAGACTGAACGGGATTATTTATTTTTTTAACTTGGCCGCCGGGCCGGGGCGGGCATCGCCCCCGGTACCTCCAGCCGCTACTATTTCCGCGGGCCGTGTTCCAACACTATTCACCCCGACCAAGAGGCCTATTCCCCGGCCCGCACCCCGCCATTGAGACTGCACGGGAATTATTCATTCATTCATTCATCTTCCAAGCCGCTTGTTCCTCACTAGGGTCGCGGGGGGTGCTGGAGCCTATCCCAGCTGTCTCCGGGCAGTAGGCGGGGGACACCCTGAATCGGTTGCCAGCCAATCGCAGGGCACACAGAGACGAACAACCATTCGCACTCACACTCACATCTAGGGACAATTTAGAGTGTTCAATCAGCCTGCCACGCATGTTTTTGGAATGTGGGAGGAAACCGGAGCACCCGGAGAAAACCCACGCAGGCCCGGGGAGAACATGCAAACTCCACACAGGGAGGCCGGAGCTGGAATCGAACCCGGTACCTCTGCACTGTGAAGCCGACGTGCTAACCACTGGACTACCGGGCCGCCTGCACGGGAATTATTATTTTTTTATCTCTCAACCTGTCCAAGAGGCCTGCTGCCCGCCGCACTCGCCGCCGGGCCGGCCCGCACCCCGCCATTGAGACTGAACGGGGATTATTATTTTTTTTACCTCGGCCTCCGGGCCGGGGCGGGCTTCGCCCCCGGTACCTCCAGCCGCTTCTATTTACGCGCGCCGCGTTCCAACATATTCACCCCGGCCAAGAGGCCTATTCCCCGGCCCGCACCCCGCCATTGAGACTGCATGGGAATTATTATTTTTTTATCTCTCAACCTGTCCAAGAGGCCTGCTGCCCGCCGCAATTGCCGCCGGGCCGGCCCGCACCCTGCCATTGAGACTGAACGGGAATTATTATTTTTTTATCTCTCAACCTGTCCAAGAGGCCTGCTGCCCGCCGCACTCGCCGCCGGGCCGGCCCGCACCCTGCCATTGAGACTGAACGGGGATTATTTATTTTTTTAACTTGGCCGCCGGGCCGGGGCGGGCATCGCCCCCGGTACCTCCAGCCGCTACTATTTCCGCGGGCCGTGTTCCAACACTATTCACCCCGGCCAAGAGGCCTATTCCCCGGCCCGCACCCCGCCATTGAGACTGCATGGGAATTATTATTTTTTTATCTCTCAACCTGTCCAAGAGGCCTGCTGCCCGCCGCAATCGCCGCCGGGCCGGCCCGCACCCTGCCATTGAGACTGAACGGGGATTATTTATTTTTTTAACTTGGCCTCCGGGCCGGGGCGGGCTTCGCCCCCGGTACCTCCAGCCGCTTCTATTTACGCGCGCCGCGTTCCAACATATTCACCCCGGCCAAGAGGCCTATTACCCGGCCCGCACCCCGCCATTGAGACTGCATGGGAATTATTATTTTTTTATCTCTCAACCTGTCCAAGAGGCCTGCTGCCCGCCGCAATTGCCGCCGGGCCGGCCCGCACCCTGCCATTGAGACTGAACGGGAATTATTATTTTTTTATCTCTCAACCTGTCCAAGAGGCCTGCTGCCCGCCGCACTCGCCGCCGGGCCGGCCCGCACCCTGCCATTGAGACTGAACGGGGATTATTTATTTTTTTAACTTGGCCGCCGGGCCGGGGCGGGCATCGCCCCCGGTACCTCCAGCCGCTACTATTTCCGCGGGCCGTGTTCCAACACTATTCACCCCGGCCAAGAGGCCTATTCCCCGGCCCGCACCCCGCCATTGAGACTGCATGGGAATTATTATTTTTTTATCTCTCAACCTGTCCAAGAGGCCTGCTGCCCGCCGCAATTGCCGCCGGGCCGGCCCGCACCCTGCCATTGAGACTGAACGGGGATTATTTATTTTTTTAACTTGGCCGCCGGGCCGGGGCGGGCATCGCCCCCGGTACCTCCAGCCGCTACTATTTCCGCGGGCCGTGTTCCAACATATTCACCCCGGCCAAGAGGCCTATTCCCCGGCCCGCACCCCGCCATTGAGACTGCATGGGAATTATTATTTTTTTATCTCTCAACCTGTCCAAGAGGCCTGCTGCCCGCCGCACTCGCCGCCGGGCCGGCCCGCACCCCGCCATTGAGACTGAACGGGGATTATTATTTTTTTTTAACTCGGCCTCCGGGCCGGGGCGGGCTTCGCCCCCGGTACCTCCAGCCGCTACTATTTCCGCGGGCCGTGTTCCAACACTATTCACCCCGGCCAAGAGGCCTATTCCCCGGCCCGCACCCCGCCATTGAGACTGCATGGGAATTATTATTTTTTTATCTCTCAACCTGTCCAAGAGGCCTGCTGCCCGCCGCAATCGCCGCCGGGCCGGCCCGCACCCTGCCATTGAGACTGAACGGGGATTATTTATTTTTTTAACTTGGCCTCCTGGCCGGGGCGGGCTTCGCCCCCGGTACCTCCAGCCGCTTCTATTTACGCGCGCCGCGTTCCAACATATTCACCCCGGCCAAGAGGCCTATTCCCCGGCCCGCACCCCGCCATTGAGACTGCATGGGAATTATTATTTTTTTATCTCTCAACCTGTCCAAGAGGCCTGCTGCCCGCCGCAATTGCCGCCGGGCCGGCCCGCACCCTGCCATTGAGACTGAACGGGAATTATTATTTTTTTATCTCTCAACCTGTCCAAGAGGCCTGCTGCCCGCCGCACTCGCCGCCGGGCCGGCCCGCACCCTGCCATTGAGACTGAACGGGGATTATTTATTTTTTTAACTTGGCCGCCGGGCCGGGGCGGGCATCGCCCCCGGTACCTCCAGCCGCTACTATTTCCGCGGGCCGTGTTCCAACACTAGTCACCCCGGCCAAGAGGCCTATTCCCCGGCCCGCACCCCGCCATTGAGACTGCATGGGAATTATTATTTTTTTATCTCTCAACCTGTCCAAGAGGCCTGCTGCCCGCCGCAATCGCCGCCGGGCCGGCCCCCACCCTGCCATTGAGACTGAACGGGGATTATTTATTTTTTTAACTTGGCCGCCGGGCCGGGGCGGGCATCGCCCCCGATACCTCCAGCCGCTACTATTTCCGCGGGCCGTGTTCCAACACTATTCACCCCGGCCAAGAGGCCTATTCCCCGGCCCGCACCCCGCCATTGAGACTGCACGGGAATTATTATTTTTTTATCTCTCAACCTGTCCAAGAGGCCTGCTGCCCGCCGCACTCGCCGCCGGGCCGGCCCGCACCCCGCCATTGAGACTGAACGGGGATTATTTTTTTTTTTTAACTCGGCCTCCGGGCCGGGGCGGGCTTCGCCCGGTACCTCCAGCCGCTTCTATTTACGCGCGCCGCGTTCCAACATATTCACCCCGGCCAAGAGGCCTATTCCCCGGCCCGCACCCCGCCATTGAGACTGCATGGGAATTATTATTTTTTTATCTCTCAACCTGTCCAAGAGGCCTGCTGCCCGCCGCACTCGCCGCCGGGCCGGCCCGCACCCCGCCATTGAGACTGAACGGGGATTATTATTTTTTTTAACTCGGCCTCCGGGCCGGGGCGGGCTTCGCCCCCGGTACCTCCAGCCGCTTCTATTTACGCGCGCCGCGTTCCAACATATTCACCCCGGCCAAGAGGCCTATTCCCCGGCCCGCACCCCGCCATTGAGACTGCACGGGAATTATTATTTTTTTATCTCTCAACCTGTCCAAGAGGCCTGCTGCCCGCCGCAATCGCCGCCGGGCCGGCCCGCACCCTGCCATTGAGACTGAACGGGAATTATTATTTTTTTATCTCTCAACCTGTCCAAGAGGCCTGCTGCCCGCCGCACTCGCCGCCGGGCCGGCCCGCACCCCGCCATTGAGACTGAACGGGGATTATTATTTTTTTATCTCTCAACCTGTCCAAGAGGCCTCTTCCCCGGCCACACTCGTCCGCCGGGCCGGCCCGCACCCCGCCATTGAGACTGCACGGGAATTATTATTTTTTTATCTCTCAACCTGTCCAAGAGGCCTGCTGCCCGCCGCACTCGCCGCCGGGCCGGCCCGCACCCCGCCATTGAGACTGAACGGGGATTATTATTTTTTTTAACTCGGCCTCCGGGCCGGGGCGGGCTTCGCCCCCGGTACCTCCAGCCGCTTCTATTTACGCGCGCCGCGTTCCAACATATTCACCCCGGCCAAGAGGCCTCTTCCCCGGCCACACTTGTCCGCCGGGCCGGCCCGCACCCCGCCATTGAGACTGCACGGGAATTATTATTTTTATATCTCTCAACCTGTCCAAGAGGCCTGCTGCCCGCCGCAATCGCCGCCGGGCCGGCCCGCACCCTGCCATTGAGACTGAACGGGGATTATTTATTTTTTTAACTTGGCCGCCGGCCCGGGGCGGGCATCGCCCCCGGTACCTCCAGCCGCTACTATTTCCGCGGGCCGTGTTCCAACACTATTCACCCCGGCCAAGAGGCCTATTCCCCGGCCCGCACCCCGCCATTGAGACTGCATGGGAATTATTATTTTTTTATCTCTCAACCTGTCCAAGAGGCCTGCTGCCCGCCGCAATCGCCGCCGGGCCGGCCCGCACCCTGCCATTGAGACTGAACGGGGATTATTTATTTTTTTAACTTGGCCGCCGGGCCGGGGCGGGCATCGCCCCCGGTACCTCCAGCCGCTACTATTTCCGCGGGCCGTGTTCCAACACTATTCACCCCGGCCAAGAGGCCTATTCCCCGGCCCGCACCCCGCCATTGAGACTGCATGGGAATTATTATTTTTTTATCTCTCAACCTGTCCAAGAGCCCTGCTGCCCGCCGCAATCGCCGCCGGGCCGGCCCGCACCCTGCCATTGAGACTGAACGGGGATTATTTATTTTTTTAACTTGGCCGCCGGGCCGGGGCGGGCATCGCCCCCGGTACCTCCAGCCGCTACTATTTCCGCGGGCCGTGTTCCAACACTATTCACCCCGGCCAAGAGGCCTATTCCCCGGCCCGCACCCCGCCATTGAGACTGCACGGGAATTATTATTTTTTTATCTCTCAACCTGTCCAAGAGGCCTGCTGCCCGCCGCACTCGCCGCCGGGCCGGCCCGCACCCCGCCATTGAGACTGAACGGGGATTATTATTTTTTTTAACTCGGCCTCCGGGCCGGGGCGGGCTTCGCCCCCGGTACCTCCAGCCGCTTCTATTTACGCGCGCCGCGTTCCAACACTATTCACCCCGGCCAAGAGGCCTATTCCCCGGCCCGCACCCCGCCATTGAGACTGAACGGGGATTATTTATTTTTTTAACTTGGCCGCCGGGCCGGGGCGGGCATCGCCCCCGGTACCTCCAGCCGCTACTATTTCCGCGGGCCGTGTTCCAACACTATTCACCCCGGCCAAGAGGCCTATTACCCGGCCCGCACCCCGCCATTGAGACTGCATGGGAATTATTATTTTTTTATCTCTCAACCTGTCCAAGAGGCCTGCTGCCCGCCGCAATTGCCGCCGGGCCGGCCCGCACCCTGCCATTGAGACTGAACGGGAATTATTATTTTTTTATCTCTCAACCTGTCCAAGAGGCCTGCTGCCCGCCGCACTCGCCGCCGGGCCGGCCCGCACCCTGCCATTGAGACTGAACGGGGATTATTTATTTTTTTAACTTGGCCGCCGGGCCGGGGCGGGCATCGCCCCCGGTACCTCCAGCCGCTACTATTTCCGCGGGCCGTGTTCCAACACTATTCACCCCGGCCAAGAGGCCTATTCCCCGGCCCGCACCCCGCCATTGAGACTGCATGGGAATTATTATTTTTTTATCTCTCAACCTGTCCAAGAGGCCTGCTGCCCGCCGCAATTGCCGCCGGGCCGGCCCGCACCCTGCCATTGAGACTGAACGGGGATTATTTATTTTTTTAACTTGGCCGCCGGGCCGGGGCGGGCATCGCCCCCGGTACCTCCAGCCGCTACTATTTCCGCGGGCCGTGTTCCAACATATTCACCCCGGCCAAGAGGCCTATTCCCCGGCCCGCACCCCGCCATTGAGACTGCATGGGAATTATTATTTTTTTATCTCTCAACCTGTCCAAGAGGCCTGCTGCCCGCCGCACTCGCCGCCGGGCCGGCCCGCACCCCGCCATTGAGACTGAACGGGGATTATTATTTTTTTTTAACTCGGCCTCCGGGCCGGGGCGGGCTTCGCCCCCGGTACCTCCAGCCGCTACTATTTCCGCGGGCCGTGTTCCAACACTATTCACCCCGGCCAAGAGGCCTATTCCCCGGCCCGCACCCCGCCATTGAGACTGCATGGGAATTATTATTTTTTTATCTCTCAACCTGTCCAAGAGGCCTGCTGCCCGCCGCAATCGCCGCCGGGCCGGCCCGCACCCTGCCATTGAGACTGAACGGGGATTATTTATTTTTTTAACTTGGCCTCCGGGCCGGGGCGGGCTTCGCCCCCGGTACCTCCAGCCGCTTCTATTTACGCGCGCCGCGTTCCAACATATTCACCCCGGCCAAGAGGCCTATTCCCCGGCCCGCACCCCGCCATTGAGACTGCATGGGAATTATTATTTTTTTATCTCTCAACCTGTCCAAGAGGCCTGCTGCCCGCCGCAATTGCCGCCGGGCCGGCCCGCACCCTGCCATTGAGACTGAACGGGAATTATTATTTTTTTATCTCTCAACCTGTCCAAGAGGCCTGCTGCCCGCCGCACTCGCCGCCGGGCCGGCCCGCACCCTGCCATTGAGACTGAACGGGGATTATTTATTTTTTTAACTTGGCCGCCGGGCCGGGGCGGGCATCGCCCCCGGTACCTCCAGCCGCTACTATTTCCGCGGGCCGTGTTCCAACACTAGTCACCCCGGCCAAGAGGCCTATTCCCCGGCCCGCACCCCGCCATTGAGACTGCATGGGAATTATTATTTTTTTATCTCTCAACCTGTCCAAGAGGCCTGCTGCCCGCCGCAATCGCCGCCGGGCCGGCCCGCACCCTGCCATTGAGACTGAACGGGGATTATTTATTTTTTTAACTTGGCCGCCGGGCCGGGGCGGGCATCGCCCCCGGTACCTCCAGCCGCTACTATTTCCGCGGGCCGTGTTCCAACACTATTCACCCCGGCCAAGAGGCCTATTCCCCGGCCCGCACCCCGCCATTGAGACTGCATGGGAATTATTATTTTTTTATCTCTCAACCTGTCCAAGAGGCCTGCTGCCCGCCGCAATCGCCGCCGGGCCGGCCCGCACCCTGCCATTGAGACTGAACGGGGATTATTTATTTTTTTAACTTGGCCGCCGGGCCGGGGCGGGCATCGCCCCCGGTACCTCCAGCCGCTACTATTTCCGCGGGCCGTGTTCCAACACTATTCACCCCGGCCAAGAGGCCTATTCCCCGGCCCGCACCCCGCCATTGAGACTGCACGGGAATTATTATTTTTTTATCTCTCAACCTGTCCAAGAGGCCTGCTGCCCGCCGCACTCGCCGCCGGGCCGGCCCGCACCCCGCCATTGAGACTGAACGGGGATTATTATTTTTTTTAACTCGGCCTCCGGGCCGGGGCGGGCTTCGCCCCCGGTACCTCCAGCCGCTTCTATTTACGCGCGCCGCGTTCCAACACTATTCACCCCGGCCAAGAGGCCTATTCCCCGGCCCGCACCCCGCCATTGAGACTGAACGGGGATTATTTATTTTTTTAACTTGGCCGCCGGGCCGGGGCGGGCATCGCCCCCGGTACCTCCAGCCGCTACTATTTCCGCGGGCCGTGTTCCAACACTATTCACCCCGGCCAAGAGGCCTATTCCCCGGCCCGCACCCCGCCATTGAGACTGCATGGGAATTATTATTTTTTTATCTCTCAACCTGTCCAAGAGGCCTGCTGCCCGCCGCACTCGCCGCCGGGCCGGCCCGCACCCCGCCATTGAGACTGAACGGGGATTATTATTTTTTTTAACTCGGCCTCCGGGCCGGGGCGGGCTTCGCCCCCGGTACCTCCAGCCGCTTCTATTTACGCGCGCCGCGTTCCAACATATTCACCCCGGCCAAGAGGCCTATTCCCCGGCCCGCACCCCGCCATTGAGACTGCATGGGAATTATTATTTTTTTATCTCTCAACCTGTCCAAGAGGCCTGCTGCCCGCCGCAATCGCCGCCGGGCCGGCCCGCACCCTGCCATTGAGACTGAACGGGATTATTTATTTTTTTAACTTGGCCGCCGGGCCGGGGCGGGCATCGCCCCCGTTACCTCCAGCCGCTACTATTTCCGCGGGCCGTGTTCCAACACTATTCACCCCGGCCAAGAGGCCTATTCCCCGGCCCGCACCCCGCCATTGAGACTGCATGGGAATTATTATTTTTTTATCTCTCAACCTGTCCAAGAGGCCTGCTGCCCGCCGCACTCGCCGCCGGGCCGGCCCGCACCCCGCCATTGAGACTGAACGGGGATTATTTATTTTTTTAACTTTGCCGCCGGGCCGGGGCGGGCATCGCCCCCGGTACCTCCAGCCGTTACTATTTCCGCGGGCCGTGTTCCAACACTATTCACCCCGGCCAAGAGGCCTATTCCCCGGCCCGCACCCCGCCATTGAGACTGCATGGGAATTATTATTTTTTTATCTCTCAACCTGTCCAAGAGGCCTGCTGCCCGCCGCACTCGCCGCCGGGCCGGCCCGCACCCCGCCATTGAGACTGAACGGGGATTATTATTTTTTTTAACTCGGCCTCCGGGCCGGGGCGGGCTTCGCCCCCGGTACCTCCAGCCGCTTCTATTTACGCGCGCCGCGTTCCAACATATTCACCCCGGCCAAGAGGCCTATTCCCCGGCCCGCACCCCGCCATTGAGACTGCACGGGAATTATTATTGTTTTATCTCTCAACCTGTCCAAGAGGCCTGCTGCCCGCCGCACTCGCCGCCGGGCCGGCCCGCACCCTGCCATTGAGACTGAACGGGAATTATTATTTTTTTATCTCTCAACCTGTCCAAGAGGCCTGCTGCCCGCCGCACTCGCCGCCGGGCCGGCCCGCACCCTGCCATTGAGACTGAACGGGGATTATTTATTTTTTTAACTTGGCCGCCGGCCCGGGGCGGGCATCGCCCCCGGTACCTCCAGCCGCTACTATTTCCGCGGGCCGTGTTCCAACACTATTCACCCCGGCCAAGAGGCCTATTCCCCGGCCCGCACCCCGCCATTGAGACTGCACGGGAATTATTATTTTTTTATCTCTCAACCTGTCCAAGAGGCCTGCTGCCCGCCGCAATCGCCGCCGGGCCGGCCCGCACCCTGCCATTGAGACTGAACGGGGATTATTTATTTTTTTAACTTGGCCGCCGGGCCGGGGCGGGCATCGCCCCCGGTACCTCCAGCCGCTACTATTTCCGCGGGCCGTGTTCCAACACTATTCACCCCGGCCAAGAGGCCTATTCCCCGGCCCGCATCCCGCCATTGAGACTGCACGGGAATTATTATTTTTTTATCTCTCAACCTGTCCAAGAGGCCTGCTGCCCGCCGCACTCGCCGCCGGGCCGGCCCGCACCCCGCCATTGAGACTGAACGGGGATTATTATTTTTTTTCACTCGGCCTCCGGGCCGGGGCGGGCTTCGCCCCCGGTACCTCCAGCCGCTACTATTTCCGCGGGCCGTGTTCCAACACTATTCACCCCGGCCAAGAGGCCTATTCCCCGGCCCGCACCCCGCCATTGAGACTGCACGGGAATTATTATTTTTTTATCTCTCAACCTGTCCAAGAGGCCTGCTGCCCGCCGCACTCGCCGCCGGGCCGGCCCGCACCCCGCCATTGAGACTGTACGGGGATTATTATTTTTTTTAACTCGGCCGCCGGGCCGGGGCGGGCTTCGCCCCCGGTACCTCCAGCCGCTTCTATTTACGCGCGCCGCGTTCCAACATATTCACCCCGGCCAAGAGGCCTCTTCCCCGGCCACACTCGTCCGCCGGGCCGGCCCGCATCCCGCCATTGAGACTGCACGGGAATTATTATTTTTTTATCTCTCAACCTGTCCAAGAGGCCTGCTGCCCGCCGCAATCGCCGCCGGGCCGGCCCGCACCCTGCCATTGAGACTGAACGGGGATTATTTATTTTTTTAACTTGGCCGCCGGGCCGGGGCGGGCATCGCCCCCGGTACCTCCAGCCGCTACTATTTCCGCGGGCCGTGTTCCAACACTATTCACCCCGGCCAAGAGGCCTATTCCCCGGCCCGCACCCCGCCATTGAGACTGCATGGGAATTATTATTTTTTTATCTCTCAACCTGTCCAAGAGGCCTGCTGCCCGCCGCAATCGCCGCCGGGCCGGCCCGCACCCTGCCATTGAGACTGAACGGGGATTATTTATTTTTTTAACTTGGCCGCCGGGCCGGGGCGGGCATCGCCCCCGGTACCTCCAGCCGCTACTATTTCCGCGGGCCGTGTTCCGACACTATTCACCCCGGCCAAGAGGCCTATTCCCCGGCCCGCACCCAGCCATTGAGACTGCACGGGAATTATTATTTTTTTATCTCTCAACCTGTCCAAGAGGCCTGCTGCCCGCCGCACTCGCCGCCGGGCCGGCCCGCACCCCGCCATTGAGACTGAACGGGGATTATTATTTTTTTTAACTCGGCCTCCGGGCCTGGGCGGGCTTCGCCCCCGGTACCTCCAGCCGCTTCTATTTACGCGCGTCGCGTTCCAACATATTCACCCCGGCCAAGAGGCCTATTCCCCGGCCCGCACCCCGCCATTGAGACTGCATGGGAATTATTATTTTTTTATCTCTCAACCTGTCCAAGAGGCCTGCTGCCCGCCGCAATCGCCGCCGGGCCGGCCCGCACCCTGCCATTGAGACTGAACGGGATTATTTATTTTTTTAACTTGGCCGCCGGGCCGGGGCGGGCATCGCCCCCGGTACCTCCAGCCGCTACTATTTCCGCGGGCCGTGTTCCAACACTATTCACCCCGACCAAGAGGCCTATTCCCCGGCCCGCACCCCGCCATTGAGACTGCACGGGAATTATTATTTTTTTATCTCTCAACCTGTCCAAGAGGCCTGCTGCCCGCCGCACTCGCCGCCGGGCCGGCCCGCACCCCGCCATTGAGACTGAACGGGGATTATTATTTTTTTTACCTCGGCCTCCGGGCCGGGGCGGGCTTCGCCCCCGGTACCTCCAGCCGCTTCTATTTACGCGCGCCGCGTTCCAACATATTCACCCCGGCCAAGAGGCCTATTCCCCGGCCCGCACCCCGCCATTGAGACTGCATGGGAATTATTATTTTTTTATCTCTCAACCTGTCCAAGAGGCCTGCTGCCCGCCGCAATTGCCACCGGGCCGGCCCGCACCCTGCCATTGAGACTGAACGGGAATTATTATTTTTTTATCTCTCAACCTGTCCAAGAGGCCTGCTGCCCGCCGCACTCGCCGCCGGGCCGGCCCGCACCCTGCCATTGAGACTGAACGGGGATTATTTATTTTTTTAACTTGGCCGCCGGGCCGGGGCGGGCATCGCCCCCGGTACCTCCAGCCGCTACTATTTCCGCGGGCCGTGTTCCAACACTATTCACCCCGGCCAAGAGGCCTATTCCCCGGCCCGCACCCCGCCATTGAGACTGCATGGGAATTATTATTTTTTTATCTCTCAACCTGTCCAAGAGGCCTGCTGCCCGCCGCAATCGCCGCCGGGCCGGCCCGCACCCTGCCATTGAGACTGAACGGGGATTATTTATTTTTTTAACTTGGCCTCCGGGCCGGGGCGGGCTTCGCCCCCGGTACCTCCAGCCGCTTCTATTTACGCGCGCCGCGTTCCAACATATTCACCCCGGCCAAGAGGCCTATTACCCGGCCCGCACCCCGCCATTGAGACTGCATGGGAATTATTATTTTTTTATCTCTCAACCTGTCCAAGAGGCCTGCTGCCCGCCGCAATTGCCGCCGGGCCGGCCCGCACCCTGCCATTGAGACTGAACGGGAATTATTATTTTTTTATCTCTCAACCTGTCCAAGAGGCCTGCTGCCCGCCGCACTCGCCGCCGGGCCGGCCCGCACCCTGCCATTGAGACTGAACGGGGATTATTTATTTTTTTAACTTGGCCGCCGGGCCGGGGCGGGCATCGCCCCCGGTACCTCCAGCCGCTACTATTTCCGCGGGCCGTGTTCCAACACTATTCACCCCGGCCAAGAGGCCTATTCCCCGGCCCGCACCCCGCCATTGAGACTGCATGGGAATTATTATTTTTTTATCTCTCAACCTGTCCAAGAGGCCTGCTGCCCGCCGCAATTGCCGCCGGGCCGGCCCGCACCCTGCCATTGAGACTGAACGGGGATTATTTATTTTTTTAATTTGGCCGCCGGGTCGGGGCGGGCATCGCCCCCGGTACCTCCAGCCGCTACTATTTCCGCGGGCCGTGTTCCAACATATTCACCCCGGCCAAGAGGCCTATTCCCCGGCCCGCACCCCGCCATTGAGACTGCATGGGAATTATTATTTTTTTATCTCTCAACCTGTCCAAGAGGCCTGCTGCCCGCCGCACTCGCCGCCGGGCCGGCCCGCACCCCGCCATTGAGACTGAACGGGGATTATTATTTTTTTTTAACTCGGCCTCCGGGCCGGGGCGGGCTTCGCCCCCGGTACCTCCAGCCGCTACTCTTTCCGCGGGCCGTGTTCCAACACTATTCACCCCGGCCAAGAGGCCTATTCCCCGGCCCGCACCCCGCCATTGAGACTGCATGGGAATTATTATTTTTTTATCTCTCAACCTGTCCAAGAGGCCTGCTGCCCGCCGCAATCGCCGCCGGGCCGGCCCGCACCCTGCCATTGAGACTGAACGGGGATTATTTATTTTTTTAACTTGGCCTCCGGGCCGGGGCGGGCTTCGCCCCCGGTACCTCCAGCCGCTTCTATTTACGCGCGCCGCGTTCCAACATATTCACCCCGGCCAAGAGGCCTATTCCCCGGCCCGCACCCCGCCATTGAGACTGCATGGGAATTATTATTTTTTTATCTCTCAACCTGTCCAAGAGGCCTGCTGCCCGCCGCAATTGCCGCCGGGCCGGCCCGCACCCTGCCATTGAGACTGAACGGGAATTATTATTTTTTTATCTCTCAACCTGTCCAAGAGGCCTGCTGCCCGCCGCACTCGCCGCCGGGCCGGCCCGCACCCTGCCATTGAGACTGAACGGGGATTATTTATTTTTTTAACTTGGCCGCCGGGCCGGGGCGGGCATCGCCCCCGGTACCTCCAGCCGCTACTATTTCCGCGGGCCGTGTTCCAACACTAGTCACCCCGGCCAAGAGGCCTATTCCCCGGCCCGCACCCCGCCATTGAGACTGCATGGGAATTATTATTTTTTTATCTCTCAACCTGTCCAAGAGGCCTGCTGCCCGCCGCAATCGCCGCCGGGCCGGCCCGCACCCTGCCATTGAGACTGAACGGGGATTATTTATTTTTTTAACTTGGCCGCCGGGCCGGGGCGGGCATCGCCCCCGGTACCTCCAGCCGCTACTATTTCCGCGGGCCGTGTTCCAACACTATTCACCCCGGCCAAGAGGCCTATTCCCCGGCCCGCACCCCGCCATTGAGACTGCACGGGAATTATTATTTTTTTATCTCTCAACCTGTCCAAGAGGCCTGCTGCCCGCCGCACTCGCCGCCGGGCCGGCCCGCACCCCGCCATTGAGACTGAACGGGGATTATTTTTTTTTTTTAACTCGGCCTCCGGGCCGGGGCGGGCTTCGCCCGGTACCTCCAGCCGCTTCTATTTACGCGCGCCGCGTTCCAACATATTCACCCCGGCCAAGAGGCCTATTCCCCGGCCCGCACCCCGCCATTGAGACTGCATGGGAATTATTATTTTTTTATCTCTCAACCTGTCCAAGAGGCCTGCTGCCCGCCGCACTCGCCGCCGGGCCGGCCCGCACCCCGCCAATGAGACTGAACGGGGATTATTATTTTTTTTAACTCGGCCTCCGGGCCGGGGCGGGCTTCGCCCCCGGTACCTCCAGCCGCTTCTATTTACGCGCGCCGCGTTCCAACATATTCACCCCGGCCAAGAGGCCTATTCCCCGGCCCGCACCCCGCCATTGAGACTGCACGGGAATTATTATTTTTTTATCTCTCAACCTGTCCAAGAGGCCTGCTGCCCGCCGCAATCGCCGCCGGGCCAGCCCGCACCCTGCCATTGAGACTGAACGGGAATTATTATTTTTTTATCTCTCAACCTGTCCAAGAGGCCTGCTGCCCGCCGCACTCGCCGCCGGGCCGGCCCGCACCCCGCCATTGAGACTGAACGGGGATTATTATTTTTTTATCTCTCAACCTGTCCAAGAGGCCTCTTCCCCGGCCACACTCGTCCGCCGGGCCGGCCCGCACCCCGCCATTGAGACTGCACGGGAATTATTATTTTTTTATCTCTCAACCTGTCCAAGAGGCCTGCTGCCCGCCGCACTCGCCGCCGGGCCGGCCCGCACCCCGCCATTGAGACTGAACGGGGATTATTATTTTTTTTAACTCGGCCTCCGGGCCGGGGCGGGCTTCGCCCCCGGTACCTCCAGCCGCTTCTATTTACGCGCGCCGCGTTCCAACATATTCACCCCGGCCAAGAGGCCTCTTCCCCGGCCACACTCGTCCGCCGGGCCGGCCCGCACCCCGCCATTGAGACTGCACGGGAATTATTATTTTTATATCTCTCAACCTGTCCAAGAGGCCTGCTGCCCGCCGCAATCGCCGCCGGGCCGGCCCGCACCCTGCCATTGAGACTGAACGGGATTATTTATTTTTTTAACTTGGCCGCCGGCCCGGGGCGGGCATCGCCCCCGGTACCTCCAGCCGCTACTATTTCCGCGGGCCGTGTTCCAACACTATTCACCCCGGCCAAGAGGCCTATTCCCCGGCCCGCACCCCGCCATTGAGACTGCATGGGAATTATTATTTTTTTATCTCTCAACCTGTCCAAGAGGCCTGCTGCCCGCCGCAATCGCCGCCGGGCCGGCCCGCACCCTGCCATTGAGACTGAACGGGGATTATTTATTTTTTTAACTTGGCCGCCGGGCCGGGGCGGGCATCGCCCCCGGTACCTCCAGCCGCTACTATTTCCGCGGGCCGTGTTCCAACACTATTCACCCCGGCCAAGAGGCCTATTCCCCGGCCCGCACCCCGCCATTGAGACTGCATGGGAATTATTATTTTTTTATCTCTCAACCTGTCCAAGAGGCCTGCTGCCCGCCGCAATCGCCGCCGGGCCGGCCCGCACCCTGCCATTGAGACTGAACGGGGATTATTTATTTTTTTAACTTGGCCGCCGGGCCGGGGCGGGCATCGCCCCCGGTACCTCCAGCCGCTACTATTTCCGCGGGCCGTGTTCCAACACTATTCACCCCGGCCAAGAGGCCTATTCCCCGGCCCGCACCCCGCCATTGAGACTGCACGGGAATTATTATTTTTTTATCTCTCAACCTGTCCAAGAGGCCTGCTGCCCGCCGCAATCGCCGCCGGGCCGGCCCGCACCCTGCCATTGAGACTGAACGGGATTATTTATTTTTTTAACTTGGCCGCCGGGCCGGGGCGGGCATCGCCCCCGGTACCTCCAGCCGCTACTATTTCCGCGGGCCGTGTTCCAACACTATTCACCCCGACCAAGAGGCCTATTCCCCGGCCCGCACCCCGCCATTGAGACTGCACGGGAATTATTCATTCATTCATTCATCTTCCAAGCCGCTTGTTCCTCACTAGGGTCGCGGGGGGTGCTGGAGCCTATCCCAGCTGTCTCCGGGCAGTAGGCGGGGGACACCCTGAATCGGTTGCCAGCCAATCGCAGGGCACACAGAGACGAACAACCATTCGCACTCACACTCACATCTAGGGACAATTTAGAGTGTTCAATCAGCCTGCCACGCATGTTTTTGGAATGTGGGAGGAAACCGGAGCACCCGGAGAAAACCCACGCAGGCCCGGGGAGAACATGCAAACTCCACACAGGGAGGCCGGAGCTGGAATCGAACCCGGTACCTCTGCACTGTGAAGCCGACGTGCTAACCACTGGACTACCGGGCCGCCTGCACGGGAATTATTATTTTTTTATCTCTCAACCTGTCCAAGAGGCCTGCTGCCCGCCGCACTCGCCGCCGGGCCGGCCCGCACCCCGCCATTGAGACTGAACGGGGATTATTATTTTTTTTACCTCGGCCTCCGGGCCGGGGCGGGCTTCGCCCCCGGTACCTCCAGCCGCTTCTATTTACGCGCGCCGCGTTCCAACATATTCACCCCGGCCAAGAGGCCTATTCCCCGGCCCGCACCCCGCCATTGAGACTGCATGGGAATTATTATTTTTTTATCTCTCAACCTGTCCAAGAGGCCTGCTGCCCGCCGCAATTGCCGCCGGGCCGGCCCGCACCCTGCCATTGAGACTGAACGGGAATTATTATTTTTTTATCTCTCAACCTGTCCAAGAGGCCTGCTGCCCGCCGCACTCGCCGCCGGGCCGGCCCGCACCCTGCCATTGAGACTGAACGGGGATTATTTATTTTTTTAACTTGGCCGCCGGGCCGGGGCGGGCATCGCCCCCGGTACCTCCAGCCGCTACTATTTCCGCGGGCCGTGTTCCAACACTATTCACCCCGGCCAAGAGGCCTATTCCCCGGCCCGCACCCCGCCATTGAGACTGCATGGGAATTATTATTTTTTTATCTCTCAACCTGTCCAAGAGGCCTGCTGCCCGCCGCAATCGCCGCCGGGCCGGCCCGCACCCTGCCATTGAGACTGAACGGGGATTATTTATTTTTTTAACTTGGCCTCCGGGCCGGGGCGGGCTTCGCCCCCGGTACCTCCAGCCGCTTCTATTTACGCGCGCCGCGTTCCAACATATTCACCCCGGCCAAGAGGCCTATTACCCGGCCCGCACCCCGCCATTGAGACTGCATGGGAATTATTATTTTTTTATCTCTCAACCTGTCCAAGAGGCCTGCTGCCCGCCGCAATTGCCGCCGGGCCGGCCCGCACCCTGCCATTGAGACTGAACGGGAATTATTATTTTTTTATCTCTCAACCTGTCCAAGAGGCCTGCTGCCCGCCGCACTCGCCGCCGGGCCGGCCCGCACCCTGCCATTGAGACTGAACGGGGATTATTTATTTTTTTAACTTGGCCGCCGGGCCGGGGCGGGCATCGCCCCCGGTACCTCCAGCCGCTACTATTTCCGCGGGCCGTGTTCCAACACTATTCACCCCGGCCAAGAGGCCTATTCCCCGGCCCGCACCCCGCCATTGAGACTGCATGGGAATTATTATTTTTTTATCTCTCAACCTGTCCAAGAGGCCTGCTGCCCGCCGCAATTGCCGCCGGGCCGGCCCGCACCCTGCCATTGAGACTGAACGGGGATTATTTATTTTTTTAACTTGGCCGCCGGGCCGGGGCGGGCATCGCCCCCGGTACCTCCAGCCGCTACTATTTCCGCGGGCCGTGTTCCAACATATTCACCCCGGCCAAGAGGCCTATTCCCCGGCCCGCACCCCGCCATTGAGACTGCATGGGAATTATTATTTTTTTATCTCTCAACCTGTCCAAGAGGCCTGCTGCCCGCCGCACTCGCCGCCGGGCCGGCCCGCACCCCGCCATTGAGACTGAACGGGGATTATTATTTTTTTTTAACTCGGCCTCCGGGCCGGGGCGGGCTTCGCCCCCGGTACCTCCAGCCGCTACTATTTCCGCGGGCCGTGTTCCAACACTATTCACCCCGGCCAAGAGGCCTATTCCCCGGCCCGCACCCCGCCATTGAGACTGCATGGGAATTATTATTTTTTTATCTCTCAACCTGTCCAAGAGGCCTGCTGCCCGCCGCAATCGCCGCCGGGCCGGCCCGCACCCTGCCATTGAGACTGAACGGGGATTATTTATTTTTTTAACTTGGCCTCCTGGCCGGGGCGGGCTTCGCCCCCGGTACCTCCAGCCGCTTCTATTTACGCGCGCCGCGTTCCAACATATTCACCCCGGCCAAGAGGCCTATTCCCCGGCCCGCACCCCGCCATTGAGACTGCATGGGAATTATTATTTTTTTATCTCTCAACCTGTCCAAGAGGCCTGCTGCCCGCCGCAATTGCCGCCGGGCCGGCCCGCACCCTGCCATTGAGACTGAACGGGAATTATTATTTTTTTATCTCTCAACCTGTCCAAGAGGCCTGCTGCCCGCCGCACTCGCCGCCGGGCCGGCCCGCACCCTGCCATTGAGACTGAACGGGGATTATTTATTTTTTTAACTTGGCCGCCGGGCCGGGGCGGGCATCGCCCCCGGTACCTCCAGCCGCTACTATTTCCGCGGGCCGTGTTCCAACACTAGTCACCCCGGCCAAGAGGCCTATTCCCCGGCCCGCACCCCGCCATTGAGACTGCATGGGAATTATTATTTTTTTATCTCTCAACCTGTCCAAGAGGCCTGCTGCCCGCCGCAATCGCCGCCGGGCCGGCCCGCACCCTGCCATTGAGACTGAACGGGGATTATTTATTTTTTTAACTTGGCCGCCGGGCCGGGGCGGGCATCGCCCCCGATACCTCCAGCCGCTACTATTTCCGCGGGCCGTGTTCCAACACTATTCACCCCGGCCAAGAGGCCTATTCCCCGGCCCGCACCCCGCCATTGAGACTGCACGGGAATTATTATTTTTTTATCTCTCAACCTGTCCAAGAGGCCTGCTGCCCGCCGCACTCGCCGCCGGGCCGGCCCGCACCCCGCCATTGAGACTGAACGGGGATTATTTTTTTTTTTTAACTCGGCCTCCGGGCCGGGGCGGGCTTCGCCCGGTACCTCCAGCCGCTTCTATTTACGCGCGCCGCGTTCCAACATATTCACCCCGGCCAAGAGGCCTATTCCCCGGCCCGCACCCCGCCATTGAGACTGCATGGGAATTATTATTTTTTTATCTCTCAACCTGTCCAAGAGGCCTGCTGCCCGCCGCACTCGCCGCCGGGCCGGCCCGCACCCCGCCATTGAGACTGAACGGGGATTATTATTTTTTTTAACTCGGCCTCCGGGCCGGGGCGGGCTTCGCCCCCGGTACCTCCAGCCGCTTCTATTTACGCGCGCCGCGTTCCAACATATTCACCCCGGCCAAGAGGCCTATTCCCCGGCCCGCACCCCGCCATTGAGACTGCACGGGAATTATTATTTTTTTATCTCTCAACCTGTCCAAGAGGCCTGCTGCCCGCCGCAATCGCCGCCGGGCCGGCCCGCACCCTGCCATTGAGACTGAACGGGAATTATTATTTTTTTATCTCTCAACCTGTCCAAGAGGCCTGCTGCCCGCCGCACTCGCCGCCGGGCCGGCCCGCACCCCGCCATTGAGACTGAACGGGGATTATTATTTTTTTATCTCTCAACCTGTCCAAGAGGCCTCTTCCCCGGCCACACTCGTCCGCCGGGCCGGCCCGCACCCCGCCATTGAGACTGCACGGGAATTATTATTTTTTTATCTCTCAACCTGTCCAAGAGGCCTGCTGCCCGCCGCACTCGCCGCCGGGCCGGCCCGCACCCCGCCATTGAGACTGAACGGGGATTATTATTTTTTTTAACTCGGCCTCCGGGCCGGGGCGGGCTTCGCCCCCGGTACCTCCAGCCGCTTCTATTTACGCGCGCCGCGTTCCAACATATTCACCCCGGCCAAGAGGCCTCTTCCCCGGCCACACTTGTCCGCCGGGCCGGCCCGCACCCCGCCATTGAGACTGCACGGGAATTATTATTTTTATATCTCTCAACCTGTCCAAGAGGCCTGCTGCCCGCCGCAATCGCCGCCGGGCCGGCCCGCACCCTGCCATTGAGACTGAACGGGGATTATTTATTTTTTTAACTTGGCCGCCGGCCCGGGGCGGGCATCGCCCCCGGTACCTCCAGCCGCTACTATTTCCGCGGGCCGTGTTCCAACACTATTCACCCCGGCCAAGAGGCCTATTCCCCGGCCCGCACCCCGCCATTGAGACTGCATGGGAATTATTATTTTTTTATCTCTCAACCTGTCCAAGAGGCCTGCTGCCCGCCGCAATCGCCGCCGGGCCGGCCCGCACCCTGCCATTGAGACTGAACGGGGATTATTTATTTTTTTAACTTGGCCGCCGGGCCGGGGCGGGCATCGCCCCCGGTACCTCCAGCCGCTACTATTTCCGCGGGCCGTGTTCCAACACTATTCACCCCGGCCAAGAGGCCTATTCCCCGGCCCGCACCCCGCCATTGAGACTGCATGGGAATTATTATTTTTTTATCTCTCAACCTGTCCAAGAGCCCTGCTGCCCGCCGCAATCGCCGCCGGGCCGGCCCGCACCCTGCCATTGAGACTGAACGGGGATTATTTATTTTTTTAACTTGGCCGCCGGGCCGGGGCGGGCATCGCCCCCGGTACCTCCAGCCGCTACTATTTCCGCGGGCCGTGTTCCAACACTATTCACCCCGGCCAAGAGGCCTATTCCCCGGCCCGCACCCCGCCATTGAGACTGCACGGGAATTATTATTTTTTTATCTCTCAACCTGTCCAAGAGGCCTGCTGCCCGCCGCACTCGCCGCCGGGCCGGCCCGCACCCCGCCATTGAGACTGAACGGGGATTATTATTTTTTTTAACTCGGCCTCCGGGCCGGGGCGGGCTTCGCCCCCGGTACCTCCAGCCGCTTCTATTTACGCGCGCCGCGTTCCAACACTATTCACCCCGGCCAAGAGGCCTATTCCCCGGCCCGCACCCCGCCATTGAGACTGAACGGGGATTATTTATTTTTTTAACTTGGCCGCCGGGCCGGGGCGGGCATCGCCCCCGGTACCTCCAGCCGCTACTATTTCCGCGGGCCGTGTTCCAACACTATTCACCCCGGCCAAGAGGCCTATTCCCCGGCCCGCACCCCGCCATTGAGACTGCATGGGAATTATTATTTTTTTATCTCTCAACCTGTCCAAGAGGCCTGCTGCCCGCCGCACTCGCCGCCGGGCCGGCCCGCACCCCGCCATTGAGACTGAACGGGGATTATTATTTTTTTTAACTCGGCCTCCGGGCCGGGGCGGGCTTCGCCCCCGGTACCTCCAGCCGCTTCTATTTACGCGCGCCGCGTTCCAACATATTCACCCCGGCCAAGAGGCCTATTCCCCGGCCCGCACCCCGCCATTGAGACTGCATGGGAATTATTATTTTTTTATCTCTCAACCTGTCCAAGAGGCCTGCTGCCCGCCGCAATCGCCGCCGGGCCGGCCCGCACCCTGCCATTGAGACTGAAAGGGATTATTTATTTTTTTAACTTGGCCGCCGGGCCGGGGCGGGCATCGCCCCCGTTACCTCCAGCCGCTACTATTTCCGCGGGCCGTGTTCCAACACTATTCACCCCGGCCAAGAGGCCTATTCCCCGGCCCGCACCCCGCCATTGAGACTGCATGGGAATTATTATTTTTTTATCTCTCAACCTGTCCAAGAGGCCTGCTGCCCGCCGCACTCGCCGCCGGGCCGGCCCGCACCCCGCCATTGAGACTGAACGGGGATTATTTATTTTTTTAACTTTGCCGCCGGGCCGGGGCGGGCATCGCCCCCGGTACCTCCAGCCGTTACTATTTCCGCGGGCCGTGTTCCAACACTATTCACCCCGGCCAAGAGGCCTATTCCCCGGCCCGCACCCCGCCATTGAGACTGCATGGGAATTATTATTTTTTTATCTCTCAACCTGTCCAAGAGGCCTGCTGCCCGCCGCACTCGCCGCCGGGCCGGCCCGCACCCCGCCATTGAGACTGAACGGGGATTATTATTTTTTTTAACTCGGCCTCCGGGCCGGGGCGGGCTTCGCCCCCGGTACCTCCAGCCGCTTCTATTTACGCGCGCCGCGTTCCAACATATTCACCCCGGCCAAGAGGCCTATTCCCCGGCCCGCACCCCGCCATTGAGACTGCATGGGAATTATTATTTTTTTATCTCTCAACCTGTCCAAGAGGCCTGCTGCCCGCCGCAATTGCCGCCGGGCCGGCCCGCACCCTGCCATTGAGACTGAACGGGGATTATTTATTTTTTTAACTTGGCCGCCGGCCCGGGGCGGGCATCGCCCCCGGTACCTCCAGCCGCTACTATTTCCGCGGGCCGTGTTCCAACACTATTCACCCCGGCCAAGAGGCCTATTCCCCGGCCCGCACCCCGCCATTGAGACTACATGGGAATTATTATTTTTTTATCTCTCAACCTGTCCAAGAGGCCTGCTGCCCGCCGCAATCGCCGCCGGGCCGGCCCGCACCCTGCCATTGAGACTGAACGGGGATTATTTATTTTTTTAACTTGGCCGCCGGGCCGGGGCGGGCATCGCCCCCGGTACCTCCAGCCGCTACTATTTCCGCGGGCCGTGTTCCAACACTATTCACCCCGGCCAAGAGGCCTATTCCCCGGCCCGCACCCCGCCATTGAGACTACATGGGAATTATTATTTTTTTATCTCTCAACCTGTCCAAGAGGCCTGCTGCCCGCCGCAATCGCCGCCGGGCCGGCCCGCACCCTGCCATTGAGACTGAACGGGGATTATTTATTTTTTTAACTTGGCCGCCGGGCCGGGGCGGGCATCGCCCCCGGTACCTCCAGCCGCTACTATTTCCGCGGGCCGTGTTCCAACACTATTCACCCCGGCCAAGAGGCCTATTCCCCGGCCCGCACCCCGCCATTGAGACTGCACGGAATTATAATTTTTTTATCTCTCAACCTGTCCAAGAGGCCTGCTGCCCGCCGCACTCGCCGCCGGGCCGGCCCGCACCCCGCCATTGAGACTGAACGGGGATTATTATTTTTTTTAACTCGGCCTCCGGGCCGGGGCGGGCTTCGCCCCCGGTACCTCCAGCCGCTTCTATTTACGCGCGCCGCGTTCCAACATATTCACCCCGGCCAAGAGGCCTATTCCCCGGCCCGCACCCCGCCATTGAGACTGCATGGGAATTATTATTTTTTTATCTCTCAACCTGTCCAAGAGGCCTGCTGCCCGCCGCAATTGCCGCCGGGCCGGCCCGCACCCTGCCATTGAGACTGAACGGGAATTATTATTTTTTTATCTCTCAACCTGTCCAAGAGGCCTGCTGCCCGCCGCACTCGCCGCCGGGCCGGCCCGCACCCCGCCATTGAGACTGAACGGGGATTATTATTTTTTTTAACTCGGCCTCCGGGCCGGGGCGGGCTTCGCCCCCGGTACCTCCAGCCGCTTCTATTTACGCGCGCCGCGTTCCAACATATTCACCCCGGCCAAGAGGCCTATTCCCCGGCCCGCACCCCGCCATTGAGACTGCATGGGAATTATTATTTTTTTATCTCTCAACCTGTCCAAGAGGCCTGCTGCCCGCCGCACTCGCCGCCGGGCCGGCCCGCACCCCGCCATTGAGACTGAACGGGGATTATTATTTTTTTTAACTCGGCCTCCGGGCCGGGGCGGGCTTCGCCCCCGGTACCTCCAGCCGCTTCTATTTACGCGCGCCGCGTTCCAACATATTCACCCCGGCCAAGAGGCCTATTCCCCGGCCCGCACCCCGCCATTGAGACTGCATGGGAATTATTATTTTTTTATCTCTCAACCTGTCCAAGAGGCCTGCTGCCCGCCGCAATCGCCGCCGGGCCGGCCCGCACCCTGCCATTGAGACTGAACGGGATTATTTATTTTTTTAACTTGGCCGCCGGGCAAGGGCGGGCATCGCCCCGGTACCTCCAGCCGCTACTATTTCCGCGGGCCGTGTTCCAACACTATTCACCCCGGCCAAGAGGCCTATTCCCCGGCCCGCACCCCGCCATTGAGACTGCATGGGAATTATTATTTTTTTATCTCTCAACCTGTCCAAGAGGCCTGCTGCCCGCCGCACTCGCCGCCGGGACGGCCCGCACCCCGCCATTGAGACTGAACGGGGATTATTATTTTTTTTAACTCGGCCTCTGGGCCGGGGCGGGCTTCGCCCCCGGTACCTCCAGCCGCTTCTATTTACGCGCGCCGCGTTCCAACATATTCACCCCGGCCAAGAGGCCTATTCCCCGGCCCGCACCCCGCCATTGAGACTGCATGGGAATTATTATTTTTTTATCTCTCAACCTGTCCAAGAGGCCTGCTGCCCGCCGCAATCGCCGCCGGGCCGGCCCGCACCCTGCCATTGAGACTGAACGGGGATTATTTATTTTTTTAACTTTGCCGCCGGGCCGGGGCGGGCATCGCCCCCGGTACCTCCAGCCGTTACTATTTCCGCGGGCCGTGTTCCAACACTATTCACCCCGGCCAAGAGGCCTATTCCCCGGCCCGCACCCCGCCATTGAGACTGCATGGGAATTATTATTTTTTTATCTCTCAACCTGTCCAAGAGGCCTGCTGCCCGCCGCACTCGCCGCCGGGCCGGCCCGCACCCCGCCATTGAGACTGAACGGGGATTATTATTTTTTTTAACTCGGCCTCCGGGCCGGGGCGGGCTTCGCCCCCGGTACCTCCAGCCGCTTCTATTTACGCGCGCCGCGTTCCAACATATTCACCCCGGCCAAGAGGCCTATTCCCCGGCCCGCACCCCGCCATTGAGACTGCATGGGAATTATTATTTTTTTATCTCTCAACCTGTCCAAGAGGCCTGCTGCCCGCCGCAATTGCCGCCGGGCCGGCCCGCACCCTGCCATTGAGACTGAACGGGAATTATTATTTTTTTATCTCTCACCCTGTCCAAGAGGCCTGCTGCCCGCCGCACTCGCCGCCGGGCCGGCCCGCACCCTGCCATTGAGACTGAACAGGGATTATTTATTTTTTTAACTTGGCCGCCGGCCCGGGGCGGGCATCGCCCCCGGTACCTCCAGCCGCTACTATTTCCGCGGGCCGTGTTCCAACACTATTCACCCCGGCCAAGAGGCCTATTCCCCGGCCCGCACCCCGCCATTGAGACTACATGGGAATTATTATTTTTTTATCTCTCAACCTGTCCAAGAGGCCTGCTGCCCGCCGCAATCGCCGCCGGGCCGGCCCGCACCCTGCCATTGAGACTGAACGGGGATTATTTATTTTTTTAACTTGGCCGCCGGGCCGGGGCGGGCATCGCCCCCGGTACCTCCAGCCGCTACTATTTCCGCGGGCCGTGTTCCAACACTATTCACCCCGGCCAAGAGGCCTATTCCCCGGCCCGCACCCCGCCATTGAGACTGCACGGAATTATAATTTTTTTATCTCTCAACCTGTCCAAGAGGCCTGCTGCCCGCCGCACTCGCCGCCGGGCCGGCCCGCACCCCGCCATTGAGACTGAACGGGGATTATTATTATTTTTAACTCGGCCTCCGGGCCGGGGCGGGCTTCGCCCCCGGTACCTCCAGCCGCTTCTATTTACGCGCGCCGCGTTCCAACATATTCACCCCGGCCAAGAGGCCTATTCCCCGGCCACACTCGTCCGCCGGGCCGGCCCGCACCCCGCCGTTGAGACTGCACGGGAATTATTATTTTTATATCTCTCAACCTGTCCAAGAGGCCTGCTGCCCGCCGCAATCGCCGCCGGGCCGGCCCGCACCCTGCCATTGAGACTGAACGGGGATTATTTATTTTTTTAACTTGGCCGCCGGGCCGGGGCGGGCTTCGCCCCCGGTACCTCCAGCCGCTTCTATTTACGCGCGCCGCGTTCCAACATATTCACCCCGGCCAAGAGGCCTATTCCCCGGCCCGCACCCCGCCATTGAGACTGCATGGGAATTATTATTTTTTTATCTCTCAACCTGTCCAAGAGGCCTGCTGCCCGCCGCAATTGCCGCCGGGCCGGCCCGCACCCTGCGATTGAGACTGAACGGGAATTATTATTTTTTTATCTCTCAACCTGTCCAAGAGGCCTGCTGCCCGCCGCACTCGCCGCCGGGCCGGCCCGCACCCTGCCATTGACACTGAACGGGGATTATTTATTTTTTTAACTTGGCCGCCGGCCCGGGGCGGGCATCGCCCCCGGTACCTCCAGCCGCTACTATTTCCGCGGGCCGTGTTCCAACACTATTCACCCCGGCCAAGAGGCCTATTCCCCGGCCCGCACCCCGCCATTGAGACTGCACGGGAATTATTATTTTTTTATCTCTCAACCTGTCCAAGAGGCCTGCTGCCCGCCGCACTCGCCGCCGGGCCGGCCCGCACCCCGCCATTGAGACTGAACGGGGATTATTATTTTTTTTAACTCGGCCTCCGGGCCGGGGCGGGCTTCGCCCCCGGTACCTCCAGCCGCTTCTATTTACGCGCGCCGCGTTCCAACATATTCACCCCGGCCAAGAGGCCTATTCCCCGGCCACACTCGTCCGCCGGGCCGGCCCGCACCCCGCCGTTGAGACTGCACGGGAATTATTATTTTTATATCTCTCAACCTGTCCAAGAGGCCTGCTGCCCGCCGCAATCGCCGCCGGGCCGGCCCGCACCCTGCCATTGAGACTGAACGGGGATTATTTATTTTTTTAACTTGGCCGCCGGCCCGGGGCGGGCATCGCCCCCGGTACCTCCAGCCGTTACTATTTCCGCGGGCCGTGTTCCAACACTATTCACCCCGGCCAAGAGGCCTATTCCCCGGCCCGCACCCCGCCATTGAGACTGCATGGGAATTATTATTTTTTTATCTCTCAACCTGTCCAAGAGGCCTGCTGCCCGCCGCAATCGCCGCCGGGCCGGCCCGCACCCTGCCATTGAGACTGAACGGGGATTATTTATTTTTTTAACTTGGCCGCCAGGCCGGGGCGGGCATCGCCCCCGGTACCTCCAGCCGCTACTATTTCCGCGGGCCGTGTTCCAACACTATTCACCCCGGCCAAGAGGCCTATTCCCCGGCCCGCACCCCGCCATTGAGACTTCACGGGAATTATTATTTTTTTATCTCTCAACCTGTCCAAGAGGCCTGCTGCCCGCCGCACTCGCCGCCGGGCCGGCCCGCACCCCGCCATTGAGACTGAACGGGGATTATTATTTTTTTTAACTCGGCCTCCGGGCCGGGGCGGGCTTCGCCCCCGGTACCTCCAGCCGCTTCTATTTACGCGCGCCGCGTTCCAACACTATTCACCCCGGCCAAGAGGCCTATTCCCCGGCCCGCACCCCGCCATTGAGACCGCACGGGAATTATTATTTTTTTTATCTCTCAACCTGTCCAAGAGGCCTGCTGCCCGCCGCACTCGCCGCCGGGCCGGCCCGCACCCCGCCATTGAGACTGAACGGGGATTATTATTTTTTTTAACTCGGCCTCCGGGCCGGGGCGGGCTTCGCCCCCGGTACCTCCAGCCGCTTCTATTTACGCGCGCCGCGTTCCAACACATTCACCCCGGCCAAGAGGCCTATTCCCCGGCCCGCACCCCGCCATTGAGACTGCATGGGAATTATTATTTTTTTATCTCTCAACCTGTCCAAGAGGCCTGCTGCCCGCCGCAATCGCCGCCGGGCCGGCCCGCACCCTGCCATTGAGACTGAACGGGATTATTTATTTTTTTAACTTGGCCGCCGGGCCGGGGCGGGCATCGCCCCCGGTACCTCCAGCCGCTACTATTTCCGCGGGCCGTGTTCCAACACTATTCACCCCGGCCAAGAGGCCTATTCCCCGGCCCGCACCCCGCCATTGAGACTGCACGGGAATTATTATTTTTTTATCTCTCAACCTGTCCAAGAGGCCTGCTGCCCGCCGCACTCGCCGCCGGGCCGGCCCGCACCCCGCCATTGAGACTGAACGGGGATTATTATTTTTTTAAACTCGGCCTCCGGGCCGGGGCGGGCTTCGCCCCCGGTACCTCCAGCCGCTTCTATTTACGCGCGCCGCGTTCCAACATATTCACCCCGGCCAAGAGGCCTATTCCCCGGCCCGCACCCCGCCATTGAGACTGCACGGGAATTATTATTTTTTTATCTCTCAACCTGTCCAAGAGGCCTGCTGCCCGCCGCACTCGCCGCCGGGCCGGCCCGCACCCCGCCATTGAGACTGAACGGGGATTATTATTTTTTTTAACTCGGCCTCCGGGCCGGGGCGGGCTTCGCCCCCGGTACCTCCAGCCGCTTCTATTTACGCGCGCCGCGTTCCAACACATTCACCCCGGCCAAGAGGCCTATTCCCCGGCCCGCACCCCGCCATTGAGACTGCATGGGAATTATTATTTTTTTATCTCTCAACCTGTCCAAGAGGCCTGCTGCCCGCCGCAATTGCCGCCGGGCCGGCCCGCACCCTGCCATTGAGACTGAACGGGAATTATTATTTTTTTATCTCTCAACCTGTCCAAGAGGCCTGCTGCCCGCCGCAATCGCCGCCGGGCCGGCCCGCACCCTGCCATTGAGACTGAACGGGGATTATTTATTTTTTTAACTTGGCCGCCGGGGCCGGGGCGGGCATCGCCCCCGGTACCTCCAGCCGCTACTATTTCCGCGGGCCGTGTTCCAACACTATTCACCCCGGCCAAGAGGCCTATTCCCCGGCCCGCACCCCGCCATTGAGACTGCACGGGAATTATTATTTTTTTATCTCTCAACCTGTCCAAGAGGCCTGCTGCCCGCCGCACTCGCCACCGGGCCGGCCTGCACCCCGCCATTGAGACTGAACGGGGATTATTATTTTTTTTAACTCGGCCTCCGGGCCGGGGCGGGCTTCGCCCCCGGTACCTCCAGCCGCTTCTATTTACGCGCGCCGCGTTCCAACATATTCACCCCGGCCAAGAGGCCTATTCCCCGGCCCGCACCCCGCCATTGAGACTGCACGGGAATTATTATTTTTTTTATCTCTCAACCTGTCCAAGAGGCCTGCTGTCCGCCGCACTCGCCGCCGGGCCGGCCCGCACCCCGCCATTGAGACTGAACGGGGATTATTATTTTTTTTAACTCGGCCTCCGGGCCGGGGCGGGCTTCGCCCCCGGTACCTCCAGCCGCTTCTATTTACGCGCGCCGCGTTCCAACATATTCACCCCGGCCAAGAGGCCTATTCCCCGGCCCGCACCCCGCCATTGAGACTGCACGGGAATTATTATTTTTTTATCTCTCAACCTGTCCAAGAGGCCTGCTGCCCGCCGCACTCGCCGCCGGGCCGGCCCGCACCCCGCCATTGAGACTGAACGGGGATTATTATTTTTTTTAACTCGGCCTCCGGGCCGGGGCGGGCTTCGCCCCCGGTACCTCCAGCCGCTTCTATTTACGCGCGCCGCGTTCCAACATATTCACCCCGGCCAAGAGGCCTATTCCCCGGCCCGCACCCCGCCATTGAGACTGCATGGGAATTATTATTTTTTTATCTCTCAACCTGTCCAAGAGGCCTGCTGCCCGCCGCAATTGCCGCCGGGCCGGCCCGCACCCTGCCATTGAGACTGAACGGGAATTATTATTTTTTTATCTCTCAACCTGTCCAAGAGGCCTGCTGCCCGCCGCAATCGCCGCCGGGCCGGCCCGCACCCTGCCATTGAGACTGAACGGGATTATTTATTTTTTTAACTTGGCCGCCGGGCCGGGGCGGGCATCGCCCCCGGTACCTCCAGCCGCTACTATTTCCGCGGGCCGTGTTCCAACACTATTCACCCCGGCCAAGAGGCCTATTCCCCGGCCCGCACCCCGCCATTGAGACTGCACGGGAATTATTATTTTTTTATCTCTCAACCTGTCCAAGAGGCCTGCTGCCCGCCGCACTCGCCGCCGGGCCGGCCCGCACCCCGCCATTGAGACTGAACGGGGATTATTATTTTTTTTAACTCGGCCTCCGGGCCGGGGCGGGCTTCGCCCCCGGTACCTCCAGCCGCTTCTATTTACGCGCGCCGCGTTCCAACATATTGACCCCGGCCAAGAGGCCTATTCCCCGGCCCGCACCCCGCCATTGAGACTGCACGGGAATTATTATTTTTTTATCTCTCAACCTGTCCAAGAGGCCTGCTGCCCGCCGCACTCGCCGCCGGGCCGGCCCGCACCCTGCCATTGAGACTGAACGGGAATTATTATTTTTTTATCTCTCAACCTGTCCAAGAGGCCTGCTGCCCGCCGCAATCGCCGCCGGGCCGGCCCGCACCCTGCCATTGAGACTGAACGGGGATTATTTATTTTTTTAACTTGGCCGCCGGGCCGGGGCGGGCATCGCCCCCGGTACCTCCAGCCGCTACTATTTCCGCGGGCCGTGTTCCAACACTATTCACCCCGGCCAAGAGGCCTATTCCCCGGCCCGCACCCCGCCATTGAGACTGCATGGGAATTATTATTTTTTTATCTCTCAACCTGTCCAAGAGGCCTGCTGCCCGCCGCAATCGCCGCCGGGCCGGCCCGCACCCTGCCATTGAGACTGAACGGGGATTATTTATTTTTTTAACTTGGCCGCCGGGCCGGGGCGGGCATCGCCCCCGGTACCTCCAGCCGCTACTATTTCCGCGGGCCGTGTTCCGACACTATTCACCCCGGCCAAGAGGCCTATTCCCCGGCCCGCACCCCGCCATTGAGACTGCACGGGAATTATTATTTTTTTATCTCTCAACCTGTCCAAGAGGCCTGCTGCCCGCCGCACTCGCCGCCGGGCCGGCCCGCACCCCGCCATTGAGACTGAACGGGGATTATTATTTTTTTTAACTCGGCCTCCGGGCCTGGGCGGGCTTCGCCCCCGGTACCTCCAGCCGCTTCTATTTACGCGCGTCGCGTTCCAACATATTCACCCCGGCCAAGAGGCCTATTCCCCGGCCCGCACCCCGCCATTGAGACTGCATGGGAATTATTATTTTTTTATCTCTCAACCTGTCCAAGAGGCCTGCTGCCCGCCGCAATCGCCGCCGGGCCGGCCCGCACCCTGCCATTGAGACTGAACGGGATTATTTATTTTTTTAACTTGGCCGCCGGGCCGGGGCGGGCATCGCCCCCGGTACCTCCAGCCGCTACTATTTCCGCGGGCCGTGTTCCAACACTATTCACCCCGACCAAGAGGCCTATTCCCCGGCCCGCACCCCGCCATTGAGACTGCACGGGAATTATTATTTTTTTATCTCTCAACCTGTCCAAGAGGCCTGCTGCCCGCCGCACTCGCCGCCGGGCCGGCCCGCACCCCGCCATTGAGACTGAACGGGGATTATTATTTTTTTTACCTCGGCCTCCGGGCCGGGGCGGGCTTCGCCCCCGGTACCTCCAGCCGCTTCTATTTACGCACGCCGCGTTCCAACATATTCACCCCGGCCAAGAGGCCTATTCCCCGGCCCGCACCCCGCCATTGAGACTGCATGGGAATTATTATTTTTTTATCTCTCAACCTGTCCAAGAGGCCTGCTGCCCGCCGCAATTGCCGCCGGGCCGGCCCGCACCCTGCCATTGAGACTGAACGGGAATTATTATTTTTTTATCTCTCAACCTGTCCAAGAGGCCTGCTGCCCGCCGCACTCGCCGCCGGGCCGGCCCGCACCCTGCCATTGAGACTGAACGGGGATTATTTATTTTTTTAACTTGGCCGCCGGGCCGGGGCGGGCATCGCCCCCGGTACCTCCAGCCGCTACTATTTCCGCGGGCCGTGTTCCAACACTATTCACCCCGGCCAAGAGGCCTATTCCCCGGCCCGCACCCCGCCATTGAGACTGCATGGGAATTATTATTTTTTTATCTCTCAACCTGTCCAAGAGGCCTGCTGCCCGCCGCAATCGCCGCCGGGCCGGCCCGCACCCTGCCATTGAGACTGAACGGGGATTATTTATTTTTTTAACTTGGCCTCCGGGCCGGGGCGGGCTTCGCCCCCGGTACCTCCAGCCGCTTCTATTTACGCGCGCCGCGTTCCAACATATTCACCCCGGCCAAGAGGCCTATTACCCGGCCCGCACCCCGCCATTGAGACTGCATGGGAATTATTATTTTTTTATCTCTCAACCTGTCCAAGAGGCCTGCTGCCCGCCGCAATTGCCGCCGGGCCGGCCCGCACCCTGCCATTGAGACTGAACGGGAATTATTATTTTTTTATCTCTCAACCTGTCCAAGAGGCCTGCTGCCCGCCGCACTCGCCGCCGGGCCGGCCCGCACCCTGCCATTGAGACTGAACGGGGATTATTTATTTTTTTAACTTGGCCGCCGGGCCGTGGCGGGCATCGCCCCCGGTACCTCCAGCCGCTACTATTTCCGCGGGCCGTGTTCCAACACTATTCACCCCGGCCAAGAGGCCTATTCCCCGGCCCGCACCCCGCCATTGAGACTGCATGGGAATTATTATTTTTTTATCTCTCAACCTGTCCAAGAGGCCTGCTGCCCGCCGCAATTGCCGCCGGGCCGGCCCGCACCCTGCCATTGAGACTGAACGGGGATTATTTATTTTTTTAACTTGGCCGCCGGGCCGGGGCGGGCATCGCCCCCGGTACCTCCAGCCGCTACTATTTCCGCGGGCCGTGTTCCAACATATTCACCCCGGCCAAGAGGCCTATTCCCCGGCCCGCACCCCGCCATTGAGACTGCATGGGAATTATTATTTTTTTATCTCTCAACCTGTCCAAGAGGCCTGCTGCCCGCCGCACTCGCCGCCGGGCCGGCCCGCACCCCGCCATTGAGACTGAACGGGGATTATTATTTTTTTTTAACTCGGCCTCCGGGCCGGGGCGGGCTTCGCCCCCGGTACCTCCAGCCGCTACTCTTTCCGCGGGCCGTGTTCCAACACTATTCACCCCGGCCAAGAGGCCTATTCCCCGGCCCGCACCCCGCCATTGAGACTGCATGGGAATTATTATTTTTTTATCTCTCAACCTGTCCAAGAGGCCTGCTGCCCGCCGCAATCGCCGCCGGGCCGGCCCGCACCCTGCCATTGAGACTGAACGGGGATTATTTATTTTTTTAACTTGGCCTCCGGGCCGGGGCGGGCTTCGCCCCCGGTACCTCCAGCCGCTTCTATTTACGCGCGCCGCGTTCCAACATATTCACCCCGGCCAAGAGGCCTATTACCCGGCCCGCACCCCGCCATTGAGACTGCATGGGAATTATTATTTTTTTATCTCTCAACCTGTCCAAGAGGCCTGCTGCCCGCCGCAATTGCCGCCGGGCCGGCCCGCACCCTGCCATTGAGACTGAACGGGAATTATTATTTTTTTATCTCTCAACCTGTCCAAGAGGCCTGCTGCCCGCCGCACTCGCCGCCGGGCCGGCCCGCACCCTGCCATTGAGACTGAACGGGGATTATTTATTTTTTTAACTTGGCCGCCGGGCCGGGGCGGGCATCGCCCCCGGTACCTCCAGCCGCTACTATTTCCGCGGGCCGTGTTCCAACACTATTCACCCCGGCCAAGAGGCCTATTCCCCGGCCCGCACCCCGCCATTGAGACTGCATGGGAATTATTATTTTTTTATCTCTCAACCTGTCCAAGAGGCCTGCTGCCCGCCGCAATTGCCGCCGGGCCGGCCCGCACCCTGCCATTGAGACTGAACGGGGATTATTTATTTTTTTAACTTGGCCGCCGGGCCGGGGCGGGCATCGCCCCCGGTACCTCCAGCCGCTACTATTTCCGCGGGCCGTGTTCCAACATATTCACCCCGGCCAAGAGGCCTATTCCCCGGCCCGCACCCCGCCATTGAGACTGCATGGGAATTATTATTTTTTTATCTCTCAACCTGTCCAAGAGGCCTGCTGCCCGCCGCACTCGCCGCCGGGCCGGCCCGCACCCCGCCATTGAGACTGAACGGGGATTATTATTTTTTTTTAACTCGGCCTCCGGGCCGGGGCGGGCTTCGCCCCCGGTACCTCCAGCCGCTACTCTTTCCGCGGGCCGTGTTCCAACACTATTCACCCCGGCCAAGAGGCCTATTCCCCGGCCCGCACCCCGCCATTGAGACTGCATGGGAATTATTATTTTTTTATCTCTCAACCTGTCCAAGAGGCCTGCTGCCCGCCGCAATTGCCGCCGGGCCGGCCCGCACCCTGCCATTGAGACTGAACGGGAATTATTATTTTTTTATCTCTCAACCTGTCCAAGAGGCCTGCTGCCCGCCGCACTCGCCGCCGGGCCGGCCCGCACCCTGCCATTGAGACTGAACGGGGATTATTTATTTTTTTAACTTGGCCGCCGGGCCGGGGCGGGCATCGCCCCCGGTACCTCCAGCCGCTACTATTTCCGCGGGCCGTGTTCCAACACTAGTCACCCCGGCCAAGAGGCCTATTCCCCGGCCCGCACCCCGCCATTGAGACTGCATGGGAATTATTATTTTTTTATCTCTCAACCTGTCCAAGAGGCCTGCTGCCCGCCGCAATCGCCGCCGGGCCGGCCCGCACCCTGCCATTGAGACTGAACGGGGATTATTTATTTTTTTAACTTGGCCGCCGGGCCGGGGCGGGCATCGCCCCCGGTACCTCCAGCCGCTACTATTTCCGCGGGCCGTGTTCCAACACTATTCACCCCGGCCAAGAGGCCTATTCCCCGGCCCGCACCCCGCCATTGAGACTGCACGGGAATTATTATTTTTTTATCTCTCAACCTGTCCAAGAGGCCTGCTGCCCGCCGCACTCGCCGCCGGGCCGGCCCGCACCCCGCCATTGAGACTGAACGGGGATTATTTTTTTTTTTTAACTCGGCCTCCGGGCCGGGGCGGGCTTCGCCCGGTACCTCCAGCCGCTTCTATTTACGCGCGCCGCGTTCCAACATATTCACCCCGGCCAAGAGGCCTATTCCCCGGCCCGCACCCCGCCATTGAGACTGCATGGGAATTATTATTTTTTTATCTCTCAACCTGTCCAAGAGGCCTGCTGCCCGCCGCACTCGCCGCCGGGCCGGCCCGCACCCCGCCATTGAGACTGAACGGGGATTATTATTTTTTTTAACTCGGCCTCCGGGCCGGGGCGGGCTTCGCCCCCGGTACCTCCAGCCGCTTCTATTTACGCGCGCCGCGTTCCAACATATTCACCCCGGCCAAGAGGCCTATTCCCCGGCCCGCACCCCGCCATTGAGACTGCACGGGAATTATTATTTTTTTATCTCTCAACCTGTCCAAGAGGCCTGCTGCCCGCCGCAATCGCCGCCGGGCCGGCCCGCACCCTGCCATTGAGACTGAACGGGAATTATTATTTTTTTATCTCTCAACCTGTCCAAGAGGCCTGCTGCCCGCCGCACTCGCCGCCGGGCCGGCCCGCACCCCGCCATTGAGACTGAACGGGGATTATTATTTTTTTATCTCTCAACCTGTCCAAGAGGCCTCTTCCCCGGCCACACTCGTCCGCCGGGCCGGCCCGCACCCCGCCATTGAGACTGCACGGGAATTATTATTTTTTTATCTCTCAACCTGTCCAAGAGGCCTGCTGCCCGCCGCACTCGCCGCCGGGCCGGCCCGCACCCCGCCATTGAGACTGAACGGGGATTATTATTTTTTTTAACTCGGCCTCCGGGCCGGGGCGGGCTTCGCCCCCGGTACCTCCAGCCGCTTCTATTTACGCGCGCCGCGTTCCAACATATTCACCCCGGCCAAGAGGCCTCTTCCCCGGCCACACTCGTCCGCCGGGCCGGCCCGCACCCCGCCATTGAGACTGCACGGGAATTATTATTTTTATATCTCTCAACCTGTCCAAGAGGCCTGCTGCCCGCCGCAATCGCCGCCGGGCCGGCCCGCACCCTGCCATTGAGACTGAACGGGGATTATTTATTTTTTTAACTTGGCCGCCGGCCCGGGGCGGGCATCGCCCCCGGTACCTCCAGCCGCTACTATTTCCGCGGGCCGTGTTCCAACACTATTCACCCCGGCCAAGAGGCCTATTCCCCGGCCCGCACCCCGCCATTGAGACTGCATGGGAATTATTATTTTTTTATCTCTCAACCTGTCCAAGAGGCCTGCTGCCCGCCGCAATCGCCGCCGGGCCGGCCCGCACCCTGCCATTGAGACTGAACGGGGATTATTTATTTTTTTAACTTGGCCGCCGGGCCGGGGCGGGCATCGCCCCCGGTACCTCCAGCCGCTACTATTTCCGCGGGCCGTGTTCCAACACTATTCACCCCGGCCAAGAGGCCTATTCCCCGGCCCGCACCCCGCCATTGAGACTGCATGGGAATTATTATTTTTTTATCTCTCAACCTGTCCAAGAGGCCTGCTGCCCGCCGCAATCGCCGCCGGGCCGGCCCGCACCCTGCCATTGAGACTGAACGGGGATTATTTATTTTTTTAACTTGGCCGCCGGGCCGGGGCGGGCATCGCCCCCGGTACCTCCAGCCGCTACTATTTCCGCGGGCCGTGTTCCAACACTATTCACCCCGGCCAAGAGGCCTATTCCCCGGCCCGCACCCCGCCATTGAGACTGCACGGGAATTATTATTTTTTTATCTCTCAACCTGTCCAAGAGGCCTGCTGCCCGCCGCAATCGCCGCCGGGCCGGCCCGCACCCTGCCATTGAGACTGAACGGGATTATTTATTTTTTTAACTTGGCCGCCGGGCCGGGGCGGGCATCGCCCCCGGTACCTCCAGCCGCTACTATTTCCGCGGGCCGTGTTCCAACACTATTCACCCCGACCAAGAGGCCTATTCCCCGGCCCGCACCCCGCCATTGAGACTGCACGGGAATTATTATTTTTTTATCTCTCAACCTGTCCAAGAGGCCTGCTGCCCGCCGCACTCGCCGCCGGGCCGGCCCGCACCCCGCCATTGAGACTGAACGGGGATTATTATTTTTTTTACCTCGGCCTCCGGGCCGGGGCGGGCTTCGCCCCCGGTACCTCCAGCCGCTTCTATTTACGCGCGCCGCGTTCCAACATATTCACCCCGGCCAAGAGGCCTATTCCCCGGCCCGCACCCCGCCATTGAGACTGCATGGGAATTATTATTTTTTTATCTCTCAACCTGTCCAAGAGGCCTGCTGCCCGCCGCAATTGCCGCCGGGCCGGCCCGCACCCTGCCATTGAGACTGAACGGGAATTATTATTTTTTTATCTCTCAACCTGTCCAAGAGGCCTGCTGCCCGCCGCACTCGCCGCCGGGCCGGCCCGCACCCTGCCATTGAGACTGAACGGGATTATTTATTTTTTTAACTTGGCCGCCGGGCCGGGGCGGGCATCGCCCCCGGTACCTCCAGCCGCTACTATTTCCGCGGGCCGTGTTCCAACACTATTCACCCCGGCCAAGAGGCCTATTCCCCGGCCCGCACCCCGCCATTGAGACTGCATGGGAATTATTATTTTTTTATCTCTCAACCTGTCCAAGAGGCCTGCTGCCCGCCGCAATCGCCGCCGGGCCGGCCCGCACCCTGCCATTGAGACTGAACGGGGATTATTTATTTTTTTAACTTGGCCTCCGGGCCGGGGCGGGCTTCGCCCCCGGTACCTCCAGCCGCTTCTATTTACGCGCGCCGCGTTCCAACATATTCACCCCGGCCAAGAGGCCTATTACCCGGCCCGCACCCCGCCATTGAGACTGCATGGGAATTATTATTTTTTTATCTCTCAACCTGTCCAAGAGGCCTGCTGCCCGCCGCAATTGCCGCCGGGCCGGCCCGCACCCCGCCATTGAGACTGCACGGGAATTATTATTTTTTTATCTCTCAACCTGTCCAAGAGGCCTGCTGCCCGCCGCACTCGCCGCCGGGCCGGCCCGCACCCCGCCATTGAGACTGAACGGGGATTATTATTTTTTTTACCTCGGCCTCCGGGCCGGGGCGGGCTTCGCCCCCGGTACCTCCAGCCGCTTCTATTTACGCGCGCCGCGTTCCAACATATTCACCCCGGCCAAGAGGCCTATTCCCCGGCCCGCACCCCGCCATTGAGACTGCATGGGAATTATTATTTTTTTATCTCTCAACCTGTCCAAGAGGCCTGCTGCCCGCCGCAATTGCCGCCGGGCCGGCCCGCACCCTGCCATTGAGACTGAACGGGAATTATTATTTTTTTATCTCTCAACCTGTCCAAGAGGCCTGCTGCCCGCCGCACTCGCCGCCGGGCCGGCCCGCACCCTGCCATTGAGACTGAACGGGGATTATTTATTTTTTTAACTTGGCCGCCGGGCCGGGGCGGGCATCGCCCCCGGTACCTCCAGCCGCTACTATTTCCGCGGGCCGTGTTCCAACACTATTCACCCCGGCCAAGAGGCCTATTCCCCGGCCCGCACCCCGCCATTGAGACTGCATGGGAATTATTATTTTTTTATCTCTCAACCTGTCCAAGAGGCCTGCTGCCCGCCGCAATTGCCGCCGGGCCGGCCCGCACCCTGCCATTGAGACTGAACGGGGATTATTTATTTTTTTAACTTGGCCGCCGGGCCGGGGCGGGCATCGCCCCCGGTACCTCCAGCCGCTACTATTTCCGCGGGCCGTGTTCCAACATATTCACCCCGGCCAAGAGGCCTATTCCCCGGCCCGCACCCCGCCATTGAGACTGCATGGGAATTATTATTTTTTTATCTCTCAACCTGTCCAAGAGGCCTGCTGCCCGCCGCACTCGCCGCCGGGCCGGCCCGCACCCCGCCATTGAGACTGAACGGGGATTATTATTTTTTTTTAACTCGGCCTCCGGGCCGGGGCGGGCTTCGCCCCCGGTACCTCCAGCCGCTACTCTTTCCGCGGGCCGTGTTCCAACACTATTCACCCCGGCCAAGAGGCCTATTCCCCGGCCCGCACCCCGCCATTGAGACTGCATGGGAATTATTATTTTTTTATCTCTCAACCTGTCCAAGAGGCCTGCTGCCCGCCGCAATTGCCGCCGGGCCGGCCCGCACCCTGCCATTGAGACTGAACGGGAATTATTATTTTTTTATCTCTCAACCTGTCCAAGAGGCCTGCTGCCCGCCGCACTCGCCGCCGGGCCGGCCCGCACCCTGCCATTGAGACTGAACGGGGATTATTTATTTTTTTAACTTGGCCGCCGGGCCGGGGCGGGCATCGCCCCCGGTACCTCCAGCCGCTACTATTTCCGCGGGCCGTGTTCCAACACTAGTCACCCCGGCCAAGAGGCCTATTCCCCGGCCCGCACCCCGCCATTGAGACTGCATGGGAATTATTATTTTTTTATCTCTCAACCTGTCCAAGAGGCCTGCTGCCCGCCGCAATCGCCGCCGGGCCGGCCCGCACCCTGCCATTGAGACTGAACGGGGATTATTTATTTTTTTAACTTGGCCGCCGGGCCGGGGCGGGCATCGCCCCCGGTACCTCCAGCCGCTACTATTTCCGCGGGCCGTGTTCCAACACTATTCACCCCGGCCAAGAGGCCTATTCCCCGGCCCGCACCCCGCCATTGAGACTGCACGGGAATTATTATTTTTTTATCTCTCAACCTGTCCAAGAGGCCTGCTGCCCGCCGCACTCGCCGCCGGGCCGGCCCGCACCCCGCCATTGAGACTGAACGGGGATTATTTTTTTTTTTTAACTCGGCCTCCGGGCCGGGGCGGGCTTCGCCCGGTACCTCCAGCCGCTTCTATTTACGCGCGCCGCGTTCCAACATATTCACCCCGGCCAAGAGGCCTATTCCCCGGCCCGCACCCCGCCATTGAGACTGCATGGGAATTATTATTTTTTTATCTCTCAACCTGTCCAAGAGGCCTGCTGCCCGCCGCACTCGCCGCCGGGCCGGCCCGCACCCCGCCATTGAGACTGAACGGGGATTATTATTTTTTTTAACTCGGCCTCCGGGCCGGGGCGGGCTTCGCCCCCGGTACCTCCAGCCGCTTCTATTTACGCGCGCCGCGTTCCAACATATTCACCCCGGCCAAGAGGCCTATTCCCCGGCCCGCACCCCGCCATTGAGACTGCACGGGAATTATTATTTTTTTATCTCTCAACCTGTCCAAGAGGCCTGCTGCCCGCCGCAATCGCCGCCGGGCCGGCCCGCACCCTGCCATTGAGACTGAACGGGAATTATTATTTTTTTATCTCTCAACCTGTCCAAGAGGCCTGCTGCCCGCCGCACTCGCCGCCGGGCCGGCCCGCACCCCGCCATTGAGACTGAACGGGGATTATTATTTTTTTATCTCTCAACCTGTCCAAGAGGCCTCTTCCCCGGCCACACTCGTCCGCCGGGCCGGCCCGCACCCCGCCATTGAGACTGCACGGGAATTATTATTTTTTTATCTCTCAACCTGTCCAAGAGGCCTGCTGCCCGCCGCACTCGCCGCCGGGCCGGCCCGCACCCCGCCATTGAGACTGAACGGGGATTATTATTTTTTTTAACTCGGCCTCCGGGCCGGGGCGGGCTTCGCCCCCGGTACCTCCAGCCGCTTCTATTTACGCGCGCCGCGTTCCAACATATTCACCCCGGCCAAGAGGCCTCTTCCCCGGCCACACTCGTCCGCCGGGCCGGCCCGCACCCCGCCATTGAGACTGCACGGGAATTATTATTTTTATATCTCTCAACCTGTCCAAGAGGCCTGCTGCCCGCCGCAATCGCCGCCGGGCCGGCCCGCACCCTGCCATTGAGACTGAACGGGGATTATTTATTTTTTTAACTTGGCCGCCGGCCCGGGGCGGGCATCGCCCCCGGTACCTCCAGCCGCTACTATTTCCGCGGGCCGTGTTCCAACACTATTCACCCCGGCCAAGAGGCCTATTCCCCGGCCCGCACCCCGCCATTGAGACTGCATGGGAATTATTATTTTTTTATCTCTCAACCTGTCCAAGAGGCCTGCTGCCCGCCGCAATCGCCGCCGGGCCGGCCCGCACCCTGCCATTGAGACTGAACGGGGATTATTTATTTTTTTAACTTGGCCGCCGGGCCGGGGCGGGCATCGCCCCCGGTACCTCCAGCCGCTACTATTTCCGCGGGCCGTGTTCCAACACTATTCACCCCGGCCAAGAGGCCTATTCCCCGGCCCGCACCCCGCCATTGAGACTGCATGGGAATTATTATTTTTTTATCTCTCAACCTGTCCAAGAGGCCTGCTGCCCGCCGCAATCGCCGCCGGGCCGGCCCGCACCCTGCCATTGAGACTGAACGGGGATTATTTATTTTTTTAACTTGGCCGCCGGGCCGGGGCGGGCATCGCCCCCGGTACCTCCAGCCGCTACTATTTCCGCGGGCCGTGTTCCAACACTATTCACCCCGGCCAAGAGGCCTATTCCCCGGCCCGCACCCCGCCATTGAGACTGCACGGGAATTATTATTTTTTTATCTCTCAACCTGTCCAAGAGGCCTGCTGCCCGCCGCAATCGCCGCCGGGCCGGCCCGCACCCTGCCATTGAGACTGAACGGGATTATTTATTTTTTTAACTTGGCCGCCGGGCCGGGGCGGGCATCGCCCCCGGTACCTCCAGCCGCTACTATTTCCGCGGGCCGTGTTCCAACACTATTCACCCCGACCAAGAGGCCTATTCCCCGGCCCGCACCCCGCCATTGAGACTGCACGGGAATTATTATTTTTTTATCTCTCAACCTGTCCAAGAGGCCTGCTGCCCGCCGCACTCGCCGCCGGGCCGGCCCGCACCCCGCCATTGAGACTGAACGGGGATTATTATTTTTTTTACCTCGGCCTCCGGGCCGGGGCGGGCTTCGCCCCCGGTACCTCCAGCCGCTTCTATTTACGCGCGCCGCGTTCCAACATATTCACCCCGGCCAAGAGGCCTATTCCCCGGCCCGCACCCCGCCATTGAGACTGCATGGGAATTATTATTTTTTTATCTCTCAACCTGTCCAAGAGGCCTGCTGCCCGCCGCAATTGCCGCCGGGCCGGCCCGCACCCTGCCATTGAGACTGAACGGGAATTATTATTTTTTTATCTCTCAACCTGTCCAAGAGGCCTGCTGCCCGCCGCACTCGCCGCCGGGCCGGCCCGCACCCTGCCATTGAGACTGAACGGGATTATTTATTTTTTTAACTTGGCCGCCGGGCCGGGGCGGGCATCGCCCCCGGTACCTCCAGCCGCTACTATTTCCGCGGGCCGTGTTCCAACACTATTCACCCCGGCCAAGAGGCCTATTCCCCGGCCCGCACCCCGCCATTGAGACTGCATGGGAATTATTATTTTTTTATCTCTCAACCTGTCCAAGAGGCCTGCTGCCCGCCGCAATCGCCGCCGGGCCGGCCCGCACCCTGCCATTGAGACTGAACGGGGATTATTTATTTTTTTAACTTGGCCTCCGGGCCGGGGCGGGCTTCGCCCCCGGTACCTCCAGCCGCTTCTATTTACGCGCGCCGCGTTCCAACATATTCACCCCGGCCAAGAGGCCTATTACCCGGCCCGCACCCCGCCATTGAGACTGCATGGGAATTATTATTTTTTTATCTCTCAACCTGTCCAAGAGGCCTGCTGCCCGCCGCAATTGCCGCCGGGCCGGCCCGCACCCCGCCATTGAGACTGCACGGGAATTATTATTTTTTTATCTCTCAACCTGTCCAAGAGGCCTGCTGCCCGCCGCACTCGCCGCCGGGCCGGCCCGCACCCCGCCATTGAGACTGAACGGGGATTATTATTTTTTTTACCTCGGCCTCCGGGCCGGGGCGGGCTTCGCCCCCGGTACCTCCAGCCGCTTCTATTTACGCGCGCCGCGTTCCAACATATTCACCCCGGCCAAGAGGCCTATTCCCCGGCCCGCACCCCGCCATTGAGACTGCATGGGAATTATTATTTTTTTATCTCTCAACCTGTCCAAGAGGCCTGCTGCCCGCCGCAATTGCCGCCGGGCCGGCCCGCACCCTGCCATTGAGACTGAACGGGAATTATTATTTTTTTATCTCTCAACCTGTCCAAGAGGCCTGCTGCCCGCCGCACTCGCCGCCGGGCCGGCCCGCACCCTGCCATTGAGACTGAACGGGATTATTTATTTTTTTAACTTGGCCGCCGGGCCGGGGCGGGCATCGCCCCCGGTACCTCCAGCCGCTACTATTTCCGCGGGCCGTGTTCCAACACTATTCACCCCGGCCAAGAGGCCTATTCCCCGGCCCGCACCCCGCCATTGAGACTGCATGGGAATTATTATTTTTTTATCTCTCAACCTGTCCAAGAGGCCTGCTGCCCGCCGCAATCGCCGCCGGGCCGGCCCGCACCCTGCCATTGAGACTGAACGGGGATTATTTATTTTTTTAACTTGGCCTCCGGGCCGGGGCGGGCTTCGCCCCCGGTACCTCCAGCCGCTTCTATTTACGCGCGCCGCGTTCCAACATATTCACCCCGGCCAAGAGGCCTATTACCCGGCCCGCACCCCGCCATTGAGACTGCATGGGAATTATTATTTTTTTATCTCTCAACCTGTCCAAGAGGCCTGCTGCCCGCCGCAATTGCCGCCGGGCCGGCCCGCACCCTGCCATTGAGACTGAACGGGAATTATTATTTTTTTATCTCTCAACCTGTCCAAGAGGCCTGCTGCCCGCCGCACTCGCCGCCGGGCCGGCCCGCACCCTGCCATTGAGACTGAACGGGGATTATTTATTTTTTTAACTTGGCCGCCGGGCCGGGGCGGGCATCGCCCCCGGTACCTCCAGCCGCTACTATTTCCGCGGGCCGTGTTCCAACACTATTCACCCCGGCCAAGAGGCCTATTCCCCGGCCCGCACCCCGCCATTGAGACTGCATGGGAATTATTATTTTTTTATCTCTCAACCTGTCCAAGAGGCCTGCTGCCCGCCGCAATTGCCGCCGGGCCGGCCCGCACCCTGCCATTGAGACTGAACGGGGATTATTTATTTTTTTAACTTGGCCGCCGGGCCGGGGCGGGCATCGCCCCCGGTACCTCCAGCCGCTACTATTTCCGCGGGCCGTGTTCCAACATATTCACCCCGGCCAAGAGGCCTATTCCCCGGCCCGCACCCCGCCATTGAGACTGCATGGGAATTATTATTTTTTTATCTCTCAACCTGTCCAAGAGGCCTGCTGCCCGCCGCACTCGCCGCCGGGCCGGCCCGCACCCCGCCATTGAGACTGAACGGGGATTATTATTTTTTTTTAACTCGGCCTCCGGGCCGGGGCGGGCTTCGCCCCCGGTACCTCCAGCCGCTACTATTTCCGCGGGCCGTGTTCCAACACTATTCACCCCGGCCAAGAGGCCTATTCCCCGGCCCGCACCCCGCCATTGAGACTGCATGGGAATTATTATTTTTTTATCTCTCAACCTGTCCAAGAGGCCTGCTGCCCGCCGCAATCGCCGCCGGGCCGGCCCGCACCCTGCCATTGAGACTGAACGGGGATTATTTATTTTTTTAACTTGGCCTCCGGGCCGGGGCGGGCTTCGCCCCCGGTACCTCCAGCCGCTTCTATTTACGCGCGCCGCGTTCCAACATATTCACCCCGGCCAAGAGGCCTATTCCCCGGCCCGCACCCCGCCATTGAGACTGCATGGGAATTATTATTTTTTTATCTCTCAACCTGTCCAAGAGGCCTGCTGCCCGCCGCAATTGCCGCCGGGCCGGCCCGCACCCTGCCATTGAGACTGAACGGAAATTATTATTTTTTTATCTCTCAACCTGTCCAAGAGGCCTGCTGCCCGCCGCACTCGCCGCCGGGCCGGCCCGCACCCTGCCATTGAGACTGAACGGGGATTATTTATTTTTTTAACTTGGCCGCCGGGCCGGGGCGGGCATCGCCCCCGGTACCTCCAGCCGCTACTATTTCCGCGGGCCGTGTTCCAACACTAGTCACCCCGGCCAAGAGGCCTATTCCCCGGCCCGCACCCCGCCATTGAGACTGCATGGGAATTATTATTTTTTTATCTCTCAACCTGTCCAAGAGGCCTGCTGCCCGCCGCAATCGCCGCCGGGCCGGCCCGCACCCTGCCATTGAGACTGAACGGGGATTATTTATTTTTTTAACTTGGCCGCCGGGCCGGGGCGGGCATCGCCCCCGGTACCTCCAGCCGCTACTATTTCCGCGGGCCGTGTTCCAACACTATTCACCCCGGCCAAGAGGCCTATTCCCCGGCCCGCACCCCGCCATTGAGACTGCATGGGAATTATTATTTTTTTATCTCTCAACCTGTCCAAGAGGCCTGCTGCCCGCCGCAATCGCCGCCGGGCCGGCCCGCACCCTGCCATTGAGACTGAACGGGGATTATTTATTTTTTTAACTTGGCCGCCGGGCCGGGGCGGGCATCGCCCCCGGTACCTCCAGCCGCTACTATTTCCGCGGGCCGTGTTCCAACACTATTCACCCCGGCCAAGAGGCCTATTCCCCGGCCCGCACCCCGCCATTGAGACTGCACGGGAATTATTATTTTTTTATCTCTCAACCTGTCCAAGAGGCCTGCTGCCCGCCGCACTCGCCGCCGGGCCGGCCCGCACCCCGCCATTGAGACTGAACGGGGATTATTATTTTTTTTAACTCGGCCTCCGGGCCGGGGCGGGCTTCGCCCCCGGTACCTCCAGCCGCTTCTATTTACGCGCGCCGCGTTCCAACACTATTCACCCCGGCCAAGAGGCCTATTCCCCGGCCCGCACCCCGCCATTGAGACTGAACGGGGATTATTTATTTTTTTAACTTGGCCGCCGGGCCGGGGCGGGCATCGCCCCCGGTACCTCCAGCCGCTACTATTTCCGCGGGCCGTGTTCCAACACTATTCACCCCGGCCAAGAGGCCTATTCCCCGGCCCGCACCCCGCCATTGAGACTGCATGGGAATTATTATTTTTTTATCTCTCAACCTGTCCAAGAGGCCTGCTGCCCGCCGCACTCGCCGCCGGGCCGGCCCGCACCCCGCCATTGAGACTGAACGGGGATTATTATTTTTTTTAACTCGGCCTCCGGGCCGGGGCGGGCTTCGCCCCCGGTACCTCCAGCCGCTTCTATTTACGCGCGCCGCGTTCCAACATATTCACCCCGGCCAAGAGGCCTATTCCCCAGCCCGCACCCCGCCATTGAGACTGCATGGGAATTATTATTTTTTTATCTCTCAACCTGTCCAAGAGGCCTGCTGCCCGCCGCAATCGCCGCCGGGCCGGCCCGCACCCTGCCATTGAGACTGAACGGGATTATTTATTTTTTTAACTTGGCCGCCGGGCCGGGGCGGGCATCGCCCCCGTTACCTCCAGCCGCTACTATTTCCGCGGGCCGTGTTCCAACACTATTCACCCCGGCCAAGAGGCCTATTCCCCGGCCCGCACCCCGCCATTGAGACTGCATGGGAATTATTATTTTTTTATCTCTCAACCTGTCCAAGAGGCCTGCTGCCCGCCGCACTCGCCGCCGGGCCGGCCCGCACCCCGCCATTGAGACTGAACGGGGATTATTTATTTTTTTAACTTTGCCGCCGGGCCGGGGCGGGCATCGCCCCCGGTACCTCCAGCCGTTACTATTTCCGCGGGCCGTGTTCCAACACTATTCACCCCGGCCAAGAGGCCTATTCCCCGGCCCGCACCCCGCCATTGAGACTGCATGGGAATTATTATTTTTTTATCTCTCAACCTGTCCAAGAGGCCTGCTGCCCGCCGCACTCGCCGCCGGGCCGGCCCGCACCCCGCCATTGAGACTGAACGGGGATTATTATTTTTTTTAACTCGGCCTCCGGGCCGGGGCGGGCTTCGCCCCCGGTACCTCCAGCCGCTTCTATTTACGCGCGCCGCGTTCCAACATATTCACCCCGGCCAAGAGGCCTATTCCCCGGCCCGCACCCCGCCATTGAGACTGCATGGGAATTATTATTTTTTTATCTCTCAACCTGTCCAAGAGGCCTGCTGCCCGCCGCAATTGCCGCCGGGCCGGCCCGCACCCTGCCATTGAGACTGAACGGGGATTATTTATTTTTTTAACTTGGCCGCCGGCCCGGGGCGGGCATCGCCCCCGGTACCTCCAGCCGCTACTATTTCCGCGGGCCGTGTTCCAACACTATTCACCCCGGCCAAGAGGCCTATTCCCCGGCCCGCACCCCGCCATTGAGACTACATGGGAATTATTATTTTTTTATCTCTCAACCTGTCCAAGAGGCCTGCTGCCCGCCGCAATCGCCGCCGGGCCGGCCCGCACCCTGCCATTGAGACTGAACGGGGATTATTTATTTTTTTAACTTGGCCGCCGGGCCGGGGCGGGCATCGCCCCCGGTACCTCCAGCCGCTACTATTTCCGCGGGCCGTGTTCCAACACTATTCACCCCGGCCAAGAGGCCTATTCCCCGGCCCGCACCCCGCCATTGAGACTGCACGGAATTATAATTTTTTTATCTCTCAACCTGTCCAAGAGGCCTGCTGCCCGCCGCACTCGCCGCCGGGCCGGCCCGCACCCCGCCATTGAGACTGAACGGGGATTATTATTTTTTTTAACTCGGCCTCCGGGCCGGGGCGGGCTTCGCCCCCGGTACCTCCAGCCGCTTCTATTTACGCGCGCCGCGTTCCAACATATTCACCCCGGCCAAGAGGCCTATTCCCCGGCCCGCACCCCGCCATTGAGACTGCATGGGAATTATTATTTTTTTATCTCTCAACCTGTCCAAGAGGCCTGCTGCCCGCCGCAATTGCCGCCGGGCCGGCCCGCACCCTGCCATTGAGACTGAACGGGAATTATTATTTTTTTATCTCTCAACCTGTCCAAGAGGCCTGCTGCCCGCCGCACTCGCCGCCGGGCCGGCCCGCACCCCGCCATTGAGACTGAACGGGGATTATTATTTTTTTTAACTCGGCCTCCGGGCCGGGGCGGGCTTCGCCCCCGGTACCTCCAGCCGCTTCTATTTACGCGCGCCGCGTTCCAACATATTCACCCCGGCCAAGAGGCCTATTCCCCGGCCCGCACCCCGCCATTGAGACTGCATGGGAATTATTATTTTTTTATCTCTCAACCTGTCCAAGAGGCCTGCTGCCCGCCGCACTCGCCGCCGGGCCGGCCCGCACCCCGCCATTGAGACTGAACGGGGATTATTATTTTTTTTAACTCGGCCTCCGGGCCGGGGCGGGCTTCGCCCCCGGTACCTCCAGCCGCTTCTATTTACGCGCGCCGCGTTCCAACATATTCACCCCGGCCAAGAGGCCTATTCCCCGGCCCGCACCCCGCCATTGAGACTGCATGGGAATTATTATTTTTTTATCTCTCAACCTGTCCAAGAGGCCTGCTGCCCGCCGCAATCGCCGCCGGGCCGGCCCGCACCCTGCCATTGAGACTGAACGGGATTATTTATTTTTTTAACTTGGCCGCCGGGCAAGGGCGGGCATCGCCCCGGTACCTCCAGCCGCTACTATTTCCGCGGGCCGTGTTCCAACACTATTCACCCCGGCCAAGAGGCCTATTCCCCGGCCCGCACCCCGCCATTGAGACTGCATGGGAATTATTATTTTTTTATCTCTCAACCTGTCCAAGAGGCCTGCTGCCCGCCGCACTCGCCGCCGGGACGGCCCGCACCCCGCCATTGAGACTGAACGGGGATTATTATTTTTTTTAACTCGGCCTCTGGGCCGGGGCGGGCTTCGCCCCCGGTACCTCCAGCCGCTTCTATTTACGCGCGCCGCGTTCCAACATATTCACCCCGGCCAAGAGGCCTATTCCCCGGCCCGCACCCCGCCATTGAGACTGCATGGGAATTATTATTTTTTTATCTCTCAACCTGTCCAAGAGGCCTGCTGCCCGCCGCAATCGCCGCCGGGCCGGCCCGCACCCTGCCATTGAGACTGAACGGGGATTATTTATTTTTTTAACTTTGCCGCCGGGCCGGGGCGGGCATCGCCCCCGGTACCTCCAGCCGTTACTATTTCCGCGGGCCGTGTTCCAACACTATTCACCCCGGCCAAGAGGCCTATTCCCCGGCCCGCACCCCGCCATTGAGACTGCATGGGAATTATTATTTTTTTATCTCTCAACCTGTCCAAGAGGCCTGCTGCCCGCCGCACTCGCCGCCGGGCCGGCCCGCACCCCGCCATTGAGACTGAACGGGGATTATTATTTTTTTTAACTCGGCCTCCGGGCCGGGGCGGGCTTCGCCCCCGGTACCTCCAGCCGCTTCTATTTACGCGCGCCGCGTTCCAACATATTCACCCCGGCCAAGAGGCCTATTCCCCGGCCCGCACCCCGCCATTGAGACTGCATGGGAATTATTATTTTTTTATCTCTCAACCTGTCCAAGAGGCCTGCTGCCCGCCGCAATTGCCGCCGGGCCGGCCCGCACCCTGCCATTGAGACTGAACGGGAATTATTATTTTTTTATCTCTCACCCTGTCCAAGAGGCCTGCTGCCCGCCGCACTCGCCGCCGGGCCGGCCCGCACCCTGCCATTGAGACTGAACAGGGATTATTTATTTTTTTAACTTGGCCGCCGGCCCGGGGCGGGCATCGCCCCCGGTACCTCCAGCCGCTACTATTTCCGCGGGCCGTGTTCCAACACTATTCACCCCGGCCAAGAGGCCTATTCCCCGGCCCGCACCCCGCCATTGAGACTGCATGGGAATTATTATTTTTTTATCTCTCAACCTGTCCAAGAGGCCTGCTGCCCGCCGCAATTGCCGCCGGGCCGGCCCGCACCCTGCCATTGAGACTGAACGGGGATTATTTATTTTTTTAACTTGGCCGCCGGGCCGGGGCGGGCATCGCCCCCGGTACCTCCAGCCGCTACTATTTCCGCGGGCCGTGTTCCAACATATTCACCCCGGCCAAGAGGCCTATTCCCCGGCCCGCACCCCGCCATTGAGACTGCATGGGAATTATTATTTTTTTATCTCTCAACCTGTCCAAGAGGCCTGCTGCCCGCCGCACTCGCCGCCGGGCCGGCCCGCACCCCGCCATTGAGACTGAACGGGGATTATTATTTTTTTTTAACTCGGCCTCCGGGCCGGGGCGGGCTTCGCCCCCGGTACCTCCAGCCGCTACTATTTCCGCGGGCCGTGTTCCAACACTATTCACCCCGGCCAAGAGGCCTATTCCCCGGCCCGCACCCCGCCATTGAGACTGCATGGGAATTATTATTTTTTTATCTCTCAACCTGTCCAAGAGGCCTGCTGCCCGCCGCAATCGCCGCCGGGCCGGCCCGCACCCTGCCATTGAGACTGAACGGGGATTATTTATTTTTTTAACTTGGCCTCCGGGCCGGGGCGGGCTTCGCCCCCGGTACCTCCAGCCGCTTCTATTTACGCGCGCCGCGTTCCAACATATTCACCCCGGCCAAGAGGCCTATTCCCCGGCCCGCACCCCGCCATTGAGACTGCATGGGAATTATTATTTTTTTATCTCTCAACCTGTCCAAGAGGCCTGCTGCCCGCCGCAATTGCCGCCGGGCCGGCCCGCACCCTGCCATTGAGACTGAACGGAAATTATTATTTTTTTATCTCTCAACCTGTCCAAGAGGCCTGCTGCCCGCCGCACTCGCCGCCGGGCCGGCCCGCACCCTGCCATTGAGACTGAACGGGGATTATTTATTTTTTTAACTTGGCCGCCGGGCCGGGGCGGGCATCGCCCCCGGTACCTCCAGCCGCTACTATTTCCGCGGGCCGTGTTCCAACACTAGTCACCCCGGCCAAGAGGCCTATTCCCCGGCCCGCACCCCGCCATTGAGACTGCATGGGAATTATTATTTTTTTATCTCTCAACCTGTCCAAGAGGCCTGCTGCCCGCCGCAATCGCCGCCGGGCCGGCCCGCACCCTGCCATTGAGACTGAACGGGGATTATTTATTTTTTTAACTTGGCCGCCGGGCCGGGGCGGGCATCGCCCCCGGTACCTCCAGCCGCTACTATTTCCGCGGGCCGTGTTCCAACACTATTCACCCCGGCCAAGAGGCCTATTCCCCGGCCCGCACCCCGCCATTGAGACTGCATGGGAATTATTATTTTTTTATCTCTCAACCTGTCCAAGAGGCCTGCTGCCCGCCGCAATCGCCGCCGGGCCGGCCCGCACCCTGCCATTGAGACTGAACGGGGATTATTTATTTTTTTAACTTGGCCGCCGGGCCGGGGCGGGCATCGCCCCCGGTACCTCCAGCCGCTACTATTTCCGCGGGCCGTGTTCCAACACTATTCACCCCGGCCAAGAGGCCTATTCCCCGGCCCGCACCCCGCCATTGAGACTGCACGGGAATTATTATTTTTTTATCTCTCAACCTGTCCAAGAGGCCTGCTGCCCGCCGCACTCGCCGCCGGGCCGGCCCGCACCCCGCCATTGAGACTGAACGGGGATTATTATTTTTTTTAACTCGGCCTCCGGGCCGGGGCGGGCTTCGCCCCCGGTACCTCCAGCCGCTTCTATTTACGCGCGCCGCGTTCCAACACTATTCACCCCGGCCAAGAGGCCTATTCCCCGGCCCGCACCCCGCCATTGAGACTGAACGGGGATTATTTATTTTTTTAACTTGGCCGCCGGGCCGGGGCGGGCATCGCCCCCGGTACCTCCAGCCGCTACTATTTCCGCGGGCCGTGTTCCAACACTATTCACCCCGGCCAAGAGGCCTATTCCCCGGCCCGCACCCCGCCATTGAGACTGCATGGGAATTATTATTTTTTTATCTCTCAACCTGTCCAAGAGGCCTGCTGCCCGCCGCACTCGCCGCCGGGCCGGCCCGCACCCCGCCATTGAGACTGAACGGGGATTATTATTTTTTTTAACTCGGCCTCCGGGCCGGGGCGGGCTTCGCCCCCGGTACCTCCAGCCGCTTCTATTTACGCGCGCCGCGTTCCAACATATTCACCCCGGCCAAGAGGCCTATTCCCCGGCCCGCACCCCGCCATTGAGACTGCATGGGAATTATTATTTTTTTATCTCTCAACCTGTCCAAGAGGCCTGCTGCCCGCCGCAATCGCCGCCGGGCCGGCCCGCACCCTGCCATTGAGACTGAACGGGATTATTTATTTTTTTAACTTGGCCGCCGGGCCGGGGCGGGCATCGCCCCCGTTACCTCCAGCCGCTACTATTTCCGCGGGCCGTGTTCCAACACTATTCACCCCGGCCAAGAGGCCTATTCCCCGGCCCGCACCCCGCCATTGAGACTGCATGGGAATTATTATTTTTTTATCTCTCAACCTGTCCAAGAGGCCTGCTGCCCGCCGCACTCGCCGCCGGGCCGGCCCGCACCCCGCCATTGAGACTGAACGGGGATTATTTATTTTTTTAACTTTGCCGCCGGGCCGGGGCGGGCATCGCCCCCGGTACCTCCAGCCGTTACTATTTCCGCGGGCCGTGTTCCAACACTATTCACCCCGGCCAAGAGGCCTATTCCCCGGCCCGCACCCCGCCATTGAGACTGCATGGGAATTATTATTTTTTTATCTCTCAACCTGTCCAAGAGGCCTGCTGCCCGCCGCACTCGCCGCCGGGCCGGCCCGCACCCCGCCATTGAGACTGAACGGGGATTATTATTTTTTTTAACTCGGCCTCCGGGCCGGGGCGGGCTTCGCCCCCGGTACCTCCAGCCGCTTCTATTTACGCGCGCCGCGTTCCAACATATTCACCCCGGCCAAGAGGCCTATTCCCCGGCCCGCACCCCGCCATTGAGACTGCATGGGAATTATTATTTTTTTATCTCTCAACCTGTCCAAGAGGCCTGCTGCCCGCCGCAATTGCCGCCGGGCCGGCCCGCACCCTGCCATTGAGACTGAACGGGGATTATTTATTTTTTTAACTTGGCCGCCGGCCCGGGGCGGGCATCGCCCCCGGTACCTCCAGCCGCTACTATTTCCGCGGGCCGTGTTCCAACACTATTCACCCCGGCCAAGAGGCCTATTCCCCGGCCCGCACCCCGCCATTGAGACTACATGGGAATTATTATTTTTTTATCTCTCAACCTGTCCAAGAGGCCTGCTGCCCGCCGCAATCGCCGCCGGGCCGGCCCGCACCCTGCCATTGAGACTGAACGGGGATTATTTATTTTTTTAACTTGGCCGCCGGGCCGGGGCGGGCATCGCCCCCGGTACCTCCAGCCGCTACTATTTCCGCGGGCCGTGTTCCAACACTATTCACCCCGGCCAAGAGGCCTATTCCCCGGCCCGCACCCCGCCATTGAGACTGCACGGAATTATAATTTTTTTATCTCTCAACCTGTCCAAGAGGCCTGCTGCCCGCCGCACTCGCCGCCGGGCCGGCCCGCACCCCGCCATTGAGACTGAACGGGGATTATTATTTTTTTTAACTCGGCCTCCGGGCCGGGGCGGGCTTCGCCCCCGGTACCTCCAGCCGCTTCTATTTACGCGCGCCGCGTTCCAACATATTCACCCCGGCCAAGAGGCCTATTCCCCGGCCCGCACCCCGCCATTGAGACTGCATGGGAATTATTATTTTTTTATCTCTCAACCTGTCCAAGAGGCCTGCTGCCCGCCGCAATTGCCGCCGGGCCGGCCCGCACCCTGCCATTGAGACTGAACGGGAATTATTATTTTTTTATCTCTCAACCTGTCCAAGAGGCCTGCTGCCCGCCGCACTCGCCGCCGGGCCGGCCCGCACCCCGCCATTGAGACTGAACGGGGATTATTATTTTTTTTAACTCGGCCTCCGGGCCGGGGCGGGCTTCGCCCCCGGTACCTCCAGCCGCTTCTATTTACGCGCGCCGCGTTCCAACATATTCACCCCGGCCAAGAGGCCTATTCCCCGGCCCGCACCCCGCCATTGAGACTGCATGGGAATTATTATTTTTTTATCTCTCAACCTGTCCAAGAGGCCTGCTGCCCGCCGCACTCGCCGCCGGGCCGGCCCGCACCCCGCCATTGAGACTGAACGGGGATTATTATTTTTTTTAACTCGGCCTCCGGGCCGGGGCGGGCTTCGCCCCCGGTACCTCCAGCCGCTTCTATTTACGCGCGCCGCGTTCCAACATATTCACCCCGGCCAAGAGGCCTATTCCCCGGCCCGCACCCCGCCATTGAGACTGCATGGGAATTATTATTTTTTTATCTCTCAACCTGTCCAAGAGGCCTGCTGCCCGCCGCAATCGCCGCCGGGCCGGCCCGCACCCTGCCATTGAGACTGAACGGGATTATTTATTTTTTTAACTTGGCCGCCGGGCAAGGGCGGGCATCGCCCCGGTACCTCCAGCCGCTACTATTTCCGCGGGCCGTGTTCCAACACTATTCACCCCGGCCAAGAGGCCTATTCCCCGGCCCGCACCCCGCCATTGAGACTGCATGGGAATTATTATTTTTTTATCTCTCAACCTGTCCAAGAGGCCTGCTGCCCGCCGCACTCGCCGCCGGGACGGCCCGCACCCCGCCATTGAGACTGAACGGGGATTATTATTTTTTTTAACTCGGCCTCTGGGCCGGGGCGGGCTTCGCCCCCGGTACCTCCAGCCGCTTCTATTTACGCGCGCCGCGTTCCAACATATTCACCCCGGCCAAGAGGCCTATTCCCCGGCCCGCACCCCGCCATTGAGACTGCATGGGAATTATTATTTTTTTATCTCTCAACCTGTCCAAGAGGCCTGCTGCCCGCCGCAATCGCCGCCGGGCCGGCCCGCACCCTGCCATTGAGACTGAACGGGGATTATTTATTTTTTTAACTTTGCCGCCGGGCCGGGGCGGGCATCGCCCCCGGTACCTCCAGCCGTTACTATTTCCGCGGGCCGTGTTCCAACACTATTCACCCCGGCCAAGAGGCCTATTCCCCGGCCCGCACCCCGCCATTGAGACTGCATGGGAATTATTATTTTTTTATCTCTCAACCTGTCCAAGAGGCCTGCTGCCCGCCGCACTCGCCGCCGGGCCGGCCCGCACCCCGCCATTGAGACTGAACGGGGATTATTATTTTTTTTAACTCGGCCTCCGGGCCGGGGCGGGCTTCGCCCCCGGTACCTCCAGCCGCTTCTATTTACGCGCGCCGCGTTCCAACATATTCACCCCGGCCAAGAGGCCTATTCCCCGGCCCGCACCCCGCCATTGAGACTGCATGGGAATTATTATTTTTTTATCTCTCAACCTGTCCAAGAGGCCTGCTGCCCGCCGCAATTGCCGCCGGGCCGGCCCGCACCCTGCCATTGAGACTGAACGGGAATTATTATTTTTTTATCTCTCACCCTGTCCAAGAGGCCTGCTGCCCGCCGCACTCGCCGCCGGGCCGGCCCGCACCCTGCCATTGAGACTGAACAGGGATTATTTATTTTTTTAACTTGGCCGCCGGCCCGGGGCGGGCATCGCCCCCGGTACCTCCAGCCGCTACTATTTCCGCGGGCCGTGTTCCAACACTATTCACCCCGGCCAAGAGGCCTATTCCCCGGCCCGCACCCCGCCATTGAGACTACATGGGAATTATTATTTTTTTATCTCTCAACCTGTCCAAGAGGCCTGCTGCCCGCCGCAATCGCCGCCGGGCCGGCCCGCACCCTGCCATTGAGACTGAACGGGGATTATTTATTTTTTTAACTTGGCCGCCGGGCCGGGGCGGGCATCGCCCCCGGTACCTCCAGCCGCTACTATTTCCGCGGGCCGTGTTCCAACACTATTCACCCCGGCCAAGAGGCCTATTCCCCGGCCCGCACCCCGCCATTGAGACTGCACGGAATTATAATTTTTTTATCTCTCAACCTGTCCAAGAGGCCTGCTGCCCGCCGCACTCGCCGCCGGGCCGGCCCGCACCCCGCCATTGAGACTGAACGGGGATTATTATTATTTTTAACTCGGCCTCCGGGCCGGGGCGGGCTTCGCCCCCGGTACCTCCAGCCGCTTCTATTTACGCGCGCCGCGTTCCAACATATTCACCCCGGCCAAGAGGCCTATTCCCCGGCCACACTCGTCCGCCGGGCCGGCCCGCACCCCGCCGTTGAGACTGCACGGGAATTATTATTTTTATATCTCTCAACCTGTCCAAGAGGCCTGCTGCCCGCCGCAATCGCCGCCGGGCCGGCCCGCACCCTGCCATTGAGACTGAACGGGGATTATTTATTTTTTTAACTTGGCCGCCGGGCCGGGGCGGGCTTCGCCCCCGGTACCTCCAGCCGCTTCTATTTACGCGCGCCGCGTTCCAACATATTCACCCCGGCCAAGAGGCCTATTCCCCGGCCCGCACCCCGCCATTGAGACTGCATGGGAATTATTATTTTTTTATCTCTCAACCTGTCCAAGAGGCCTGCTGCCCGCCGCAATTGCCGCCGGGCCGGCCCGCACCCTGCGATTGAGACTGAACGGGAATTATTATTTTTTTATCTCTCAACCTGTCCAAGAGGCCTGCTGCCCGCCGCACTCGCCGCCGGGCCGGCCCGCACCCTGCCATTGAGACTGAACGGGGATTATTTATTTTTTTAACTTGGCCGCCGGCCCGGGGCGGGCATCGCCCCCGGTACCTCCAGCCGCTACTATTTCCGCGGGCCGTGTTCCAACACTATTCACCCCGGCCAAGAGGCCTATTCCCCGGCCCGCACCCCGCCATTGAGACTGCACGGGAATTATTATTTTTTTATCTCTCAACCTGTCCAAGAGGCCTGCTGCCCGCCGCACTCGCCGCCGGGCCGGCCCGCACCCCGCCATTGAGACTGAACGGGGATTATTATTTTTTTTAACTCGGCCTCCGGGCCGGGGCGGGCTTCGCCCCCGGTACCTCCAGCCGCTTCTATTTACGCGCGCCGCGTTCCAACATATTCACCCCGGCCAAGAGGCCTATTCCCCGGCCACACTCGTCCGCCGGGCCGGCCCGCACCCCGCCGTTGAGACTGCACGGGAATTATTATTTTTATATCTCTCAACCTGTCCAAGAGGCCTGCTGCCCGCCGCAATCGCCGCCGGGCCGGCCCGCACCCTGCCATTGAGACTGAACGGGAATTATTATTTTTTTATCTCTCACCCTGTCCAAGAGGCCTGCTGCCCGCCGCACTCGCCGCCGGGCCGGCCCGCACCCTGCCATTGAGACTGAACAGGGATTATTTATTTTTTTAACTTGGCCGCCGGCCCGGGGCGGGCATCGCCCCCGGTACCTCCAGCCGCTACTATTTCCGCGGGCCGTGTTCCAACACTATTCACCCCGGCCAAGAGGCCTATTCCCCGGCCCGCACCCCGCCATTGAGACTACATGGGAATTATTATTTTTTTATCTCTCAACCTGTCCAAGAGGCCTGCTGCCCGCCGCAATCGCCGCCGGGCCGGCCCGCACCCTGCCATTGAGACTGAACGGGGATTATTTATTTTTTTAACTTGGCCGCCGGGCCGGGGCGGGCATCGCCCCCGGTACCTCCAGCCGCTACTATTTCCGCGGGCCGTGTTCCAACACTATTCACCCCGGCCAAGAGGCCTATTCCCCGGCCCGCACCCCGCCATTGAGACTGCACGGAATTATAATTTTTTTATCTCTCAACCTGTCCAAGAGGCCTGCTGCCCGCCGCACTCGCCGCCGGGCCGGCCCGCACCCCGCCATTGAGACTGAACGGGGATTATTATTATTTTTAACTCGGCCTCCGGGCCGGGGCGGGCTTCGCCCCCGGTACCTCCAGCCGCTTCTATTTACGCGCGCCGCGTTCCAACATATTCACCCCGGCCAAGAGGCCTATTCCCCGGCCACACTCGTCCGCCGGGCCGGCCCGCACCCCGCCGTTGAGACTGCACGGGAATTATTATTTTTATATCTCTCAACCTGTCCAAGAGGCCTGCTGCCCGCCGCAATCGCCGCCGGGCCGGCCCGCACCCTGCCATTGAGACTGAACGGGGATTATTTATTTTTTTAACTTGGCCGCCGGGCCGGGGCGGGCTTCGCCCCCGGTACCTCCAGCCGCTTCTATTTACGCGCGCCGCGTTCCAACATATTCACCCCGGCCAAGAGGCCTATTCCCCGGCCCGCACCCCGCCATTGAGACTGCATGGGAATTATTATTTTTTTATCTCTCAACCTGTCCAAGAGGCCTGCTGCCCGCCGCAATTGCCGCCGGGCCGGCCCGCACCCTGCGATTGAGACTGAACGGGAATTATTATTTTTTTATCTCTCAACCTGTCCAAGAGGCCTGCTGCCCGCCGCACTCGCCGCCGGGCCGGCCCGCACCCTGCCATTGAGACTGAACGGGGATTATTTATTTTTTTAACTTGGCCGCCGGCCCGGGGCGGGCATCGCCCCCGGTACCTCCAGCCGCTACTATTTCCGCGGGCCGTGTTCCAACACTATTCACCCCGGCCAAGAGGCCTATTCCCCGGCCCGCACCCCGCCATTGAGACTGCACGGGAATTATTATTTTTTTATCTCTCAACCTGTCCAAGAGGCCTGCTGCCCGCCGCACTCGCCGCCGGGCCGGCCCGCACCCCGCCATTGAGACTGAACGGGGATTATTATTTTTTTTAACTCGGCCTCCGGGCCGGGGCGGGCTTCGCCCCCGGTACCTCCAGCCGCTTCTATTTACGCGCGCCGCGTTCCAACATATTCACCCCGGCCAAGAGGCCTATTCCCCGGCCACACTCGTCCGCCGGGCCGGCCCGCACCCCGCCGTTGAGACTGCACGGGAATTATTATTTTTATATCTCTCAACCTGTCCAAGAGGCCTGCTGCCCGCCGCAATCGCCGCCGGGCCGGCCCGCACCCTGCCATTGAGACTGAACGGGGATTATTTATTTTTTTAACTTGGCCGCCGGCCCGGGGCGGGCATCGCCCCCGGTACCTCCAGCCGTTACTATTTCCGCGGGCCGTGTTCCAACACTATTCACCCCGGCCAAGAGGCCTATTCCCCGGCCCGCACCCCGCCATTGAGACTGCATGGGAATTATTATTTTTTTATCTCTCAACCTGTCCAAGAGGCCTGCTGCCCGCCGCAATCGCCGCCGGGCCGGCCCGCACCCTGCCATTGAGACTGAACGGGGATTATTTATTTTTTTAACTTGGCCGCCAGGCCGGGGCGGGCATCGCCCCCGGTACCTCCAGCCGCTACTATTTCCGCGGGCCGTGTTCCAACACTATTCACCCCGGCCAAGAGGCCTATTCCCCGGCCCGCACCCCGCCATTGAGACTTCACGGGAATTATTATTTTTTTATCTCTCAACCTGTCCAAGAGGCCTGCTGCCCGCCGCACTCGCCGCCGGGCCGGCCCGCACCCCGCCATTGAGACTGAACGGGGATTATTATTTTTTTTAACTCGGCCTCCGGGCCGGGGCGGGCTTCGCCCCCGGTACCTCCAGCCGCTTCTATTTACGCGCGCCGCGTTCCAACACTATTCACCCCGGCCAAGAGGCCTATTCCCCGGCCCGCACCCCGCCATTGAGACCGCACGGGAATTATTATTTTTTTTATCTCTCAACCTGTCCAAGAGGCCTGCTGCCCGCCGCACTCGCCGCCGGGCCGGCCCGCACCCCGCCATTGAGACTGAACGGGGATTATTATTTTTTTTAACTCGGCCTCCGGGCCGGGGCGGGCTTCGCCCCCGGTACCTCCAGCCGCTTCTATTTACGCGCGCCGCGTTCCAACACATTCACCCCGGCCAAGAGGCCTATTCCCCGGCCCGCACCCCGCCATTGAGACTGCATGGGAATTATTATTTTTTTATCTCTCAACCTGTCCAAGAGGCCTGCTGCCCGCCGCAATCGCCGCCGGGCCGGCCCGCACCCTGCCATTGAGACTGAACGGGATTATTTATTTTTTTAACTTGGCCGCCGGGCCGGGGCGGGCATCGCCCCCGGTACCTCCAGCCGCTACTATTTCCGCGGGCCGTGTTCCAACACTATTCACCCCGGCCAAGAGGCCTATTCCCCGGCCCGCACCCCGCCATTGAGACTGCACGGGAATTATTATTTTTTTATCTCTCAACCTGTCCAAGAGGCCTGCTGCCCGCCGCACTCGCCGCCGGGCCGGCCCGCACCCCGCCATTGAGACTGAACGGGGATTATTATTTTTTTAAACTCGGCCTCCGGGCCGGGGCGGGCTTCGCCCCCGGTACCTCCAGCCGCTTCTATTTACGCGCGCCGCGTTCCAACATATTCACCCCGGCCAAGAGGCCTATTCCCCGGCCCGCACCCCGCCATTGAGACTGCACGGGAATTATTATTTTTTTATCTCTCAACCTGTCCAAGAGGCCTGCTGCCCGCCGCACTCGCCGCCGGGCCGGCCCGCACCCCGCCATTGAGACTGAACGGGGATTATTATTTTTTTTAACTCGGCCTCCGGGCCGGGGCGGGCTTCGCCCCCGGTACCTCCAGCCGCTTCTATTTACGCGCGCCGCGTTCCAACACATTCACCCCGGCCAAGAGGCCTATTCCCCGGCCCGCACCCCGCCATTGAGACTGCATGGGAATTATTATTTTTTTATCTCTCAACCTGTCCAAGAGGCCTGCTGCCCGCCGCAATTGCCGCCGGGCCGGCCCGCACCCTGCCATTGAGACTGAACGGAAATTATTATTTTTTTATCTCTCAACCTGTCCAAGAGGCCTGCTGCCCGCCGCAATCGCCGCCGGGCCGGCCCGCACCCTGCCATTGAGACTGAACGGGGATTATTTATTTTTTTAACTTGGCCGCCGGGGCCGGGGCGGGCATCGCCCCCGGTACCTCCAGCCGCTACTATTTCCGCGGGCCGTGTTCCAACACTATTCACCCCGGCCAAGAGGCCTATTCCCCGGCCCGCACCCCGCCATTGAGACTGCACGGGAATTATTATTTTTTTATCTCTCAACCTGTCCAAGAGGCCTGCTGCCCGCCGCACTCGCCACCGGGCCGGCCTGCACCCCGCCATTGAGACTGAACGGGATTATTATTTTTTTTAACTCGGCCTCCGGGCCGGGGCGGGCTTCGCCCCCGGTACCTCCAGCCGCTTCTATTTACGCGCGCCGCGTTCCAACATATTCACCCCGGCCAAGAGGCCTATTCCCCGGCCCGCACCCCGCCATTGAGACTGCACGGGAATTATTATTTTTTTTATCTCTCAACCTGTCCAAGAGGCCTGCTGTCCGCCGCACTCGCCGCCGGGCCGGCCCGCACCCCGCCATTGAGACTGAACGGGGATTATTATTTTTTTTAACTCGGCCTCCGGGCCGGGGCGGGCTTCGCCCCCGGTACCTCCAGCCGCTTCTATTTACGCGCGCCGCGTTCCAACATATTCACCCCGGCCAAGAGGCCTATTCCCCGGCCCGCACCCCGCCATTGAGACTGCACGGGAATTATTATTTTTTTATCTCTCAACCTGTCCAAGAGGCCTGCTGCCCGCCGCACTCGCCGCCGGGCCGGCCCGCACCCCGCCATTGAGACTGAACGGGGATTATTTTTTTTTTAACTCGGCCTCCGGGCCGGGGCGGGCTTCGCCCCCGGTACCTCCAGCCGCTTCTATTTACGCGCGCCGCGTTCCAACATATTCACCCCGGCCAAGAGGCCTATTCCCCGGCCCGCACCCCGCCATTGAGACTGCATGGGAATTATTATTTTTTTATCTCTCAACCTGTCCAAGAGGCCTGCTGCCCGCCGCAATTGCCGCCGGGCCGGCCCGCACCCTGCCATTGAGACTGAACGGGAATTATTATTTTTTTATCTCTCAACCTGTCCAAGAGGCCTGCTGCCCGCCGCAATCGCCGCCGGGCCGGCCCGCACCCTGCCATTGAGACTGAACGGGATTATTTATTTTTTTAACTTGGCCGCCGGGCCGGGGCGGGCATCGCCCCCGGTACCTCCAGCCGCTACTATTTCCGCGGGCCGTGTTCCAACACTATTCACCCCGACCAAGAGGCCTATTCCCCGGCCCGCACCCCGCCATTGAGACTGCACGGGAATTATTATTTTTTTATCTCTCAACCTGTCCAAGAGGCCTGCTGCCCGCCGCACTCGCCGCCGGGCCGGCCCGCACCCCGCCATTGAGACTGAACGGGGATTATTATTTTTTTTACCTCGGCCTCCGGGCCGGGGCGGGCTTCGCCCCCGGTACCTCCAGCCGCTTCTATTTACGCGCGCCGCGTTCCAACATATTCACCCCGGCCAAGAGGCCTATTCCCCGGCCCGCACCCCGCCATTGAGACTGCATGGGAATTATTATTTTTTTATCTCTCAACCTGTCCAAGAGGCCTGCTGCCCGCCGCAATTGCCGCCGGGCCGGCCCGCACCCTGCCATTGAGACTGAACGGGAATTATTATTTTTTTATCTCTCAACCTGTCCAAGAGGCCTGCTGCCCGCCGCACTCGCCGCCGGGCCGGCCCGCACCCTGCCATTGAGACTGAACGGGGATTATTTATTTTTTTAACTTGGCCGCCGGGCCGGGGCGGGCATCGCCCCCGGTACCTCCAGCCGCTACTATTTCCGCGGGCCGTGTTCCAACACTATTCACCCCGGCCAAGAGGCCTATTCCCCGGCCCGCACCCCGCCATTGAGACTGCATGGGAATTATTATTTTTTTATCTCTCAACCTGTCCAAGAGGCCTGCTGCCCGCCGCAATCGCCGCCGGGCCGGCCCGCACCCTGCCATTGAGACTGAACGGGGATTATTTATTTTTTTAACTTGGCCTCCGGGCCGGGGCGGGCTTCGCCCCCGGTACCTCCAGCCGCTTCTATTTACGCGCGCCGCGTTCCAACATATTCACCCCGGCCAAGAGGCCTATTACCCGGCCCGCACCCCGCCATTGAGACTGCATGGGAATTATTATTTTTTTATCTCTCAACCTGTCCAAGAGGCCTGCTGCCCGCCGCAATTGCCGCCGGGCCGGCCCGCACCCTGCCATTGAGACTGAACGGGAATTATTATTTTTTTATCTCTCAACCTGTCCAAGAGGCCTGCTGCCCGCCGCACTCGCCGCCGGGCCGGCCCGCACCCTGCCATTGAGACTGAACGGGGATTATTTATTTTTTTAACTTGGCCGCCGGGCCGGGGCGGGCATCGCCCCCGGTACCTCCAGCCGCTACTATTTCCGCGGGCCGTGTTCCAACACTATTCACCCCGGCCAAGAGGCCTATTCCCCGGCCCGCACCCCGCCATTGAGACTGCATGGGAATTATTATTTTTTTATCTCTCAACCTGTCCAAGAGGCCTGCTGCCCGCCGCAATTGCCGCCGGGCCGGCCCGCACCCTGCCATTGAGACTGAACGGGGATTATTTATTTTTTTAACTTGGCCGCCGGGCCGGGGCGGGCATCGCCCCCGGTACCTCCAGCCGCTACTATTTCCGCGGGCCGTGTTCCAACATATTCACCCCGGCCAAGAGGCCTATTCCCCGGCCCGCACCCCGCCATTGAGACTGCATGGGAATTATTATTTTTTTATCTCTCAACCTGTCCAAGAGGCCTGCTGCCCGCCGCACTCGCCGCCGGGCCGGCCCGCACCCCGCCATTGAGACTGAACGGGGATTATTATTTTTTTTTAACTCGGCCTCCGGGCCGGGGCGGGCTTCGCCCCCGGTACCTCCAGCCGCTACTCTTTCCGCGGGCCGTGTTCCAACACTATTCACCCCGGCCAAGAGGCCTATTCCCCGGCCCGCACCCCGCCATTGAGACTGCATGGGAATTATTATTTTTTTATCTCTCAACCTGTCCAAGAGGCCTGCTGCCCGCCGCAATCGCCGCCGGGCCGGCCCGCACCCTGCCATTGAGACTGAACGGGGATTATTTATTTTTTTAACTTGGCCTCCGGGCCGGGGCGGGCTTCGCCCCCGGTACCTCCAGCCGCTTCTATTTACGCGCGCCGCGTTCCAACATATTCACCCCGGCCAAGAGGCCTATTCCCCGGCCCGCACCCCGCCATTGAGACTGCATGGGAATTATTATTTTTTTATCTCTCAACCTGTCCAAGAGGCCTGCTGCCCGCCGCAATTGCCGCCGGGCCGGCCCGCACCCTGCCATTGAGACTGAACGGGAATTATTATTTTTTTATCTCTCAACCTGTCCAAGAGGCCTGCTGCCCGCCGCACTCGCCGCCGGGCCGGCCCGCACCCTGCCATTGAGACTGAACGGGGATTATTTATTTTTTTAACTTGGCCGCCGGGCCGGGGCGGGCATCGCCCCCGGTACCTCCAGCCGCTACTATTTCCGCGGGCCGTGTTCCAACACTAGTCACCCCGGCCAAGAGGCCTATTCCCCGGCCCGCACCCCGCCATTGAGACTGCATGGGAATTATTATTTTTTTATCTCTCAACCTGTCCAAGAGGCCTGCTGCCCGCCGCAATCGCCGCCGGGCCGGCCCGCACCCTGCCATTGAGACTGAACGGGGATTATTTATTTTTTTAACTTGGCCGCCGGGCCGGGGCGGGCATCGCCCCCGGTACCTCCAGCCGCTACTATTTCCGCGGGCCGTGTTCCAACACTATTCACCCCGGCCAAGAGGCCTATTCCCCGGCCCGCACCCCGCCATTGAGACTGCACGGGAATTATTATTTTTTTATCTCTCAACCTGTCCAAGAGGCCTGCTGCCCGCCGCACTCGCCGCCGGGCCGGCCCGCACCCCGCCATTGAGACTGAACGGGGATTATTTTTTTTTTTTAACTCGGCCTCCGGGCCGGGGCGGGCTTCGCCCGGTACCTCCAGCCGCTTCTATTTACGCGCGCCGCGTTCCAACATATTCACCCCGGCCAAGAGGCCTATTCCCCGGCCCGCACCCCGCCATTGAGACTGCATGGGAATTATTATTTTTTTATCTCTCAACCTGTCCAAGAGGCCTGCTGCCCGCCGCACTCGCCGCCGGGCCGGCCCGCACCCCGCCATTGAGACTGAACGGGGATTATTATTTTTTTTAACTCGGCCTCCGGGCCGGGGCGGGCTTCGCCCCCGGTACCTCCAGCCGCTTCTATTTACGCGCGCCGCGTTCCAACATATTCACCCCGGCCAAGAGGCCTATTCCCCGGCCCGCACCCCGCCATTGAGACTGCACGGGAATTATTATTTTTTTATCTCTCAACCTGTCCAAGAGGCCTGCTGCCCGCCGCAATCGCCGCCGGGCCGGCCCGCACCCTGCCATTGAGACTGAACGGGAATTATTATTTTTTTATCTCTCAACCTGTCCAAGAGGCCTGCTGCCCGCCGCACTCGCCGCCGGGCCGGCCCGCACCCCGCCATTGAGACTGAACGGGGATTATTATTTTTTTATCTCTCAACCTGTCCAAGAGGCCTCTTCCCCGGCCACACTCGTCCGCCGGGCCGGCCCGCACCCCGCCATTGAGACTGCACGGGAATTATTATTTTTTTATCTCTCAACCTGTCCAAGAGGCCTGCTGCCCGCCGCACTCGCCGCCGGGCCGGCCCGCACCCCGCCATTGAGACTGAACGGGGATTATTATTTTTTTTAACTCGGCCTCCGGGCCGGGGCGGGCTTCGCCCCCGGTACCTCCAGCCGCTTCTATTTACGCGCGCCGCGTTCCAACATATTCACCCCGGCCAAGAGGCCTCTTCCCCGGCCACACTCGTCCGCCGGGCCGGCCCGCACCCCGCCATTGAGACTGCACGGGAATTATTATTTTTATATCTCTCAACCTGTCCAAGAGGCCTGCTGCCCGCCGCAATCGCCGCCGGGCCGGCCCGCACCCTGCCATTGAGACTGAACGGGGATTATTTATTTTTTTAACTTGGCCGCCGGCCCGGGGCGGGCATCGCCCCCGGTACCTCCAGCCGCTACTATTTCCGCGGGCCGTGTTCCAACACTATTCACCCCGGCCAAGAGGCCTATTCCCCGGCCCGCACCCCGCCATTGAGACTGCATGGGAATTATTATTTTTTTATCTCTCAACCTGTCCAAGAGGCCTGCTGCCCGCCGCAATCGCCGCCGGGCCGGCCCGCACCCTGCCATTGAGACTGAACGGGGATTATTTATTTTTTTAACTTGGCCGCCGGGCCGGGGCGGGCATCGCCCCCGGTACCTCCAGCCGCTACTATTTCCGCGGGCCGTGTTCCAACACTATTCACCCCGGCCAAGAGGCCTATTCCCCGGCCCGCACCCCGCCATTGAGACTGCATGGGAATTATTATTTTTTTATCTCTCAACCTGTCCAAGAGGCCTGCTGCCCGCCGCAATCGCCGCCGGGCCGGCCCGCACCCTGCCATTGAGACTGAACGGGGATTATTTATTTTTTTAACTTGGCCGCCGGGCCGGGGCGGGCATCGCCCCCGGTACCTCCAGCCGCTACTATTTCCGCGGGCCGTGTTCCAACACTATTCACCCCGGCCAAGAGGCCTATTCCCCGGCCCGCACCCCGCCATTGAGACTGCACGGGAATTATTATTTTTTTATCTCTCAACCTGTCCAAGAGGCCTGCTGCCCGCCGCACTCGCCGCCGGGCCGGCCCGCACCCCGCCATTGAGACTGAACGGGGATTATTATTTTTTTTAACTCGGCCTCCGGGCCGGGGCGGGCTTCGCCCCCGGTACCTCCAGCCGCTTCTATTTACGCGCGCCGCGTTCCAACACTATTCACCCCGGCCAAGAGGCCTATTCCCCGGCCCGCACCCCGCCATTGAGACTGAACGGGGATTATTTATTTTTTTAACTTGGCCGCCGGGCCGGGGCGGGCATCGCCCCCGGTACCTCCAGCCGCTACTATTTCCGCGGGCCGTGTTCCAACACTATTCACCCCGGCCAAGAGGCCTATTCCCCGGCCCGCACCCCGCCATTGAGACTGCATGGGAATTATTATTTTTTTATCTCTCAACCTGTCCAAGAGGCCTGCTGCCCGCCGCACTCGCCGCCGGGCCGGCCCGCACCCCGCCATTGAGACTGAACGGGGATTATTATTTTTTTTAACTCGGCCTCCGGGCCGGGGCGGGCTTCGCCCCCGGTACCTCCAGCCGCTTCTATTTACGCGCGCCGCGTTCCAACATATTCACCCCGGCCAAGAGGCCTATTCCCCGGCCCGCACCCCGCCATTGAGACTGCATGGGAATTATTATTTTTTTATCTCTCAACCTGTCCAAGAGGCCTGCTGCCCGCCGCAATCGCCGCCGGGCCGGCCCGCACCCTGCCATTGAGACTGAACGGGATTATTTATTTTTTTAACTTGGCCGCCGGGCCGGGGCGGGCATCGCCCCCGTTACCTCCAGCCGCTACTATTTCCGCGGGCCGTGTTCCAACACTATTCACCCCGGCCAAGAGGCCTATTCCCCGGCCCGCACCCCGCCATTGAGACTGCATGGGAATTATTATTTTTTTATCTCTCAACCTGTCCAAGAGGCCTGCTGCCCGCCGCACTCGCCGCCGGGCCGGCCCGCACCCCGCCATTGAGACTGAACGGGGATTATTTATTTTTTTAACTTTGCCGCCGGGCCGGGGCGGGCATCGCCCCCGGTACCTCCAGCCGTTACTATTTCCGCGGGCCGTGTTCCAACACTATTCACCCCGGCCAAGAGGCCTATTCCCCGGCCCGCACCCCGCCATTGAGACTGCATGGGAATTATTATTTTTTTATCTCTCAACCTGTCCAAGAGGCCTGCTGCCCGCCGCACTCGCCGCCGGGCCGGCCCGCACCCCGCCATTGAGACTGAACGGGGATTATTATTTTTTTTAACTCGGCCTCCGGGCCGGGGCGGGCTTCGCCCCCGGTACCTCCAGCCGCTTCTATTTACGCGCGCCGCGTTCCAACATATTCACCCCGGCCAAGAGGCCTATTCCCCGGCCCGCACCCCGCCATTGAGACTGCATGGGAATTATTATTTTTTTATCTCTCAACCTGTCCAAGAGGCCTGCTGCCCGCCGCAATTGCCGCCGGGCCGGCCCGCACCCTGCCATTGAGACTGAACGGGGATTATTTATTTTTTTAACTTGGCCGCCGGCCCGGGGCGGGCATCGCCCCCGGTACCTCCAGCCGCTACTATTTCCGCGGGCCGTGTTCCAACACTATTCACCCCGGCCAAGAGGCCTATTCCCCGGCCCGCACCCCGCCATTGAGACTACATGGGAATTATTATTTTTTTATCTCTCAACCTGTCCAAGAGGCCTGCTGCCCGCCGCAATCGCCGCCGGGCCGGCCCGCACCCTGCCATTGAGACTGAACGGGGATTATTTATTTTTTTAACTTGGCCGCCGGGCCGGGGCGGGCATCGCCCCCGGTACCTCCAGCCGCTACTATTTCCGCGGGCCGTGTTCCAACACTATTCACCCCGGCCAAGAGGCCTATTCCCCGGCCCGCACCCCGCCATTGAGACTGCACGGAATTATAATTTTTTTATCTCTCAACCTGTCCAAGAGGCCTGCTGCCCGCCGCACTCGCCGCCGGGCCGGCCCGCACCCCGCCATTGAGACTGAACGGGGATTATTATTTTTTTTAACTCGGCCTCCGGGCCGGGGCGGGCTTCGCCCCCGGTACCTCCAGCCGCTTCTATTTACGCGCGCCGCGTTCCAACATATTCACCCCGGCCAAGAGGCCTATTCCCCGGCCCGCACCCCGCCATTGAGACTGCATGGGAATTATTATTTTTTTATCTCTCAACCTGTCCAAGAGGCCTGCTGCCCGCCGCAATTGCCGCCGGGCCGGCCCGCACCCTGCCATTGAGACTGAACGGGAATTATTATTTTTTTATCTCTCAACCTGTCCAAGAGGCCTGCTGCCCGCCGCACTCGCCGCCGGGCCGGCCCGCACCCCGCCATTGAGACTGAACGGGGATTATTATTTTTTTTAACTCGGCCTCCGGGCCGGGGCGGGCTTCGCCCCCGGTACCTCCAGCCGCTTCTATTTACGCGCGCCGCGTTCCAACATATTCACCCCGGCCAAGAGGCCTATTCCCCGGCCCGCACCCCGCCATTGAGACTGCATGGGAATTATTATTTTTTTATCTCTCAACCTGTCCAAGAGGCCTGCTGCCCGCCGCACTCGCCGCCGGGCCGGCCCGCACCCCGCCATTGAGACTGAACGGGGATTATTATTTTTTTTAACTCGGCCTCCGGGCCGGGGCGGGCTTCGCCCCCGGTACCTCCAGCCGCTTCTATTTACGCGCGCCGCGTTCCAACATATTCACCCCGGCCAAGAGGCCTATTCCCCGGCCCGCACCCCGCCATTGAGACTGCATGGGAATTATTATTTTTTTATCTCTCAACCTGTCCAAGAGGCCTGCTGCCCGCCGCAATCGCCGCCGGGCCGGCCCGCACCCTGCCATTGAGACTGAACGGGATTATTTATTTTTTTAACTTGGCCGCCGGGCAAGGGCGGGCATCGCCCCGGTACCTCCAGCCGCTACTATTTCCGCGGGCCGTGTTCCAACACTATTCACCCCGGCCAAGAGGCCTATTCCCCGGCCCGCACCCCGCCATTGAGACTGCATGGGAATTATTATTTTTTTATCTCTCAACCTGTCCAAGAGGCCTGCTGCCCGCCGCACTCGCCGCCGGGACGGCCCGCACCCCGCCATTGAGACTGAACGGGGATTATTATTTTTTTTAACTCGGCCTCTGGGCCGGGGCGGGCTTCGCCCCCGGTACCTCCAGCCGCTTCTATTTACGCGCGCCGCGTTCCAACATATTCACCCCGGCCAAGAGGCCTATTCCCCGGCCCGCACCCCGCCATTGAGACTGCATGGGAATTATTATTTTTTTATCTCTCAACCTGTCCAAGAGGCCTGCTGCCCGCCGCAATCGCCGCCGGGCCGGCCCGCACCCTGCCATTGAGACTGAACGGGGATTATTTATTTTTTTAACTTTGCCGCCGGGCCGGGGCGGGCATCGCCCCCGGTACCTCCAGCCGTTACTATTTCCGCGGGCCGTGTTCCAACACTATTCACCCCGGCCAAGAGGCCTATTCCCCGGCCCGCACCCCGCCATTGAGACTGCATGGGAATTATTATTTTTTTATCTCTCAACCTGTCCAAGAGGCCTGCTGCCCGCCGCACTCGCCGCCGGGCCGGCCCGCACCCCGCCATTGAGACTGAACGGGGATTATTATTTTTTTTAACTCGGCCTCCGGGCCGGGGCGGGCTTCGCCCCCGGTACCTCCAGCCGCTTCTATTTACGCGCGCCGCGTTCCAACATATTCACCCCGGCCAAGAGGCCTATTCCCCGGCCCGCACCCCGCCATTGAGACTGCATGGGAATTATTATTTTTTTATCTCTCAACCTGTCCAAGAGGCCTGCTGCCCGCCGCAATTGCCGCCGGGCCGGCCCGCACCCTGCCATTGAGACTGAACGGGAATTATTATTTTTTTATCTCTCACCCTGTCCAAGAGGCCTGCTGCCCGCCGCACTCGCCGCCGGGCCGGCCCGCACCCTGCCATTGAGACTGAACAGGGCTTATTTATTTTTTTAACTTGGCCGCCGGCCCGGGGCGGGCATCGCCCCCGGTACCTCCAGCCGCTACTATTTCCGCGGGCCGTGTTCCAACACTATTCACCCCGGCCAAGAGGCCTATTCCCCGGCCCGCACCCCGCCATTGAGACTACATGGGAATTATTATTTTTTTATCTCTCAACCTGTCCAAGAGGCCTGCTGCCCGCCGCAATCGCCGCCGGGCCGGCCCGCACCCTGCCATTGAGACTGAACGGGGATTATTTATTTTTTTAACTTGGCCGCCGGGCCGGGGCGGGCATCGCCCCCGGTACCTCCAGCCGCTACTATTTCCGCGGGCCGTGTTCCAACACTATTCACCCCGGCCAAGAGGCCTATTCCCCGGCCCGCACCCCGCCATTGAGACTGCACGGAATTATAATTTTTTTATCTCTCAACCTGTCCAAGAGGCCTGCTGCCCGCCGCACTCGCCGCCGGGCCGGCCCGCACCCCGCCATTGAGACTGAACGCGGATTATTATTATTTTTAACTCGGCCTCCGGGCCGGGGCGGGCTTCGCCCCCGGTACCTCCAGCCGCTTCTATTTACGCGCGCCGCGTTCCAACATATTCACCCCGGCCAAGAGGCCTATTCCCCGGCCACACTCGTCCGCCGGGCCGGCCCGCACCCCGCCGTTGAGACTGCACGGGAATTATTATTTTTATATCTCTCAACCTGTCCAAGAGGCCTGCTGCCCGCCGCAATCGCCGCCGGGCCGGCCCGCACCCTGCCATTGAGACTGAACGGGGATTATTTATTTTTTTAACTTGGCCGCCGGGCCGGGGCGGGCTTCGCCCCCGGTACCTCCAGCCGCTTCTATTTACGCGCGCCGCGTTCCAACATATTCACCCCGGCCAAGAGGCCTATTCCCCGGCCCGCACCCCGCCATTGAGACTGCATGGGAATTATTATTTTTTTATCTCTCAACCTGTCCAAGAGGCCTGCTGCCCGCCGCAATTGCCGCCGGGCCGGCCCGCACCCTGCGATTGAGACTGAACGGGAATTATTATTTTTTTATCTCTCAACCTGTCCAAGAGGCCTGCTGCCCGCCGCACTCGCCGCCGGGCCGGCCCGCACCCTGCCATTGAGACTGAACGGGGATTATTTATTTTTTTAACTTGGCCGCCGGCCCGGGGCGGGCATCGCCCCCGGTACCTCCAGCCGCTACTATTTCCGCGGGCCGTGTTCCAACACTATTCACCCCGGCCAAGAGGCCTATTCCCCGGCCCGCACCCCGCCATTGAGACTGCACGGGAATTATTATTTTTTTATCTCTCAACCTGTCCAAGAGGCCTGCTGCCCGCCGCACTCGCCGCCGGGCCTGCCCGCACCCCGCCATTGAGACTGAACGGGGATTATTATTTTTTTTAACTCGGCCTCCGGGCCGGGGCGGGCTTCGCCCCCGGTACCTCCAGCCGCTTCTATTTACGCGCGCCGCGTTCCAACATATTCACCCCGGCCAAGAGGCCTATTCCCCGGCCACACTCGTCCGCCGGGCCGGCCCGCACCCCGCCGTTGAGACTGCACGGGAATTATTATTTTTATATCTCTCAACCTGTCCAAGAGGCCTGCTGCCCGCCGCAATCGCCGCCGGGCCGGCCCGCACCCTGCCATTGAGACTGAACGGGGATTATTTATTTTTTTAACTTGGCCGCCGGCCCGGGGCGGGCATCGCCCCCGGTACCTCCAGCCGTTACTATTTCCGCGGGCCGTGTTCCAACACTATTCACCCCGGCCAAGAGGCCTATTCCCCGGCCCGCACCCCGCCATTGAGACTGCATGGGAATTATTATTTTTTTATCTCTCAACCTGTCCAAGAGGCCTGCTGCCCGCCGCAATCGCCGCCGGGCCGGCCCGCACCCTGCCATTGAGACTGAACGGGGATTATTTATTTTTTTAACTTGGCCGCCAGGCCGGGGCGGGCATCGCCCCCGGTACCTCCAGCCGCTACTATTTCCGCGGGCCGTGTTCCAACACTATTCACCCCGGCCAAGAGGCCTATTCCCCGGCCCGCACCCCGCCATTGAGACTTCACGGGAATTATTATTTTTTTATCTCTCAACCTGTCCAAGAGGCCTGCTGCCCGCCGCACTCGCCGCCGGGCCGGCCCGCACCCCGCCATTGAGACTGAACGGGGATTATTATTTTTTTTAACTCGGCCTCAGGGCCGGGGCGGGCTTCGCCCCCGGTACCTCCAGCCGCTTCTATTTACGCGCGCCGCGTTCCAACACTATTCACCCCGGCCAAGAGGCCTATTCCCCGGCCCGCACCCCGCCATTGAGACCGCACGGGAATTATTATTTTTTTTATCTCTCAACCTGTCCAAGAGGCCTGCTGCCCGCCGCACTCGCCGCCGGGCCGGCCCGCACCCCGCCATTGAGACTGAACGGGGATTATTATTTTTTTTAACTCGGCCTCCGGGCCGGGGCGGGCTTCGCCCCCGGTACCTCCAGCCGCTTCTATTTACGCGCGCCGCGTTCCAACACATTCACCCCGGCCAAGAGGCCTATTCCCCGGCCCGCACCCCGCCATTGAGACTGCATGGGAATTATTATTTTTTTATCTCTCAACCTGTCCAAGAGGCCTGCTGCCCGCCGCAATCGCCGCCGGGCCGGCCCGCACCCTGCCATTGAGACTGAACGGGATTATTTATTTTTTTAACTTGGCCGCCGGGCCGGGGCGGGCATCGCCCCCGGTACCTCCAGCCGCTACTATTTCCGCGGGCCGTGTTCCAACACTATTCACCCCGGCCAAGAGGCCTATTCCCCGGCCCGCACCCCGCCATTGAGACTGCACGGGAATTATTATTTTTTTATCTCTCAACCTGTCCAAGAGGCCTGCTGCCCGCCGCACTCGCCGCCGGGCCGGCCCGCACCCCGCCATTGAGACTGAACGGGGATTATTATTTTTTTAAACTCGGCCTCCGGGCCGGGGCGGGCTTCGCCCCCGGTACCTCCAGCCGCTTCTATTTACGCGCGCCGAGTTCCAACATATTCACCCCGGCCAAGAGGCCTATTCCCCGGCCCGCACCCCGCCATTGAGACTGCACGGGAATTATTATTTTTTTATCTCTCAACCTGTCCAAGAGGCCTGCTGCCCGCCGCACTCGCCGCCGGGCCGGCCCGCACCCCGCCATTGAGACTGAACGGGGATTATTATTTTTTTTAACTCGGCCTCCGGGCCGGGGCGGGCTTCGCCCCCGGTACCTCCAGCCGCTTCTATTTACGCGCGCCGCGTTCCAACACATTCACCCCGGCCAAGAGGCCTATTCCCCGGCCCGCACCCCGCCATTGAGACTGCATGGGAATTATTATTTTTTTATCTCTCAACCTGTCCAAGAGGCCTGCTGCCCGCCGCAATTGCCGCCGGGCCGGCCCGCACCCTGCCATTGAGACTGAACGGGAATTATTATTTTTTTATCTCTCAACCTGTCCAAGAGGCCTGCTGCCCGCCGCAATCGCCGCCGGGCCGGCCCGCACCCTGCCATTGAGACTGAACGGGGATTATTTATTTTTTTAACTTGGCCGCCGGGGCCGGGGCGGGCATCGCCCCCGGTACCTCCAGCCGCTACTATTTCCGCGGGCCGTGTTCCAACACTATTCACCCCGGCCAAGAGGCCTATTCCCCGGCCCGCACCCCGCCATTGAGACTGCACGGGAATTATTATTTTTTTTATCTCTCAACCTGTCCAAGAGGCCTGCTGCCCGCCGCACTCGCCACCGGGCCGGCCTGCACCCCGCCATTGAGACTGAACGGGGATTATTATTTTTTTTAACTCGGCCTCCGGGCCGGGGCGGGCTTCGCCCCCGGTACCTCCAGCCGCTTCTATTTACGCGCGCCGCGTTCCAACATATTCACCCCGGCCAAGAGGCCTATTCCCCGGCCCGCACCCCGCCATTGAGACTGCACGGGAATTATTATTTTTTTTATCTCTCAACCTGTCCAAGAGGCCTGCTGTCCGCCGCACTCGCCGCCGGGCCGGCCCGCACCCCGCCATTGAGACTGAACGGGGATTATTATTTTTTTTAACTCGGCCTCCGGGCCGGGGCGGGCTTCGCCCCCGGTACCTCCAGCCGCTTCTATTTACGCGCGCCGCGTTCCAACATATTCACCCCGGCCAAGAGGCCTATTCCCCGGCCCGCACCCCGCCATTGAGACTGCACGGGAATTATTATTTTTTTATCTCTCAACCTGTCCAAGAGGCCTGCTGCCCGCCGCACTCGCCGCCGGGCCGGCCCGCACCCCGCCATTGAGACTGAACGGGGATTATTATTTTTTTTAACTCGGCCTCCGGGCCGGGGCGGGCTTCGCCCCCGGTACCTCCAGCCGCTTCTATTTACGCGCGCCGCGTTCCAACATATTCACCCCGGCCAAGAGGCCTATTCCCCGGCCCGCACCCCGCCATTGAGACTGCATGGGAATTATTATTTTTTTATCTCTCAACCTGTCCAAGAGGCCTGCTGCCCGCCGCAATTGCCGCCGGGCCGGCCCGCACCCTGCCATTGAGACTGAACGGGAATTATTATTTTTTTATCTCTCAACCTGTCCAAGAGGCCTGCTGCCCGCCGCAATCGCCGCCGGGCCGGCCCGCACCCTGCCATTGAGACTGAACGGGATTATTTATTTTTTTAACTTGGCCGCCGGGCCGGGGCGGGCATCGCCCCCGGTACCTCCAGCCGCTACTATTTCCGCGGGCCGTGTTCCAACACTATTCACCCCGGCCAAGAGGCCTATTCCCCGGCCCGCACCCCGCCATTGAGACTGCACGGGAATTATTATTTTTTTATCTCTCAACCTGTCCAAGAGGCCTGCTGCCCGCCGCACTCGCCGCCGGGCCGGCCCGCACCCCGCCATTGAGACTGAACGGGGATTATTATTTTTTTTAACTCGGCCTCCGGGCCGGGGCGGGCTTCGCCCCCGGTACCTCCAGCCGCTTCTATTTACGCGCGCCGCGTTCCAACATATTGACCCCGGCCAAGAGGCCTATTCCCCGGCCCGCACCCCGCCATTGAGACTGCACGGGAATTATTATTTTTTTATCTCTCAACCTGTCCAAGAGGCCTGCTGCCCGCCGCACTCGCCGCCGGGCCGGCCCGCACCCTGCCATTGAGACTGAACGGGAATTATTATTTTTTTATCTCTCAACCTGTCCAAGAGGCCTGCTGCCCGCCGCACTCGCCGCCGGGCCGGCCCGCACCCTGCCATTGAGACTGAACGGGGATTATTTATTTTTTTAACTTGGCCGCCGGCCCGGGGCGGGCATCGCCCCCGGTACCTCCAGCCGCTACTATTTCCGCGGGCCGTGTTCCAACATATTCACCCCGGCCAAGAGGCCTATTCCCCGGCCCGCACCCCGCCATTGAGACTGCACGGGAATTATTATTTTTTTATCTGTCAACCTGTCCAAGAGGCCTGCTGCCCGCCGCAATCGCCGCCGGGTCGGCCCGCACCCCGCCATTGAGACTGAACGGGGATTATTATTTTTTTTAACTCGGCCTCCGGGCCGGGGCGGGCTTCGCCCCCGGTACCTCCAGCCGCTTCTATTTACGCGCGCCGCGTTCCAACATATTCACCCCGGCCAAGAGGCCTATTCCCCGGCCCGCACCCCGCCATTGAGACTGCATGGGAATTATTATTTTTTTATCTCTCAACCTGTCCAAGAGGCCTGCTGCCCGCCGCAATTGCCGCCGGGCCGGCCCGCACCCTGCCATTGAGACTGAACGGGAATTATTATTTTTTTATCTCTCAACCTGTCCAAGAGGCCTGCTGCCCGCCGCACTCGCCGCCGGGTCGGCCCGCACCCCGCCATTGAGACTGAACGGGGATTATTATTTTTTTTAACTCGGCGGCCGGGCCGGGGCGGGCATCGCCCCCGGTACCTCCAGCCGCTACTATTTCCGCGGGCCGTGTTCCAACACTATTCACCCCGGCCAAGAGGCCTATTCCCCGGCCCGCACCCCGCCATTGAGACTGCATGGGAATTATTATTTTTTTTATCTCTCAACCTGTCCAAGAGGCCTGCTGCCCGCCGCAATCGCCGCCGGGCCGGCCCGCACCCTGCCATTGAGACTGAACGGGGATTATTTATTTTTTTAACTTGGCCGCCGGGCCGGGGCGGGCATCGCCCCCGGTACCTCCAGCCGCTACTATTTCCGCGGGCCGTGTTCCAACACTATTCACCCCGGCCAAGAGGCCTATTCCCCGGCCCGCACCCCGCCATTGAGACTGCACGGGAATTATTATTTTTTTATCTCTCAACCTGTCCAAGAGGCCTGCTGCCCGCCGCACTCGCCGCCGGGCCGGCCCGCACCCCGCCATTGAGACTGAACGGGGATTATTATTTTTTTTAACTCGGCCTCCGGGCCGGGGCGGGCTTCGCCCCCGGTACCTCCAGCCGCTTCTATTTACGCGCGCCGCGTTCCAACATATTCACCCCGGCCAAGAGGCCTATTCCCCGGCCCGCACCCCGCCATTGAGACTGCATGGGAATTATTATTTTTTTATCTCTCAACCTGTCCAAGAGGCCTGCTGCCCGCCGCAATCGCCGCCGGGCCGGCCCGCACCCTGCCATTGAGACTGAACGGGATTATTTATTTTTTTAACTTGGCCGCCGGGCCGGGGCGGGCATCGCCCCCGGTACCTCCAGCCGCTACTATTTCCGCGGGCCGTGTTCCAACACTATTCACCCCGGCCAAGAGGCCTATTCCCCGGCCCGCACCCCGCCATTGAGACTGCACGGGAATTATTATTTTTTTATCTCTCAACCTGTCCAAGAGGCCTGCTGCCCGCCGCACTCGCCGCCGGGCCGGCCCGCACCCCGCCATTGAGACTGTACGGGGATTATTATTTTTTTTAACTCGGCCGCCGGGCCGGGGCGGACTTCGCCCCCGGTACCTCCAGCCGCTTCTATTTACGCGCGCCGCGTTCCAACATATTCACCCCGGCCAAGAGGCCTCTTCCCCGGCCACACTCGTCCGCCGGGCCGGCCCGCACCCCGCCATTGAGACTGCACGGGAATTATTATTTTTTTATCTCTCAACCTGTCCAAGAGGCCTGCAGCCCGCCGCACTCGCCGCCGGGCCGGCCCGCACCCCGCCATTGAGACTGAACGGGGATTATTATTTTTTTTAACTCGGCCTCCGGGCCGGGGCGGGCTTCGCCCCCGGTACCTCCAGCCGCTTCTATTTACGCGCGCCGCGTTCCAACATATTCACCCCGGCCAAGAGGCCTCTTCCCCGGCCACACTCGTCCGCCGGGCCGGCCCGCACCCCGCCATTGAGACTGCACGGGAATTATTATTTTTATATCTCTCAACCTGTCCAAGAGGCCTGCTGCCCGCCGCAATCGCCGCCGGGCCGGCCCGCACCCTGCCATTGAGACTGAACGGGGATTATTTATTTTTTTAACTTGGCCGCCGGGCCGGGGCGGGCATCGCCCCCGGTACCTCCAGCCGTTACTATTTCCGCGGGCCGTGTTCCAACACTATTCACCCCGGCCAAGAGGCCTATTCCCCGGCCCGCACCCCGCCATTGAGACTGCATGGGAATTATTATTTTTTTATCTCTCAACCTGTCCAAGAGGCCTGCTGCCCGCCGCAATCGCCGCCGGGCCGGCCCGCACCCTGCCATTGAGACTGAACGGGAATTATTATTTTTTTATCTCTCAACCTGTCCAAGAGGCCTGCTGCCCGCCGCACTCGCCGCCGGGCCGGCCCGCACCCTGCCATTGAGACTGAACGGGGATTATTTATTTTTTTAACTTGGCCGCCGGGCCGGGGCGGGCATCGCCCCCGGTACCTCCAGCCGCTACTATTTCCGCGGGCCGTGTTCCAACACTATTCACCCCGGCCAAGAGGCCTATTCCCCGGCCCGCACCCCGCCATTGAGACTGCATGGGAATTATTATTTTTTTATCTCTCAACCTGTCCAAGAGGCCTGCTGCCCGCCGCAATCGCCGCCGGGCCGGCCCGCACCCTGCCATTGAGACTGAACGGGGATTATTTATTTTTTTAACTTGGCCGCCGGGCCGGGGCGGGCATCGCCCCCGGTACCTCCAGCCGCTACTATTTCCGCGGGCCGTGTTCCAACACTATTCACCCCGGCCAAGAGGCCTATTCCCCGGCCCGCACCCCGCCATTGAGACTGCACGGGAATTATTATTTTTTTATCTCTCAACCTGTCCAAGAGGCCTGCTGCCCGCCGCACTCGCCGCCGGGCCGGCCCGCACCCCGCCATTGAGACTGAACGGGGATTATTTTTTTTTTTTAACTCGGCCTCCGGGCCGGGGCGGGCTTCGCCCGGTACCTCCAGCCGCTTCTATTTACGCGCGCCGCGTTCCAACATATTCACCCCGGCCAAGAGGCCTATTCCCCGGCCCGCACCCCGCCATTGAGACTGCATGGGAATTATTATTTTTTTATCTCTCAACCTGTCCAAGAGGCCTGCTGCCCGCCGCACTCGCCGCCGGGCCGGCCCGCACCCCGCCATTGAGACTGAACGGGGATTATTATTTTTTTTAACTCGGCCTCCGGGCCGGGGCGGGCTTCGCCCCCGGTACCTCCAGCCGCTTCTATTTACGCGCGCCGCGTTCCAACATATTCACCCCGGCCAAGAGGCCTCTTCCCCGGCCCGCACCCCGCCATTGAGACTGCACGGGAATTATTATTTTTTTATCTCTCAACCTGTCCAAGAGGCCTGCTGCCCGCCGCAATCGCCGCCGGGCCGGCCCGCACCCTGCCATTGAGACTGAACGGGAATTATTATTTTTTTATCTCTCAACCTGTCCAAGAGGCCTGCTGCCCGCCGCACTCGCCGCCGGGCCGGCCCGCACCCCGCCATTGAGACTGAACGGGGATTATTATTTTTTTATCTCTCAACCTGTCCAAGAGGCCTCTTCCCCGGCCACACTCGTCCGCCGGGCCGGCCCGCACCCCGCCATTGAGACTGCACGGGAATTATTATTTTTTTATCTCTCAACCTGTCCAAGAGGCCTGCTGCCCGCCGCACTCGCCGCCGGGCCGGCCCGCACCCCGCCATTGAGACTGAACGGGGATTATTATTTTTTTTAACTCGGCCTCCGGGCCGGGGCGGGCTTCGCCCCCGGTACCTCCAGCCGCTTCTATTTACGCGCGCCGCGTTCCAACATATTCACCCCGGCCAAGAGGCCTCTTCCCCGGCCACACTCGTCCGCCGGGCCGGCCCGCACCCCGCCATTGAGACTGCACGGGAATTATTATTTTTATATCTCTCAACCTGTCCAAGAGGCCTGCTGCCCGCCGCAATCGCCGCCGGGCCGGCCCGCACCCTGCCATTGAGACTGAACGGGGATTATTTATTTTTTTAACTTGGCCGCCGGGCCGGGGCGGGCATCGCCCCCGGTACCTCCAGCCGCTACTATTTCCGCGGGCCGTGTTCCAACACTATTCACCCCGGCCAAGAGGCCTATTCCCCGGCCCGCACCCCGCCATTGAGACTGCACGGGAATTATTATTTTTTTATCTCTCAACCTGTCCAAGAGGCCTGCTGCCCGCCGCACTCGCCGCCGGGCCGGCCCGCACCCCGCCATTGAGACTGTACGGGGATTATTATTTTTTTTAACTCGGCCGCCGGGCCGGGGCGGACTTCGCCCCCGGTACCTCCAGCCGCTTCTATTTACGCGCGCCGCGTTCCAACATATTCACCCCGGCCAAGAGGCCTCTTCCCCGGCCACACTCGTCCGCCGGGCCGGCCCGCACCCCGCCATTGAGACTGCACGGGAATTATTATTTTTTTATCTCTCAACCTGTCCAAGAGGCCTGCAGCCCGCCGCACTCGCCGCCGGGCCGGCCCGCACCCCGCCATTGAGACTGAACGGGGATTATTATTTTTTTTAACTCGGCCTCCGGGCCGGGGCGGGCTTCGCCCCCGGTACCTCCAGCCGCTTCTATTTACGCGCGCCGCGTTCCAACATATTCACCCCGGCCAAGAGGCCTCTTCCCCGGCCACACTCGTCCGCCGGGCCGGCCCGCACCCCGCCATTGAGACTGCACGGGAATTATTATTTTTATATCTCTCAACCTGTCCAAGAGGCCTGCTGCCCGCCGCAATCGCCGCCGGGCCGGCCCGCACCCTGCCATTGAGACTGAACGGGGATTATTTATTTTTTTAACTTGGCCGCCGGGCCGGGGCGGGCATCGCCCCCGGTACCTCCAGCCGTTACTATTTCCGCGGGCCGTGTTCCAACACTATTCACCCCGGCCAAGAGGCCTATTCCCCGGCCCGCACCCCGCCATTGAGACTGCATGGGAATTATTATTTTTTTATCTCTCAACCTGTCCAAGAGGCCTGCTGCCCGCCGCAATCGCCGCCGGGCCGGCCCGCACCCTGCCATTGAGACTGAACGGGAATTATTATTTTTTTATCTCTCAACCTGTCCAAGAGGCCTGCTGCCCGCCGCACTCGCCGCCGGGCCGGCCCGCACCCTGCCATTGAGACTGAACGGGGATTATTTATTTTTTTAACTTGGCCGCCGGGCCGGGGCGGGCATCGCCCCCGGTACCTCCAGCCGCTACTATTTCCGCGGGCCGTGTTCCAACACTATTCACCCCGGCCAAGAGGCCTATTCCCCGGCCCGCACCCCGCCATTGAGACTGCATGGGAATTATTATTTTTTTATCTCTCAACCTGTCCAAGAGGCCTGCTGCCCGCCGCAATCGCCGCCGGGCCGGCCCGCACCCTGCCATTGAGACTGAACGGGGATTATTTATTTTTTTAACTTGGCCGCCGGGCCGGGGCGGGCATCGCCCCCGGTACCTCCAGCCGCTACTATTTCCGCGGGCCGTGTTCCAACACTATTCACCCCGGCCAAGAGGCCTATTCCCCGGCCCGCACCCCGCCATTGAGACTGCACGGGAATTATTATTTTTTTATCTCTCAACCTGTCCAAGAGGCCTGCTGCCCGCCGCACTCGCCGCCGGGCCGGCCCGCACCCCGCCATTGAGACTGAACGGGGATTATTATTTTTTTTAACTCGGCCTCCGGGCCGGGGCGGGCTTCGCCCCCGGTACCTCCAGCCGCTTCTATTTACGCGCGCCGCGTTCCAACATATTCACCCCGGCCAAGAGGCCTCTTCCCCGGCCCGCACCCCGCCATTGAGACTGCACGGGAATTATTATTTTTTTATCTCTCAACCTGTCCAAGAGGCCTGCTGCCCGCCGCAATCGCCGCCGGGCCGGCCCGCACCCTGCCATTGAGACTGAACGGGAATTATTATTTTTTTATCTCTCAACCTGTCCAAGAGGCCTGCTGCCCGCCGCACTCGCCGCCGGGCCGGCCCGCACCCCGCCATTGAGACTGAACGGGGATTATTATTTTTTTATCTCTCAACCTGTCCAAGAGGCCTCTTCCCCGGCCACACTCGTCCGCCGGGCCGGCCCGCACCCCGCCATTGAGACTGCACGGGAATTATTATTTTTTTATCTCTCAACCTGTCCAAGAGGCCTGCTGCCCGCCGCACTCGCCGCCGGGCCGGCCCGCACCCCGCCATTGAGACTGAACGGGGATTATTATTTTTTTTAACTCGGCCTCCGGGCCGGGGCGGGCTTCGCCCCCGGTACCTCCAGCCGCTTCTATTTACGCGCGCCGCGTTCCAACATATTCACCCCGGCCAAGAGGCCTCTTCCCCGGCCACACTCGTCCGCCGGGCCGGCCCGCACCCCGCCATTGAGACTGCACGGGAATTATTATTTTTATATCTCTCAACCTGTCCAAGAGGCCTGCTGCCCGCCGCAATCGCCGCCGGGCCGGCCCGCACCCTGCCATTGAGACTGAACGGGGATTATTTATTTTTTTAACTTGGCCGCCGGCCCGGGGCGGGCATCGCCCCCGGTACCTCCAGCCGCTACTATTTCCGCGGGCCGTGTTCCAACACTATTCACCCCGGCCAAGAGGCCTATTCCCCGGCCCGCACCCCGCCATTGAGACTGCATGGGAATTATTATTTTTTTATCTCTCAACCTGTCCAAGAGGCCTGCTGCCCGCCGCAATCGCCGCCGGGCCGGCCCGCACCCTGCCATTGAGACTGAACGGGGATTATTTATTTTTTTAACTTGGCCGCCGGGCCGGGGCGGGCATCGCCCCCGGTACCTCCAGCCGCTACTATTTCCGCGGGCCGTGTTCCAACACTATTCACCCCGGCCAAGAGGCCTATTCCCCGGCCCGCACCCCGCCATTGAGACTGCATGGGAATTATTATTTTTTTATCTCTCAACCTGTCCAAGAGGCCTGCTGCCCGCCGCAATCGCCGCCGGGCCGGCCCGCACCCTGCCATTGAGACTGAACGGGGATTATTTATTTTTTTAACTTGGCCGCCGGGCCGGGGCGGGCATCGCCCCCGGTACCTCCAGCCGCTACTATTTCCGCGGGCCGTGTTCCAACACTATTCACCCCGGCCAAGAGGCCTATTCCCCGGCCCGCACCCCGCCATTGAGACTGCACGGGAATTATTATTTTTTTATCTCTCAACCTGTCCAAGAGGCCTGCTGCCCGCCGCACTCGCCGCCGGGCCGGCCCGCACCCCGCCATTGAGACTGAACGGGGATTATTATTTTTTTTAACTCGGCCTCCGGGCCGGGGCGGGCTTCGCCCCCGGTACCTCCAGCCGCTTCTATTTACGCGCGCCGCGTTCCAACACTATTCACCCCGGCCAAGAGGCCTATTCCCCGGCCCGCACCCCGCCATTGAGACTGAACGGGGATTATTTATTTTTTTAACTTGGCCGCCGGGCCGGGGCGGGCATCGCCCCCGGTACCTCCAGCCGCTACTATTTCCGCGGGCCGTGTTCCAACACTATTCACCCCGGCCAAGAGGCCTATTCCCCGGCCCGCACCCCGCCATTGAGACTGCATGGGAATTATTATTTTTTTATCTCTCAACCTGTCCAAGAGGCCTGCTGCCCGCCGCACTCGCCGCCGGGCCGGCCCGCACCCCGCCATTGAGACTGAACGGGGATTATTATTTTTTTTAACTCGGCCTCCGGGCCGGGGCGGGCTTCGCCCCCGGTACCTCCAGCCGCTTCTATTTACGCGCGCCGCGTTCCAACATATTCACCCCGGCCAAGAGGCCTATTCCCCGGCCCGCACCCCGCCATTGAGACTGCATGGGAATTATTATTTTTTTATCTCTCAACCTGTCCAAGAGGCCTGCTGCCCGCCGCAATCGCCGCCGGGCCGGCCCGCACCCTGTCATTGAGACTGAACGGGGATTATTTATTTTTTTAACTTTGCCGCCGGGCCGGGGCGGGCATCGCCCCCGGTACCTCCAGCCGTTACTATTTCCGCGGGCCGTGTTCCAACACTATTCACCCCGGCCAAGAGGCCTATTCCCCGGCCCGCACCCCGCCATTGAGACTGCATGGGAATTATTATTTTTTTATCTCTCAACCTGTCCAAGAGGCCTGCTGCCCGCCGCACTCGCCGCCGGGCCGGCCCGCACCCCGCCATTGAGACTGAACGGGGATTATTATTTTTTTTAACTCGGCCTCCGGGCCGGGGCGGGCTTCGCCCCCGGTACCTCCAGCCGCTTCTATTTACGCGCGCCGCGTTCCAACATATTCACCCCGGCCAAGAGGCCTATTCCCCGGCCCGCACCCCGCCATTGAGACTGCATGGGAATTATTATTTTTTTATCTCTCAACCTGTCCAAGAGGCCTGCTGCCCGCCGCAATTGCCGCCGGGCCGGCCCGCACCCTGCCATTGAGACTGAACGGGAATTATTTTTTTTTTATCTCTCACCCTGTCCAAGAGGCCTGCTGCCCGCCGCACTCGCCGCCGGGCCGGCCCGCACCCTGCCATTGAGACTGAACGGGGATTATTTATTTTTTTAACTTGGCCGCCGGCCCGGGGCGGGCATCGCCCCCGGTACCTCCAGCCGCTACTATTTCCGCGGGCCGTGTTCCAACACTATTCACCCCGGCCAAGAGGCCTATTCCCCGGCCCGCACCCCGCCATTGAGACTACATGGGAATTATTATTTTTTTATCTCTCAACCTGTCCAAGAGGCCTGCTGCCCGCCGCAATCGCCGCCGGGCCGGCCCGCACCCTGCCATTGAGACTGAACGGGGATTATTTATTTTTTAACTTGGCCGCCGGGCCGGGGCGGGCATCGCCCCCGGTACCTCCAGCCGCTACTATTTCCGCGGGCCGTGTTCCAACACTATTCACCCCGGCCAAGAGGCCTATTCCCCGGCCCGCACCCCGCCATTGAGACTGCACGGAATTATAATTTTTTTATCTCTCAACCTGTCCAAGAGGCCTGCTGCCCGCCGCACTCGCCGCCGGGCCGGCCCGCACCCCGCCATTGAGACTGAACGGGGATTATTATTTTTTTTAACTCGGCCTCCGGGCCGGGGCGGGCTTCGCCCCCGGTACCTCCAGCCGCTTCTATTTACGCGCGCCGCGTTCCAACATATTCACCCCGGCCAAGAGGCCTATTCCCCGGCCACACTCGTCCGCCGGGCCGGCCCGCACCCCGCCGTTGAGACTGCACGGGAATTATTATTTTTATATCTCTCAACCTGTCCAAGAGGCCTGCTGCCCGCCGCAATCGCCGCCGGGCCGGCCCGCACCCTGCCATTGAGACTGAACGGGGATTATTTATTTTTTTAACTTGGCCGCCGGCCCGGGGCGGGCATCGCCCCCGGTACCTCCAGCCGTTACTATTTCCGCGGGCCGTGTTCCAACACTATTCACCCCGGCCAAGAGGCCTATTCCCCGGCCCGCACCCCGCCATTGAGACTGCATGGGAATTATTATTTTTTTATCTCTCAACCTGTCCAAGAGGCCTGCTGCCCGCCGCACTCGCCGCCGGGCCGGCCCGCACCCCGCCATTGAGACTGAACGGGGATTATTATTTTTTTTAACTCGGCCTCCGGGCCGGGGCGGGCTTCGCCCCCGGTACCTCCAGCCGCTTCTATTTACGCGCGCCGCGTTCCAACATATTCACCCCGGCCAAGAGGCCTATTCCCCGGCCCGCACCCCGCCATTGAGACTGCATGGGAATTATTATTTTTTTATCTCTCAACCTGTCCAAGAGGCCTGCTGCCCGCCGCAATTGCCGCCGGGCCGGCCCGCACCCTGCCATTGAGACTGAACGGGGATTATTTATTTTTTTAACTTGGCCGCCGGCCCGGGGCGGGCATCGCCCCCGGTACCTCCAGCCGCTACTATTTCCGCGGGCCGTGTTCCAACACTATTCACCCCGGCCAAGAGGCCTATTCCCCGGCCCGCACCCCGCCATTGAGACTACATGGGAATTATTATTTTTTTATCTCTCAACCTGTCCAAGAGGCCTGCTGCCCGCCGCAATCGCCGCCGGGCCGGCCCGCACCCTGCCATTGAGACTGAACGGGGATTATTTATTTTTTTAACTTGGCCGCCGGGCCGGGGCGGGCATCGCCCCCGGTACCTCCAGCCGCTACTATTTCCGCGGGCCGTGTTCCAACACTATTCACCCCGGCCAAGAGGCCTATTCCCCGGCCCGCACCCCGCCATTGAGACTGCACGGAATTATAATTTTTTTATCTCTCAACCTGTCCAAGAGGCCTGCTGCCCGCCGCACTCGCCGCCGGGCCGGCCCGCACCCCGCCATTGAGACTGAACGGGGATTATTATTTTTTTTAACTCGGCCTCCGGGCCGGGGCGGGCTTCGCCCCCGGTACCTCCAGCCGCTTCTATTTACGCGCGCCGCGTTCCAACATATTCACCCCGGCCAAGAGGCCTATTCCCCGGCCCGCACCCCGCCATTGAGACTGCATGGGAATTATTATTTTTTTATCTCTCAACCTGTCCAAGAGGCCTGCTGCCCGCCGCAATTGCCGCCGGGCCGGCCCGCACCCTGCCATTGAGACTGAACGGGAATTATTATTTTTTTATCTCTCAACCTGTCCAAGAGGCCTGCTGCCCGCCGCACTCGCCGCCGGGCCGGCCCGCACCCCGCCATTGAGACTGAACGGGGATTATTATTTTTTTTAACTCGGCCTCCGGGCCGGGGCGGGCTTCGCCCCCGGTACCTCCAGCCGCTTCTATTTACGCGCGCCGCGTTCCAACATATTCACCCCGGCCAAGAGGCCTATTCCCCGGCCCGCACCCCGCCATTGAGACTGCATGGGAATTATTATTTTTTTATCTCTCAACCTGTCCAAGAGGCCTGCTGCCCGCCGCACTCGCCGCCGGGCCGGCCCGCACCCCGCCATTGAGACTGAACGGGGATTATTATTTTTTTTAACTCGGCCTCCGGGCCGGGGCGGGCTTCGCCCCCGGTACCTCCAGCCGCTTCTATTTACGCGCGCCGCGTTCCAACATATTCACCCCGGCCAAGAGGCCTATTCCCCGGCCCGCACCCCGCCATTGAGACTGCATGGGAATTATTATTTTTTTATCTCTCAACCTGTCCAAGAGGCCTGCTGCCCGCCGCAATCGCCGCCGGGCCGGCCCGCACCCTGCCATTGAGACTGAACGGGATTATTTATTTTTTTAACTTGGCCGCCGGGCAAGGGCGGGCATCGCCCCGGTACCTCCAGCCGCTACTATTTCCGCGGGCCGTGTTCCAACACTATTCACCCCGGCCAAGAGGCTTATTCCCCGGCCCGCACCCCGCCATTGAGACTGCATGGGAATTATTATTTTTTTATCTCTCAACCTGTCCAAGAGGCCTGCTGCCCGCCGCACTCGCCGCCGGGACGGCCCGCACCCCGCCATTGAGACTGAACGGGGATTATTATTTTTTTTAACTCGGCCTCTGGGCCGGGGCGGGCTTCGCCCCCGGTACCTCCAGCCGCTTCTATTTACGCGCGCCGCGTTCCAACATATTCACCCCGGCCAAGAGGCCTATTCCCCGGCCCGCACCCCGCCATTGAGACTGCATGGGAATTATTATTTTTTTATCTCTCAACCTGTCCAAGAGGCCTGCTGCCCGCCGCAATCGCCGCCGGGCCGGCCCGCACCCTGCCATTGAGACTGAACGGGGATTATTTATTTTTTTAACTTTGCCGCCGGGCCGGGGCGGGCATCGCCCCCGGTACCTCCAGCCGTTACTATTTCCGCGGGCCGTGTTCCAACACTATTCACCCCGGCCAAGAGGCCTATTCCCCGGCCCGCACCCCGCCATTGAGACTGCATGGGAATTATTATTTTTTTATCTCTCAACCTGTCCAAGAGGCCTGCTGCCCGCCGCACTCGCCGCCGGGCCGGCCCGCACCCCGCCATTGAGACTGAACGGGGATTATTATTTTTTTTAACTCGGCCTCCGGGCCGGGGCGGGCTTCGCCCCCGGTACCTCCAGCCGCTTCTATTTACGCGCGCCGCGTTCCAACATATTCACCCCGGCCAAGAGGCCTATTCCCCGGCCCGCACCCCGCCATTGAGACTGCATGGGAATTATTATTTTTTTATCTCTCAACCTGTCCAAGAGGCCTGCTGCCCGCCGCAATTGCCGCCGGGCCGGCCCGCACCCTGCCATTGAGACTGAACGGGAATTATTATTTTTTTATCTCTCACCCTGTCCAAGAGGCCTGCTGCCCGCCGCACTCGCCGCCGGGCCGGCCCGCACCCTGCCATTGAGACTGAAGAGGGATTATTTATTTTTTTAACTTGGCCGCCGGCCCGGGGCGGGCATCGCCCCCGGTACCTCCAGCCGCTACTATTTCCGCGGGCCGTGTTCCAACACTATTCACCCCGGCCAAGAGGCCTATTCCCCGGCCCGCACCCCGCCATTGAGACTACATGGGAATTATTATTTTTTTATCTCTCAACCTGTCCAAGAGGCCTGCTGCCCGCCGCAATCGCCGCCGGGCCGGCCCGCACCCTGCCATTGAGACTGAACGGGGATTATTTATTTTTTTAACTTGGCCGCCGGGCCGGGGCGGGCATCGCCCCCGGTACCTCCAGCCGCTACTATTTCCGCGGGCCGTGTTCCAACACTATTCACCCCGGCCAAGAGGCCTATTCCCCGGTCCGCACCCCGCCATTGAGACTGCACGGAATTATAATTTTTTTATCTCTCAACCTGTCCAAGAGGCCTGCTGCCCGCCGCACTCGCCGCCGGGCCGGCCCGCACCCCGCCATTGAGACTGAACGGGGATTATTATTATTTTTAACTCGGCCTCCGGGCCGGGGCGGGCTTCGCCCCCGGTACCTCCAGCCGCTTCTATTTACGCGCGCCGCGTTCCAACATATTCACCCCGGCCAAGAGGCCTATTCCCCGGCCACACTCGTCCGCCGGGCCGGCCCGCACCCCGCCGTTGAGACTGCACGGGAATTATTATTTTTATATCTCTCAACCTGTCCAAGAGGCCTGCTGCCCGCCGCAATCGCCGCCGGGCCGGCCCGCACCCTGCCATTGAGACTGAACGGGGATTATTTATTTTTTTAACTTGGCCGCCGGGCCGGGGCGGGCTTCGCCCCCGGTACCTCCAGCCGCTTCTATTTACGCGCGCCGCGTTCCAACATATTCACCCCGGCCAAGAGGCCTATTCCCCGGCCCGCACCCCGCCATTGAGACTGCATGGGAATTATTATTTTTTTATCTCTCAACCTGTCCAAGAGGCCTGCTGCCCGCCGCAATTGCCGCCGGGCCGGCCCGCACCCTGCGATTGAGACTGAACGGGAATTATTATTTTTTTATCTCTCAACCTGTCCAAGAGGCCTGCTGCCCGCCGCACTCGCCGCCGGGCCGGCCCGCACCCTGCCATTGAGACTGAACGGGGATTATTTATTTTTTTAACTTGGCCGCCGGCCCGGGGCGGGCATCGCCCCCGGTACCTCCAGCCGCTACTATTTCCGCGGGCCGTGTTCCAACACTATTCACCCCGGCCAAGAGGCCTATTCCCCGGCCCGCACCCCGCCATTGAGACTGCACGGGAATTATTATTTTTTTATCTCTCAACCTGTCCAAGAGGCCTGCTGCCCGCCGCACTCGCCGCCGGGCCGGCCCGCACCCCGCCATTGAGACTGAACGGGGATTATTATTTTTTTTAACTCGGCCTCCGGGCCGGGGCGGGCTTCGCCCCCGGTACCTCCAGCCGCTTCTATTTACGCGCGCCGCGTTCCAACATATTCACCCCGGCCAAGAGGCCTATTCCCCGGCCACACTCGTCCGCCGGGCCGGCCCGCACCCCGCCGTTGAGACTGCACGGGAATTATTATTTTTATATCTCTCAACCTGTCCAAGAGGCCTGCTGCCCGCCGCAATCGCCGCCGGGCCGGCCCGCACCCTGCCATTGAGACTGAACGGGGATTATTTATTTTTTTAACTTGGCCGCCGGCCCGGGGCGGGCATCGCCCCCGGTACCTCCAGCCGTTACTATTTCCGCGGGCCGTGTTCCAACACTATTCACCCCGGCCAAGAGGCCTATTCCCCGGCCCGCACCCCGCCATTGAGACTGCATGGGAATTATTATTTTTTTATCTCTCAACCTGTCCAAGAGGCCTGCTGCCCGCCGCAATCGCCGCCGGGCCGGCCCGCACCCTGCCATTGAGACTGAACGGGGATTATTTATTTTTTTAACTTGGCCGCCAGGCCGGGGCGGGCATCGCCCCCGGTACCTCCAGCCGCTACTATTTCCGCGGGCCGTGTTCCAACACTATTCACCCCGGCCAAGAGGCCTATTCCCCGGCCCGCACCCCGCCATTGAGACTTCACGGGAATTATTATTTTTTTATCTCTCAACCTGTCCAAGAGGCCTGCTGCCCGCCGCACTCGCCGCCGGGCCGGCCCGCACCCCGCCATTGAGACTGAACGGGGATTATTATTTTTTTTAACTCGGCCTCCGGGCCGGGGCGGGCTTCGCCCCCGGTACCTCCAGCCGCTTCTATTTACGCGCGCCGCGTTCCAACACTATTCACCCCGGCCAAGAGGCCTATTCCCCGGCCCGCACCCCGCCATTGAGACCGCACGGGAATTATTATTTTTTTTATCTCTCAACCTGTCCAAGAGGCCTGCTGCCCGCCGCACTCGCCGCCGGGCCGGCCCGCACCCCGCCATTGAGACTGAACGGGGATTATTATTTTTTTTAACTCGGCCTCCGGGCCGGGGCGGGCTTCGCCCCCGGTACCTCCAGCCGCTTCTATTTACGCGCGCCGCGTTCCAACACATTCACCCCGGCCAAGAGGCCTATTCCCCGGCCCGCACCCCGCCATTGAGACTGCATGGGAATTATTATTTTTTTATCTCTCAACCTGTCCAAGAGGCCTGCTGCCCGCCGCAATCGCCGCCGGGCCGGCCCGCACCCTGCCATTGAGACTGAACGGGATTATTTATTTTTTTAACTTGGCCGCCGGGCCGGGGCGGGCATCGCCCCCGGTACCTCCAGCCGCTACTATTTCCGCGGGCCGTGTTCCAACACTATTCACCCCGGCCAAGAGGCCTATTCCCCGGCCCGCACCCCGCCATTGAGACTGCACGGGAATTATTATTTTTTTATCTCTCAACCTGTCCAAGAGGCCTGCTGCCCGCCGCACTCGCCGCCGGGCCGGCCCGCACCCCGCCATTGAGACTGAACGGGGATTATTATTTTTTTAAACTCGGCCTCCGGGCCGGGGCGGGCTTCGCCCCCGGTACCTCCAGCCGCTTCTATTTACGCGCGCCGCGTTCCAACATATTCACCCCGGCCAAGAGGCCTATTCCCCGGCCCGCACCCCGCCATTGAGACTGCACGGGAATTATTATTTTTTTATCTCTCAACCTGTCCAAGAGGCCTGCTGCCCGCCGCACTCGCCGCCGGGCCGGCCCGCACCCCGCCATTGAGACTGAACGGGGATTATTATTTTTTTTAACTCGGCCTCCGGGCCGGGGCGGGCTTCGCCCCCGGTACCTCCAGCCGCTTCTATTTACGCGCGCCGCGTTCCAACACATTCACCCCGGCCAAGAGGCCTATTCCCCGGCCCGCACCCCGCCATTGAGACTGCATGGGAATTATTATTTTTTTATCTCTCAACCTGTCCAAGAGGCCTGCTGCCCGCCGCAATTGCCGCCGGGCCGGCCCGCACCCTGCCATTGAGACTGAACGGGAATTATTATTTTTTTATCTCTCAACCTGTCCAAGAGGCTTGCTGCCCGCCGCAATCGCCGCCGGGCCGGCCCGCACCCTGCCATTGAGACTGAACGGGGATTATTTATTTTTTTAACTTGGCCGCCGGGGCCGGGGCGGGCATCGCCCCCGGTACCTCCAGCCGCTACTATTTCCGCGGGCCGTGTTCCAACACTATTCACCCCGGCCAAGAGGCCTATTCCCCGGCCCGCACCCCGCCATTGAGACTGCACGGGAATTATTATTTTTTTATCTCTCAACCTGTCCAAGAGGCCTGCTGCCCGCCGCACTCGCCACCGGGCCGGCCTGCACCCCGCCATTGAGACTGAACGGGGATTATTATTTTTTTTAACTCGGCCTCCGGGCCGGGGCGGGCTTCGCCCCCGGTACCTCCAGCCGCTTCTATTTACGCGCGCCGCGTTCCAACATATTCACCCCGGCCAAGAGGCCTATTCCCCGGCCCGCACCCCGCCATTGAGACTGCACGGGAATTATTATTTTTTTTATCTCTCAACCTGTCCAAGAGGCCTGCTGTCCGCCGCACTCGCCGCCGGGCCGGCCCGCACCCCGCCATTGAGACTGAACGGGGATTATTATTTTTTTTAACTCGGCCTCCGGGCCGGGGCGGGCTTCGCCCCCGGTACCTCCAGCCGCTTCTATTTACGCGCGCCGCGTTCCAACATATTCACCCCGGCCAAGAGGCCTATTCCCCGGCCCGCACCCCGCCATTGAGACTGCACGGGAATTATTATTTTTTTATCTCTCAACCTGTCCAAGAGGCCTGCTGCCCGCCGCACTCGCCGCCGGGCCGGCCCGCACCCCGCCATTGAGACTGAACGGGGATTATTTTTTTTTTTAACTCGGCCTCCGGGCCGGGGCGGGCTTCGCCCCCGGTACCTCCAGCCGCTTCTATTTACGCGCGCCGCGTTCCAACATATTCACCCCGGCCAAGAGGCCTATTCCCCGGCCCGCACCCCGCCATTGAGACTGCATGGGAATTATTATTTTTTTATCTCTCAACCTGTCCAAGAGGCCTGCTGCCCGCCGCAATTGCCGCCGGGCCGGCCCGCACCCTGCCATTGAGACTGAACGGGAATTATTATTTTTTTATCTCTCAACCTGTCCAAGAGGCCTGCTGCCCGCCGCAATCGCCGCCGGGCCGGCCCGCACCCTGCCATTGAGACTGAACGGGATTATTTATTTTTTTAACTTGGCCGCCGGGCCGGGGCGGGCATCGCCCCCGGTACCTCCAGCCGCTACTATTTCCGCGGGCCGTGTTCCAACACTATTCACACCGACCAAGAGGCCTATTCCCCGGCCCGCACCCCGCCATTGAGACTGCACGGGAATTATTATTTTTTTATCTCTCAACCTGTCCAAGAGGCCTGCTGCCCGCCGCACTCGCCGCCGGGCCGGCCCGCACCCCGCCATTGAGACTGAACGGGGATTATTATTTTTTTTACCTCGGCCTCCGGGCCGGGGCGGGCTTCGCCCCCGGTACCTCCAGCCGCTTCTATTTACGCGCGCCGCGTTCCAACATATTCACCCCGGCCAAGAGGCCTATTCCCCGGCCCGCACCCCGCCATTGAGACTGCATGGGAATTATTATTTTTTTATCTCTCAACCTGTCCAAGAGGCCTGCTGCCCGCCGCAATTGCCGCCGGGCCGGCCCGCACCCTGCCATTGAGACTGAACGGGAATTATTATTTTTTTATCTCTCAACCTGTCCAAGAGGCCTGCTGCCCGCCGCACTCGCCGCCGGGCCGGCCCGCACCCTGCCATTGAGACTGAACGGGGATTATTTATTTTTTTAACTTGGCCGCCGGGCCGGGGCGGGCATCGCCCCCGGTACCTCCAGCCGCTACTATTTCCGCGGGCCGTGTTCCAACACTATTCACCCCGGCCAAGAGGCCTATTCCCCGGCCCGCACCCCGCCATTGAGACTGCATGGGAATTATTATTTTTTTATCTCTCAACCTGTCCAAGAGGCCTGCTGCCCGCCGCAATCGCCGCCGGGCCGGCCCGCACCCTGCCATTGAGACTGAACGGGGATTATTTATTTTTTTAACTTGGCCTCCGGGCCGGGGCGGGCTTCGCCCCCGGTACCTCCAGCCGCTTCTATTTACGCGCGCCGCGTTCCAACATATTCACCCCGGCCAAGAGGCCTATTACCCGGCCCGCACCCCGCCATTGAGACTGCATGGGAATTATTATTTTTTTATCTCTCAACCTGTCCAAGAGGCCTGCTGCCCGCCGCAATTGCCGCCGGGCCGGCCCGCACCCTGCCATTGAGACTGAACGGGAATTATTATTTTTTTATCTCTCAACCTGTCCAAGAGGCCTGCTGCCCGCCGCACTCGCCGCCGGGCCGGCCCGCACCCTGCCATTGAGACTGAACGGGGATTATTTATTTTTTTAACTTGGCCGCCGGGCCGGGGCGGGCATCGCCCCCGGTACCTCCAGCCGCTACTATTTCCGCGGGCCGTGTTCCAACACTATTCACCCCGGCCAAGAGGCCTATTCCCCGGCCCGCACCCCGCCATTGAGACTGCATGGGAATTATTATTTTTTTATCTCTCAACCTGTCCAAGAGGCCTGCTGCCCGCCGCAATTGCCGCCGGGCCGGCCCGCACCCTGCCATTGAGACTGAACGGGGATTATTTATTTTTTTAACTTGGCCGCCGGGCCGGGGCGGGCATCGCCCCCGGTACCTCCAGCCGCTACTATTTCCGCGGGCCGTGTTCCAACATATTCACCCCGGCCAAGAGGCCTATTCCCCGGCCCGCACCCCGCCATTGAGACTGCATGGGAATTATTATTTTTTTATCTCTCAACCTGTCCAAGAGGCCTGCTGCCCGCCGCACTCGCCGCCGGGCCGGCCCGCACCCCGCCATTGAGACTGAACGGGGATTATTATTTTTTTTTAACTCGGCCTCCGGGCCGGGGCGGGCTTCGCCCCCGGTACCTCCAGCCGCTACTCTTTCCGCGGGCCGTGTTCCAACACTATTCACCCCGGCCAAGAGGCCTATTCCCCGGCCCGCACCCCGCCATTGAGACTGCATGGGAATTATTATTTTTTTATCTCTCAACCTGTCCAAGAGGCCTGCTGCCCGCCGCAATCGCCGCCGGGCCGGCCCGCACCCTGCCATTGAGACTGAACGGGGATTATTTATTTTTTTAACTTGGCCTCCGGGCCGGGGCGGGCTTCGCCCCCGGTACCTCCAGCCGCTTCTATTTACGCGCGCCGCGTTCCAACATATTCACCCCGGCCAAGAGGCCTATTCCCCGGCCCGCACCCCGCCATTGAGACTGCATGGGAATTATTATTTTTTTATCTCTCAACCTGTCCAAGAGGCCTGCTGCCCGCCGCAATTGCCGCCGGGCCGGCCCGCACCCTGCCATTGAGACTGAACGGGAATTATTATTTTTTTATCTCTCAACCTGTCCAAGAGGCCTGCTGCCCTCCGCACTCGCCGCCGGGCCGGCCCGCACCCTGCCATTGAGACTGAACGGGGATTATTTATTTTTTTAACTTGGCCGCCGGGCCGGGGCGGGCATCGCCCCCGGTACCTCCAGCCGCTACTATTTCCGCGGGCCGTGTTCCAACACTAGTCACCCCGGCCAAGAGGCCTATTCCCCGGCCCGCACCCCGCCATTGAGACTGCATGGGAATTATTATTTTTTTATCTCTCAACCTGTCCAAGAGGCCTGCTGCCCGCCGCAATCGCCGCCGGGCCGGCCCGCACCCTGCCATTGAGACTGAACGGGGATTATTTATTTTTTTAACTTGGCCGCCGGGCCGGGGCGGGCATCGCCCCCGGTACCTCCAGCCGCTACTATTTCCGCGGGCCGTGTTCCAACACTATTCACCCCGGGCAAGAGGCCTATTCCCCGGCCCGCACCCCGCCATTGAGACTGCACGGGAATTATTATTTTTTTATCTCTCAACCTGTCCAAGAGGCCTGCTGCCCGCCGCACTCGCCGCCGGGCCGGCCCGCACCCCGCCATTGAGACTGAACGGGGATTATTTTTTTTTTTTAACTCGGCCTCCGGGCCGGGGCGGGCTTCGCCCGGTACCTCCAGCCGCTTCTATTTACGCGCGCCGCGTTCCAACATATTCACCCCGGCCAAGAGGCCTATTCCCCGGCCCGCACCCCGCCATTGAGACTGCATGGGAATTATTATTTTTTTATCTCTCAACCTGTCCAAGAGGCCTGCTGCCCGCCGCACTCGCCGCCGGGCCGGCCCGCACCCCGCCATTGAGACTGAACGGGGATTATTATTTTTTTTAACTCGGCCTCCGGGCCGGGGCGGGCTTCGCCCCCGGTACCTCCAGCCGCTTCTATTTACGCGCGCCGCGTTCCAACATATTCACCCCGGCCAAGAGGCCTATTCCCCGGCCCGCACCCCGCCATTGAGACTGCACGGGAATTATTATTTTTTTATCTCTCAACCTGTCCAAGAGGCCTGCTGCCCGCCGCAATCGCCGCCGGGCCGGCCCGCACCCTGCCATTGAGACTGAACGGGAATTATTATTTTTTTATCTCTCAACCTGTCCAAGAGGCCTGCTGCCCGCCGCACTCGCCGCCGGGCCGGCCCGCACCCCGCCATTGAGACTGAACGGGGATTATTATTTTTTTATCTCTCAACCTGTCCAAGAGGCCTCTTCCCCGGCCACACTCGTCCGCCGGGCCGGCCCGCACCCCGCCATTGAGACTGCACGGGAATTATTATTTTTTTATCTCTCAACCTGTCCAAGAGGCCTGCTGCCCGCCGCACTCGCCGCCGGGCCGGCCCGCACCCCGCCATTGAGACTGAACGGGGATTATTATTTTTTTTAACTCGGCCTCCGGGCCGGGGCGGGCTTCGCCCCCGGTACCTCCAGCCGCTTCTATTTACGCGCGCCGCGTTCCAACATATTCACCCCGGCCAAGAGGCCTCTTCCCCGGCCACACTCGTCCGCCGGGCCGGCCCGCACCCCGCCATTGAGACTGCATGGGAATTATTATTTTTTTATCTCTCAACCTGTCCAAGAGGCCTGCTGCCCGCCGCAATCGCCGCCGGGCCGGCCCGCACCCTGCCATTGAGACTGAACGGGGATTATTTATTTTTTTAACTTGGCCGCCGGGCCGGGGCGGGCATCGCCCCCGGTACCTCCAGCCGCTACTATTTCCGCGGGCCGTGTTCCAACACTATTCACCCCGGCCAATAGGCCTATTCCCCGGCCCGCACCCCGCCATTGAGACTGCATGGGAATTATTATTTTTTTATCTCTCAACCTGTCCAAGAGGCCTGCTGCCCGCCGCAATCGCCGCCGGGCCGGCCCGCACCCTGCCATTGAGACTGAACGGGGATTATTTATTTTTTTAACTTGGCCGCCGGGCCGGGGCGGGCATCGCCCCCGGTACCTCCAGCCGCTACTATTTCCGCGGGCCGTGTTCCAACACTATTCACCCCGGCCAAGAGGCCTATTCCCCGGCCCGCACCCCGCCATTGAGACTGCACGGGAATTATTATTTTTTTATCTCTCAACCTGTCCAAGAGGCCTGCTGCCCGCCGCAATCGCCGCCGGGCCGGCCCGCACCCTGCCATTGAGACTGAACGGGATTATTTATTTTTTTAACTTGGCCGCCGGGCCGGGGCGGGCATCGCCCCCGGTACCTCCAGCCGCTACTATTTCCGCGGGCCGTGTTCCAACACTATTCACCCCGACCAAGAGGCCTATTCCCCGGCCCGCACCCCGCCATTGAGACTGCACGGGAATTATTATTTTTTTATCTCTCAACCTGTCCAAGAGGCCTGCTGCCCGCCGCACTCGCCGCCGGGCCGGCCCGCACCCCGCCATTGAGACTGAACGGGGATTATTATTTTTTTTACCTCGGCCTCCGGGCCGGGGCGGGCTTCGCCCCCGGTACCTCCAGCCGCTTCTATTTACGCGCGCCGCGTTCCAACATATTCACCCCGGCCAAGAGGCCTATTCCCCGGCCCGCACCCCGCCATTGAGACTGCATGGGAATTATTATTTTTTTATCTCTCAACCTGTCCAAGAGGCCTGCTGCCCGCCGCAATTGCCGCCGGGCCGGCCCGCACCCTGCCATTGAGACTGAACGGGAATTATTATTTTTTTATCTCTCAACCTGTCCAAGAGGCCTGCTGCCCGCCGCACTCGCCGCCGGGCCGGCCCGCACCCTGCCATTGAGACTGAACGGGGATTATTTATTTTTTTAACTTGGCCGCCGGGCCGGGGCGGGCATCGCCCCCGGTACCTCCAGCCGCTACTATTTCCGCGGGCCGTGTTCCAACACTATTCACCCCGGCCAAGAGGCCTATTCCCCGGCCCGCACCCCGCCATTGAGACTGCATGGGAATTATTATTTTTTTATCTCTCAACCTGTCCAAGAGGCCTGCTGCCCGCCGCAATCGCCGCCGGGCCGGCCCGCACCCTGCCATTGAGACTGAACGGGGATTATTTATTTTTTTAACTTGGCCTCCGGGCCGGGGCGGGCTTCGCCCCCGGTACCTCCAGCCGCTTCTATTTACGCGCGCCGCGTTCCAACATATTCACCCCGGCCAAGAGGCCTATTACCCGGCCCGCACCCCGCCATTGAGACTGCATGGGAATTATTATTTTTTTATCTCTCAACCTGTCCAAGAGGCCTGCTGCCCGCCGCAATTGCCGCCGGGCCGGCCCGCACCCTGCCATTGAGACTGAACGGGAATTATTATTTTTTTATCTCTCAACCTGTCCAAGAGGCCTGCTGCCCGCCGCACTCGCCGCCGGGCCGGCCCGCACCCTGCCATTGAGACTGAACGGGGATTATTTATTTTTTTAACTTGGCCGCCGGGCCGGGGCGGGCATCGCCCCCGGTACCTCCAGCCGCTACTATTTCCGCGGGCCGTGTTCCAACACTATTCACCCCGGCCAAGAGGCCTATTCCCCGGCCCGCACCCCGCCATTGAGACTGCATGGGAATTATTATTTTTTTATCTCTCAACCTGTCCAAGAGGCCTGCTGCCCGCCGCAATTGCCGCCGGGCCGGCCCGCACCCTGCCATTGAGACTGAACGGGGATTATTTATTTTTTTAACTTGGCCGCCGGGCCGGGGCGGGCATCGCCCCCGGTACCTCCAGCCGCTACTATTTCCGCGGGCCGTGTTCCAACATATTCACCCCGGCCAAGAGGCCTATTCCCCGGCCCGCACCCCGCCATTGAGACTGCATGGGAATTATTATTTTTTTATCTCTCAACCTGTCCAAGAGGCCTGCTGCCCGCCGCACTCGCCGCCGGGCCGGCCCGCACCCCGCCATTGAGACTGAACGGGGATTATTATTTTTTTTTAACTCGGCCTCCGGGCCGGGGCGGGCTTCGCCCCCGGTACCTCCAGCCGCTACTATTTCCGCGGGCCGTGTTCCAACACTATTCACCCCGGCCAAGAGGCCTATTCCCCGGCCCGCACCCCGCCATTGAGACTGCATGGGAATTATTATTTTTTTATCTCTCAACCTGTCCAAGAGGCCTGCTGCCCGCCGCAATCGCCGCCGGGCCGGCCCGCACCCTGCCATTGAGACTGAACGGGGATTATTTATTTTTTTAACTTGGCCTCCGGGCCGGGGCGGGCTTCGCCCCCGGTACCTCCAGCCGCTTCTATTTACGCGCGCCGCGTTCCAACATATTCACCCCGGCCAAGAGGCCTATTCCCCGGCCCGCACCCCGCCATTGAGACTGCATGGGAATTATTATTTTTTTATCTCTCAACCTGTCCAAGAGGCCTGCTGCCCGCCGCAATTGCCGCCGGGCCGGCCCGCACCCTGCCATTGAGACTGAACGGGAATTATTATTTTTTTATCTCTCAACCTGTCCAAGAGGCCTGCTGCCCGCCGCACTCGCCGCCGGGCCGGCCCGCACCCTGCCATTGAGACTGAACGGGGATTATTTATTTTTTTAACTTGGCCGCCGGGCCGGGGCGGGCATCGCCCCCGGTACCTCCAGCCGCTACTATTTCCGCGGGCCGTGTTCCAACACTAGTCACCCCGGCCAAGAGGCCTATTCCCCGGCCCGCACCCCGCCATTGAGACTGCATGGGAATTATTATTTTTTTATCTCTCAACCTGTCCAAGAGGCCTGCTGCCCGCCGCAATCGCCGCCGGGCCGGCCCGCACCCTGCCATTGAGACTGAACGGGGATTATTTATTTTTTTAACTTGGCCGCCGGGCCGGGGCGGGCTTCGCCCCCGGTACCTCCAGCCGCTACTATTTCCGCGGGCCGTGTTCCAACACTATTCACCCCGGCCAAGAGGCCTATTCCCCGGCCCGCACCCCGCCATTGAGACTGCACGGGAATTATTATTTTTTTATCTCTCAACCTGTCCAAGAGGCCTGCTGCCCGCCGCACTCGCCGCCGGGCCGGCCCGCACCCCGCCATTGAGACTGAACGGGGATTATTTTTTTTTTTTAACTCGGCCTCCGGGCCGGGGCGGGCTTCGCCCGGTACCTCCAGCCGCTTCTATTTACGCGCGCCGCGTTCCAACATATTCACCCCGGCCAAGAGGCCTATTCCCCGGCCCGCACCCCGCCATTGAGACTGCATGGGAATTATTATTTTTTTATCTCTCAACCTGTCCAAGAGGCCTGCTGCCCGCCGCACTCGCCGCCGGGCCGGCCCGCACCCCGCCATTGAGACTGAACGGGGATTATTATTTTTTTTAACTCGGCCTCCGGGCCGGGGCGGGCTTCGCCCCCGGTACCTCCAGCCGCTTCTATTTACGCGCGCCGCGTTCCAACATATTCACCCCGGCCAAGAGGCCTATTCCCCGGCCCGCACCCCGCCATTGAGACTGCACGGGAATTATTATTTTTTTATCTCTCAACCTGTCCAAGAGGCCTGCTGCCCGCCGCAATCGCCGCCGGGCCGGCCCGCACCCTGCCATTGAGACTGAACGGGAATTATTATTTTTTTATCTCTCAACCTGTCCAAGAGGCCTGCTGCCCGCCGCACTCGCCGCCGGGCCGGCCCGCACCCCGCCATTGAGACTGAACGGGGATTATTATTTTTTTATCTCTCAACCTGTCCAAGAGGCCTCTTCCCCGGCCACACTCGTCCGCCGGGCCGGCCCGCACCCCGCCATTGAGACTGCACGGGAATTATTATTTTTTTATCTCTCAACCTGTCCAAGAGGCCTGCTGCCCGCCGCACTCGCCGCCGGGCCGGCCCGCACCCCGCCATTGAGACTGAACGGGGATTATTATTTTTTTTAACTCGGCCTCCGGGCCGGGGCGGGCTTCGCACCCGGTACCTCCAGCCGCTTCTATTTACGCGCGCCGCGTTCCAACATATTCACCCCGGCCAAGAGGCCTCTTCCCCGGCCACACTCGTCCGCCGGGCCGGCCCGCACCCCGCCATTGAGACTGCACGGGAATTATTATTTTTATATCTCTCAACCTGTCCAAGAGGCCTGCTGCCCGCCGCAATCGCCGCCGGGCCGGCCCGCACCCTGCCATTGAGACTGAACGGGGATTATTTATTTTTTTAACTTGGCCGCCGGCCCGGGGCGGGCATCGCCCCCGGTACCTCCAGCCGCTACTATTTCCGCGGGCCGTGTTCCAACACTATTCACCCCGGCCAAGAGGCCTATTCCCCGGCCCGCACCCCGCCATTGAGACTGCATGGGAATTATTATTTTTTTATCTCTCAACCTGTCCAAGAGGCCTGCTGCCCGCCGCAATCGCCGCCGGGCCGGCCCGCACCCTGCCATTGAGACTGAACGGGGATTATTTATTTTTTTAACTTGGCCGCCGGGCCGGGGCGGGCATCGCCCCCGGTACCTCCAGCCGCTACTATTTCCGCGGGCCGTGTTCCAACACTATTCACCCCGGCCAAGAGGCCTATTCCCCGGCCCGCACCCCGCCATTGAGACTGCATGGGAATTATTATTTTTTTATCTCTCAACCTGTCCAAGAGGCCTGCTGCCCGCCGCAATCGCCGCCGGGCCGGCCCGCACCCTGCCATTGAGACTGAACGGGGATTATTTATTTTTTTAACTTGGCCGCCGGGCCGGGGCGGGCATCGCCCCCGGTACCTCCAGCCGCTACTATTTCCGCGGGCCGTGTTCCAACACTATTCACCCCGGCCAAGAGGCCTATTCCCCGGCCCGCACCCCGCCATTGAGACTGCACGGGAATTATTATTTTTTTATCTCTCAACCTGTCCAAGAGGCCTGCTGCCCGCCGCACTCGCCGCCGGGCCGGCCCGCACCCCGCCATTGAGACTGAACGGGGATTATTATTTTTTTTAACTCGGCCTCCGGGCCGGGGCGGGCTTCGCCCCCGGTACCTCCAGCCGCTTCTATTTACGCGCGCCGCGTTCCAACACTATTCACCCCGGCCAAGAGGCCTATTCCCCGGCCCGCACCCCGCCATTGAGACTGAACGGGGATTATTTATTTTTTTAACTTGGCCGCCGGGCCGGGGCGGGCATCGCCCCCGGTACCTCCAGCCGCTACTATTTCCGCGGGCCGTGTTCCAACACTATTCACCCCGGCCAAGAGGCCTATTCCCCGGCCCGCACCCCGCCATTGAGACTGCATGGGAATTATTATTTTTTTATCTCTCAACCTGTCCAAGAGGCCTGCTGCCCGCCGCACTCGCCGCCGGGCCGGCCCGCACCCCGCCATTGAGACTGAACGGGGATTATTATTTTTTTTAACTCGGCCTCCGGGCCGGGGCGGGCTTCGCCCCCGGTACCTCCAGCCGCTTCTATTTACGCGCGCCGCGTTCCAACATATTCACCCCGGCCAAGAGGCCTATTCCCCGGCCCGCACCCCGCCATTGAGACTGCATGGGAATTATTATTTTTTTATCTCTCAACCTGTCCAAGAGGCCTGCTGCCCGCCGCAATCGCCGCCGGGCCGGCCCGCACCCTGCCATTGAGACTGAACGGGATTATTTATTTTTTTAACTTGGCCGCCGGGCCGGGGCGGGCATCGCCCCCGTTACCTCCAGCCGCTACTATTTCCGCGGGCCGTGTTCCAACACTATTCACCCCGGCCAAGAGGCCTATTCCCCGGCCCGCACCCCGCCATTGAGACTGCATGGGAATTATTATTTTTTTATCTCTCAACCTGTCCAAGAGGCCTGCTGCCCGCCGCACTCGCCGCCGGGCCGGCCCGCACCCCGCCATTGAGACTGAACGGGGATTATTTATTTTTTTAACTTTGCCGCCGGGCCGGGGCGGGCATCGCCCCCGGTACCTCCAGCCGTTACTATTTCCGCGGGCCGTGTTCCAACACTATTCACCCCGGCCAAGAGGCCTATTCCCCGGCCCGCACCCCGCCATTGAGACTGCATGGGAATTATTATTTTTTTATCTCTCAACCTGTCCAAGAGGCCTGCTGCCCGCCGCACTCGCCGCCGGGCCGGCCCGCACCCCGCCATTGAGACTGAACGGGGATTATTATTTTTTTTAACTCGGCCTCCGGGCCGGGGCGGGCTTCGCCCCCGGTACCTCCAGCCGCTTCTATTTACGCGCGCCGCGTTCCAACATATTCACCCCGGCCAAGAGGCCTATTCCCCGGCCCGCACCCCGCCATTGAGACTGCATGGGAATTATTATTTTTTTATCTCTCAACCTGTCCAAGAGGCCTGCTGCCCGCCGCAATTGCCGCCGGGCCGGCCCGCACCCTGCCATTGAGACTGAACGGGGATTATTTATTTTTTTAACTTGGCCGCCGGCCCGGGGCGGGCATCGCCCCCGGTACCTCCAGCCGCTACTATTTCCGCGGGCCGTGTTCCAACACTATTCACCCCGGCCAAGAGGCGTATTCCCCGGCCCGCACCCCGCCATTGAGACTACATGGGAATTATTATTTTTTTATCTCTCAACCTGTCCAAGAGGCCTGCTGCCCGCCGCAATCGCCGCCGGGCCGGCCCGCACCCTGCCATTGAGACTGAACGGGGATTATTTATTTTTTTAACTTGGCCGCCGGGCCGGGGCGGGCATCGCCCCCGGTACCTCCAGCCGCTACTATTTCCGCGGGCCGTGTTCCAACACTATTCACCCCGGCCAAGAGGCCTATTCCCCGGCCCGCACCCCGCCATTGAGACTGCACGGAATTATAATTTTTTTATCTCTCAACCTGTCCAAGAGGCCTGCTGCCCGCCGCACTCGCCGCCGGGCCGGCCCGCACCCCGCCATTGAGACTGAACGGGGATTATTATTTTTTTTAACTCGGCCTCCGGGCCGGGGCGGGCTTCGCCCCCGGTACCTCCAGCCGCTTCTATTTACGCGCGCCGCGTTCCAACATATTCACCCCGGCCAAGAGGCCTATTCCCCGGCCCGCACCCCGCCATTGAGACTGCATGGGAATTATTATTTTTTTATCTCTCAACCTGTCCAAGAGGCCTGCTGCCCGCCGCAATTGCCGCCGGGCCGGCCCGCACCCTGCCATTGAGACTGAACGGGAATTATTATTTTTTTATCTCTCAACCTGTCCAAGAGGCCTGCTGCCCGCCGCACTCGCCGCCGGGCCGGCCCGCACCCCGCCATTGAGACTGAACGGGGATTATTATTTTTTTTAACTCGGCCTCCGGGCCGGGGCGGGCTTCGCCCCCGGTACCTCCAGCCGCTTCTATTTACGCGCGCCGCGTTCCAACATATTCACCCCGGCCAAGAGGCCTATTCCCCGGCCCGCACCCCGCCATTGAGACTGCATGGGAATTATTATTTTTTTATCTCTCAACCTGTCCAAGAGGCCTGCTGCCCGCCGCACTCGCCGCCGGGCCGGCCCGCACCCCGCCATTGAGACTGAACGGGGATTATTATTTTTTTTAACTCGGCCTCCGGGCCGGGGCGGGCTTCGCCCCCGGTACCTCCAGCCGCTTCTATTTACGCGCGCCGCGTTCCAACATATTCACCCCGGCCAAGAGGCCTATTCCCCGGCCCGCACCCCGCCATTGAGACTGCATGGGAATTATTATTTTTTTATCTCTCAACCTGTCCAAGAGGCCTGCTGCCCGCCGCAATCGCCGCCGGGCCGGCCCGCACCCTGCCATTGAGACTGAACGGGATTATTTATTTTTTTAACTTGGCCGCCGGGCAAGGGCGGGCATCGCCCCGGTACCTCCAGCCGCTACTATTTCCGCGGGCCGTGTTCCAACACTATTCACCCCGGCCAAGAGGCCTATTCCCCGGCCCGCACCCCGCCATTGAGACTGCATGGGAATTATTATTTTTTTATCTCTCAACCTGTCCAAGAGGCCTGCTGCCCGCCGCACTCGCCGCCGGGACGGCCCGCACCCCGCCATTGAGACTGAACGGGGATTATTATTTTTTTTAACTCGGCCTCTGGGCCGGGGCGGGCTTCGCCCCCGGTACCTCCAGCCGCTTCTATTTACGCGCGCCGCGTTCCAACATATTCACCCCGGCCAAGAGGCCTATTCCCCGGCCCGCACCCCGCCATTGAGACTGCATGGGAATTATTATTTTTTTATCTCTCAACCTGTCCAAGAGGCCTGCTGCCCGCCGCAATCGCCGCCGGGCCGGCCCGCACCCTGCCATTGAGACTGAACGGGGATTATTTATTTTTTTAACTTTGCCGCCGGGCCGGGGCGGGCATCGCCCCCGGTACCTCCAGCCGTTACTATTTCCGCGGGCCGTGTTCCAACACTATTCACCCCGGCCAAGAGGCCTATTCCCCGGCCCGCACCCCGCCATTGAGACTGCATGGGAATTATTATTTTTTTATCTCTCAACCTGTCCAAGAGGCCTGCTGCCCGCCGCACTCGCCGCCGGGCCGGCCCGCACCCCGCCATTGAGACTGAACGGGGATTATTATTTTTTTTAACTCGGCCTCCGGGCCGGGGCGGGCTTCGCCCCCGGTACCTCCAGCCGCTTCTATTTACGCGCGCCGCGTTCCAACATATTCACCCCGGCCAAGAGGCCTATTCCCCGGCCCGCACCCCGCCATTGAGACTGCATGGGAATTATTATTTTTTTATCTCTCAACCTGTCCAAGAGGCCTGCTGCCCGCCGCAATTGCCGCCGGGCCGGCCCGCACCCTGCCATTGAGACTGAACGGGAATTATTATTTTTTTATCTCTCACCCTGTCCAAGAGGCCTGCTGCCCGCCGCACTCGCCGCCGGGCCGGCCCGCACCCTGCCATTGAGACTGAACAGGGCTTATTTATTTTTTTAACTTGGCCGCCGGCCCGGGGCGGGCATCGCCCCCGGTACCTCCAGCCGCTACTATTTCCGCGGGCCGTGTTCCAACACTATTCACCCCGGCCAAGAGGCCTATTCCCCGGCCCGCACCCCGCCATTGAGACTACATGGGAATTATTATTTTTTTATCTCTCAACCTGTCCAAGAGGCCTGCTGCCCGCCGCAATCGCCGCCGGGCCGGCCCGCACCCTGCCATTGAGACTGAACGGGGATTATTTATTTTTTTAACTTGGCCGCCGGGCCGGGGCGGGCATCGCCCCCGGTACCTCCAGCCGCTACTATTTCCGCGGGCCGTGTTCCAACACTATTCACCCCGGCCAAGAGGCCTATTCCCCGGCCCGCACCCCGCCATTGAGACTGCACGGAATTATAATTTTTTTATCTCTCAACCTGTCCAAGAGGCCTGCTGCCCGCCGCACTCGCCGCCGGGCCGGCCCGCACCCCGCCATTGAGACTGAACGCGGATTATTATTATTTTTAACTCGGCCTCCGGGCCGGGGCGGGCTTCGCCCCCGGTACCTCCAGCCGCTTCTATTTACGCGCGCCGCGTTCCAACATATTCACCCCGGCCAAGAGGCCTATTCCCCGGCCACACTCGTCCGCCGGGCCGGCCCGCACCCCGCCGTTGAGACTGCACGGGAATTATTATTTTTATATCTCTCAACCTGTCCAAGAGGCCTGCTGCCCGCCGCAATCGCCGCCGGGCCGGCCCGCACCCTGCCATTGAGACTGAACGGGGATTATTTATTTTTTTAACTTGGCCGCCGGGCCGGGGCGGGCTTCGCCCCCGGTACCTCCAGCCGCTTCTATTTACGCGCGCCGCGTTCCAACATATTCACCCCGGCCAAGAGGCCTATTCCCCGGCCCGCACCCCGCCATTGAGACTGCATGGGAATTATTATTTTTTTATCTCTCAACCTGTCCAAGAGGCCTGCTGCCCGCCGCAATTGCCGCCGGGCCGGCCCGCACCCTGCGATTGAGACTGAACGGGAATTATTATTTTTTTATCTCTCAACCTGTCCAAGAGGCCTGCTGCCCGCCGCACTCGCCGCCGGGCCGGCCCGCACCCTGCCATTGAGACTGAACGGGGATTATTTATTTTTTTAACTTGGCCGCCGGCCCGGGGCGGGCATCGCCCCCGGTACCTCCAGCCGCTACTATTTCCGCGGGCCGTGTTCCAACACTATTCACCCCGGCCAAGAGGCCTATTCCCCGGCCCGCACCCCGCCATTGAGACTGCACGGGAATTATTATTTTTTTATCTCTCAACCTGTCCAAGAGGCCTGCTGCCCGCCGCACTCGCCGCCGGGCCGGCCCGCACCCCGCCATTGAGACTGAACGGGGATTATTATTTTTTTTAACTCGGCCTCCGGGCCGGGGCGGGCTTCGCCCCCGGTACCTCCAGCCGCTTCTATTTACGCGCGCCGCGTTCCAACATATTCACCCCGGCCAAGAGGCCTATTCCCCGGCCACACTCGTCCGCCGGGCCGGCCCGCACCCCGCCGTTGAGACTGCACGGGAATTATTATTTTTATATCTCTCAACCTGTCCAAGAGGCCTGCTGCCCGCCGCAATCGCCGCCGGGCCGGCCCGCACCCTGCCATTGAGACTGAACGGGGATTATTTATTTTTTTAACTTGGCCGCCAGGCCGGGGCGGGCATCGCCCCCGGTACCTCCAGCCGCTACTATTTCCGCGGGCCGTGTTCCAACACTATTCACCCCGGCCAAGAGGCCTATTCCCCGGCCCGCACCCCGCCATTGAGACTTCACGGGAATTATTATTTTTTTATCTCTCAACCTGTCCAAGAGGCCTGCTGCCCGCCGCACTCGCCGCCGGGCCGGCCCGCACCCCGCCATTGAGACTGAACGGGGATTATTATTTTTTTTAACTCGGCCTCAGGGCCGGGGCGGGCTTCGCCCCCGGTACCTCCAGCCGCTTCTATTTACGCGCGCCGCGTTCCAACACTATTCACCCCGGCCAAGAGGCCTATTCCCCGGCCCGCACCCCGCCATTGAGACCGCACGGGAATTATTATTTTTTTTATCTCTCAACCTGTCCAAGAGGCCTGCTGCCCGCCGCACTCGCCGCCGGGCCGGCCCGCACCCCGCCATTGAGACTGAACGGGGATTATTATTTTTTTTAACTCGGCCTCCGGGCCGGGGCGGGCTTCGCCCCCGGTACCTCCAGCCGCTTCTATTTACGCGCGCCGCGTTCCAACACATTCACCCCGGCCAAGAGGCCTATTCCCCGGCCCGCACCCCGCCATTGAGACTGCATGGGAATTATTATTTTTTTATCTCTCAACCTGTCCAAGAGGCCTGCTGCCCGCCGCAATCGCCGCCGGGCCGGCCCGCACCCTGCCATTGAGACTGAACGGGATTATTTATTTTTTTAACTTGGCCGCCGGGCCGGGGCGGGCATCGCCCCCGGTACCTCCAGCCGCTACTATTTCCGCGGGCCGTGTTCCAACACTATTCACCCCGGCCAAGAGGCCTATTCCCCGGCCCGCACCCCGCCATTGAGACTGCACGGGAATTATTATTTTTTTATCTCTCAACCTGTCCAAGAGGCCTGCTGCCCGCCGCACTCGCCGCCGGGCCGGCCCGCACCCCGCCATTGAGACTGAACGGGGATTATTATTTTTTTAAACTCGGCCTCCGGGCCGGGGCGGGCTTCGCCCCCGGTACCTCCAGCCGCTTCTATTTACGCGCGCCGCGTTCCAACATATTCACCCCGGCCAAGAGGCCTATTCCCCGGCCCGCACCCCGCCATTGAGACTGCACGGGAATTATTATTTTTTTATCTCTCAACCTGTCCAAGAGGCCTGCTGCCCGCCGCACTCGCCGCCGGGCCGGCCCGCACCCCGCCATTGAGACTGAACGGGGATTATTATTTTTTTTAACTCGGCCTCCGGGCCGGGGCGGGCTTCGCCCCCGGTACCTCCAGCCGCTTCTATTTACGCGCGCCGCGTTCCAACACATTCACCCCGGCCAAGAGGCCTATTCCCCGGCCCGCACCCCGCCATTGAGACTGCATGGGAATTATTATTTTTTTATCTCTCAACCTGTCCAAGAGGCCTGCTGCCCGCCGCAATTGCCGCCGGGCCGGCCCGCACCCTGCCATTGAGACTGAACGGGAATTATTATTTTTTTATCTCTCAACCTGTCCAAGAGGCCTGCTGCCCGCCGCAATCGCCGCCGGGCCGGCCCGCACCCTGCCATTGAGACTGAACGGGGATTATTTATTTTTTTAACTTGGCCGCCGGGGCCGGGGCGGGCATCGCCCCCGGTACCTCCAGCCGCTACTATTTCCGCGGGCCGTGTTCCAACACTATTCACCCCGGCCAAGAGGCCTATTCCCCGGCCCGCACCCCGCCATTGAGACTGCACGGGAATTATTATTTTTTTATCTCTCAACCTGTCCAAGAGGCCTGCTGCCCGCCGCACTCGCCACCGGGCCGGCCTGCACCCCGCCATTGAGACTGAACGGGGATTATTATTTTTTTTAACTCGGCCTCCGGGCCGGGGCGGGCTTCGCCCCCGGTACCTCCAGCCGCTTCTATTTACGCGCGCCGCGTTCCAACATATTCACCCCGGCCAAGAGGCCTATTCCCCGGCCCGCACCCCGCCATTGAGACTGCACGGAATTATTATTTTTTTTATCTCTCAACCTGTCCAAGAGGCCTGCTGCCCGCCGCACTCGCCGCCGGGCCGGCCCGCACCCCGCCATTGAGACTGAACGGGGATTATTATTTTTTTTAACTCGGCCTCCGGGCCGGGGCGGGCTTCGCCCCCGGTACCTCCAGCCGCTTCTATTTACGCGCGCCGCGTTCCAACATATTGACCCCGGCCAAGAGGCCTATTCCCCGGCCCGCATCCCGCCATTGAGACTGCACGGGAATTATTATTTTTTTATCTCTCAACCTGTCCAAGAGGCCTGCTGCCCGCCGCACTCGCCGCCGGGCCGGCCCGCACCCTGCCATTGAGACTGAACGGGAATTATTATTTTTTTATCTCTCAACCTGTCCAAGAGGCCTGCTGCCCGCCGCACTCGCCGCCGGGCCGGCCCGCACCCTGCCATGAGACTGAAGGGGATTATTTATTTTTTTAACTTGGCCGCCGGGCCAGGGCGGGCATCGCCCCCGGTACCTCCAGCCGCTTCTATTTACGCGCGCCGCGTTCCAACATATTCACCCCGGCCAAGAGGCCTATTCCCCGGCCCGCACCCCGCCATTGAGACTGCACGGGAATTATTATTTTTTTATCTGTCAACCTGTCCAAGAGGCCTGCTGCCCGCCGCAATCGCCGCCGGGTCGGCCCGCACCCCGCCATTGAGACTGAACGGGGATTATTATTTTTTTTAACTCGGCCTCCGGGCCGGGGCGGGCTTCGCCCCCGGTACCTCCAGCCGCTTCTATTTACGCGCGCCGCGTTCCAACATATTCACCCCGGCCAAGAGGCCTATTCCCCGGCCCGCACCCCGCCATTGAGACTGCATGGGAATTATTATTTTTTTATCTCTCAACCTGTCCAAGAGGCCTGCTGCCCGCCGCAATTGCCGCCGGGCCGGCCCGCACCCTGCCATTGAGACTGAACGGGAATTATTATTTTTTTATCTCTCAACCTGTCCAAGAGGCCTGCTGCCCGCCGCACTCGCCGCCGGGTCGGCCCGCACCCCGCCATTGAGACTGAACGGGGATTATTATTTTTTTTAACTCGGCCGCCGGGCCGGGGCGGGCATCGCCCCCGGTACCTCCAGCCGCTACTATTTCCGCGGGCCGTGTTCCAACACTATTCACCCCGGCCAAGAGGCCTATTCCCCGGCCCGCACCCCGCCATTGAGACTGCATGGGAATTATTATTTTTTTATCTCTCAACCTGTCCAAGAGGCCTGCTGCCCGCCGCAATCGCCGCCGGGCCGGCCCGCACCCTGCCATTGAGACTGAACGGGGATTATTTATTTTTTTAACTTGGCCGCCGGGCCGGGGCGGGCATCGCCCCCGGTACCTCCAGCCGCTACTATTTCCGCGGGCCGTGTTCCAACACTATTCACCCCGGCCAAGAGGCCTATTCCCCGGCCCGCACCCCGCCATTGAGACTGCACGGGAATTATTATTTTTTTATCTCTCAACCTGTCCAAGAGGCCTGCTGCCCGCCGCACTCGCCGCCGGGCCGGCCCGCACCCCGCCATTGAGACTGAACGGGGATTATTATTTTTTTAAACTCGGCCTCCGGGCCGGGGCGGGCTTCGCCCCCGGTACCTCCAGCCGCTTCTATTTACGCGCGCCGCGTTCCAACATATTCACCCCGGCCAAGAGGCCTATTCCCCGGCCCGCACCCCGCCATTGAGACTGCACGGGAATTATTATTTTTTTATCTCTCAACCTGTCCAAGAGGCCTGCTGCCCGCCGCAATCGCCGCCGGGCCGGCCCGCACCCTGCCATTGAGACTGAACGGGGATTATTATTTTTTTTAACTCGGCCTCCGGGCCGGGGCGGGCTTCGCCCCCGGTACCTCCAGCCGCTACTATTTCCGCGGGCCGTGTTCCAACACTATTCACCCCGGCCAAGAGGCCTATTCCCCGGCCCGCACCCCGCCATTGAGACTGCACGGGAATTATTATTTTTTTATCTCTCAACCTGTCCAAGAGGCCTGCTGCCCGCCGCACTCGCCGCCGGGCCGGCCCGCACCCCGCCATTGAGACTGAACGGGGATTATTATTTTTTTAAACTCGGCCTCCGGGCCGGGGCGGGCTTCGCCCCCGGTACCTCCAGCCGCTTCTATTTACGCGCGCCGCGTTCCAACATATTCACCCCGGCCAAGAGGCCTATTCCCCGGCCCGCACCCCGCCATTGAGACTGCACGGGAATTATTATTTTTTTATCTCTCAACCTGTCCAAGAGGCCTGCTGCCCGCCGCACTCGCCGCCGGGCCGGCCCGCACCCCGCCATTGAGACTGAACGGGGATTATTATTTTTTTTAACTCGGCCTCCGGGCCGGGGCGGGCTTCGCCCCCGGTACCTCCAGCCGCTTCTATTTACGCGCGCCGCGTTCCAACACATTCACCCCGGCCAAGAGGCCTATTCCCCGGCCCGCACCCCGCCATTGAGACTGCATGGGAATTATTATTTTTTTATCTCTCAACCTGTCCAAGAGGCCTGCTGCCCGCCGCAATTGCCGCCGGGCCGGCCCGCACCCTGCCATTGAGACTGAACGGGAATTATTATTTTTTTATCTCTCAACCTGTCCAAGAGGCCTGCTGCCCGCCGCAATCGCCGCCGGGCCGGCCCGCACCCTGCCATTGAGACTGAACGGGGATTATTTATTTTTTTAACTTGGCCGCCGGGCCGGGGCGGGCATCGCCCCCGGTACCTCCAGCCGCTACTATTTCCGCGGGCCGTGTTCCAACACTATTCACCCCGGCCAAGAGGCCTATTCCCCGGCCCGCACCCCGCCATTGAGACTGCACGGGAATTATTATTTTTTTATCTCTCAACCTGTCCAAGAGGCCTGCTGCCCGCCGCACTCGCCACCGGGCCGGCCTGCACCCCGCCATTGAGACTGAACGGGGATTATTATTTTTTTTAACTCGGCCTCCGGGCCGGGGCGGGCTTCGCCCCCGGTACCTCCAGCCGCTTCTATTTACGCGCGCCGCGTTCCAACATATTCACCCCGGCCAAGAGGCCTATTCCCCGGCCCGCACCCCGCCATTGAGACTGCACGGGAATTATTATTTTTTTTATCTCTCAACCTGTCCAAGAGGCCTGCTGTCCGCCGCACTCGCCGCCGGGCCGGCCCGCACCCCGCCATTGAGACTGAACGGGGATTATTATTTTTTTTAACTCGGCCTCCGGGCCGGGGCGGGCTTCGCCCCCGGTACCTCCAGCCGCTTCTATTTACGCGCGCCGCGTTCCAACATATTCACCCCGGCCAAGAGGCCTATTCCCCGGCCCGCACCCCGCCATTGAGACTGCACGGGAATTATTATTTTTTTATCTCTCAACCTGTCCAAGAGGCCTGCTGCCCGCCGCACTCGCCGCCGGGCCGGCCCGCACCCCGCCATTGAGACTGAACGGGGATTATTATTTTTTTTAACTCGGCCTCCGGGCCGGGGCGGGCTTCGCCCCCGGTACCTCCAGCCGCTTCTATTTACGCGCGCCGCGTTCCAACATATTCACCCCGGCCAAGAGGCCTATTCCCCGGCCCGCACCCCGCCATTGAGACTGCATGGGAATTATTATTTTTTTATCTCTCAACCTGTCCAAGAGGCCTGCTGCCCGCCGCAATTGCCGCCGGGCCGGCCCGCACCCTGCCATTGAGACTGAACGGGAATTATTATTTTTTTATCTCTCAACCTGTCCAAGAGGCCTGCTGCCCGCCGCAATCGCCGCCGGGCCGGCCCGCACCCTGCCATTGAGACTGAACGGGATTATTTATTTTTTTAACTTGGCCGCCGGGCCGGGGCGGGCATCGCCCCCGGTACCTCCAGCCGCTACTATTTCCGCGGGCCGTGTTCCAACACTATTCACCCCGGCCAAGAGGCCTATTCCCCGGCCCGCACCCCGCCATTGAGACTGCACGGGAATTATTATTTTTTTATCTCTCAACCTGTCCAAGAGGCCTGCTGCCCGCCGCACTCGCCGCCGGGCCGGCCCGCACCCCGCCATTGAGACTGAACGGGGATTATTATTTTTTTTAACTCGGCCTCCGGGCCGGGGCGGGCTTCGCCCCCGGTACCTCCAGCCGCTTCTATTTACGCGCGCCGCGTTCCAACATATTGACCCCGGCCAAGAGGCCTATTCCCCGGCCCGCACCCCGCCATTGAGACTGCACGGGAATTATTATTTTTTTATCTCTCAACCTGTCCAAGAGGCCTGCTGCCCGCCGCACTCGCCGCCGGGCCGGCCCGCACCCTGCCATTGAGACTGAACGGGAATTATTATTTTTTTATCTCTCAACCTGTCCAAGAGGCCTGCTGCCCGCCGCACTCGCCGCCGGGCCGGCCCGCACCCTGCCATGAGACTGAAGGGGATTATTTATTTTTTTAACTTGGCCGCCGGGCCAGGGCGGGCATCGCCCCCGGTACCTCCAGCCGCTTCTATTTACGCGCGCCGCGTTCCAACATATTCACCCCGGCCAAGAGGCCTATTCCCCGGCCCGCACCCCGCCATTGAGACTGCATGGGAATTATTATTTTTTTATCTCTCAACCTGTCCAAGAGGCCTGCTGCCCGCCGCAATCGCCGCCGGGCCGGCCCGCACCCTGCCATTGAGACTGAACGGGGATTATTTATTTTTTTAACTTGGCCGCCGGGCCGGGGCGGGCATCGCCCCCGGTACCTCCAGCCGCTACTATTTCCGCGGGCCGTGTTCCAACACTATTCACCCCGGCCAAGAGGCCTATTCCCCGGCCCGCACCCCGCCATTGAGACTGCACGGGAATTATTATTTTTTTATCTCTCAACCTGTCCAAGAGGCCTGCTGCCCGCCGCACTCGCCGCCGGGCCGGCCCGCACCCCGCCATTGAGACTGAACGGGGATTATTATTTTTTTTAACTCGGCCTCCGGGCCGGGGCGGGCTTCGCCCCCGGTACCTCCAGCCGCTTCTATTTACGCGCGCCGCGTTCCAACATATTCACCCCGGCCAAGAGGCCTATTCCCCGGCCCGCACCCCGCCATTGAGACTGCATGGGAATTATTATTTTTTTATCTCTCAACCTGTCCAAGAGGCCTGCTGCCCGCCGCAATCGCCGCCGGGCCGGCCCGCACCCTGCCATTGAGACTGAACGGGATTATTTATTTTTTTAACTTGGCCGCCGGGCCGGGGCGGGCATCGCCCCCGGTACCTCCAGCCGCTACTATTTCCGCGGGCCGTGTTCCAACACTATTCACCCCGGCCAAGAGGCCTATTCCCCGGCCCGCACCCCGCCATTGAGACTGCACGGGAATTATTATTTTTTTATCTCTCAACCTGTCCAAGAGGCCTGCTGCCCGCCGCACTCGCCGCCGGGCCGGCCCGCACCCCGCCATTGAGACTGAACGGGGATTATTATTTTTTTAAACTCGGCCTCCGGGCCGGGGCGGGCTTCGCCCCCGGTACCTCCAGCCGCTTCTATTTACGCGCGCCGCGTTCCAACATATTCACCCCGGCCAAGAGGCCTATTCCCCGGCCCGCACCCCGCCATTGAGACTGCACGGGAATTATTATTTTTTTATCTCTCAACCTGTCCAAGAGGCCTGCTGCCCGCCGCACTCGCCGCCGGGCCGGCCCGCACCCCGCCATTGAGACTGAACGGGGATTATTTTTTTTAACTCGGCCTCCGGGCCGGGGCGGGCTTCGCCCCCGGTACCTCCAGCCGCTTCTATTTACGCGCGCCGCGTTCCAACATATTCACCCCGGCCAAGAGGCCTATTCCCCGGCCCGCACCCCGCCATTGAGACTGCACGGGAATTATTATTTTTTTATCTCTCAACCTGTCCAAGAGGCCTGCTGCCCGCCGCACTCGCCGCCGGGCCGGCCCGCACCCCGCCATTGAGACTGAACGGGGATTTTTATTTTTTTTAACTCGGCCTCCGGGCCGGGGCGGGCTTCGCCCCCGGTACCTCCAGCCGCTTCTATTTACGCGCGCCGCGTTCCAACATATTCACCCCGGCCAAGAGGCCTATTCCCCGGCCCGCACCCCGCCATTGAGACTGCATGGGAATTATTATTTTTTTATCTCTCAACCTGTCCAAGAGGCCTGCTGCCCGCCGCAATTGCCGCCGGGCCGGCCCGCACCCTGCCATTGAGACTGAACGGGAATTATTATTTTTTTATCTCTCAACCTGTCCAAGAGGCCTGCTGCCCGCCGCAATCGCCGCCGGGCCGGCCCGCACCCTGCCATTGAGACTGAACGGGATTATTTATTTTTTTAACTTGGCCGCCGGGCCGGGGCGGGCATCGCCCCCGGTACCTCCAGCCGCTACTATTTCCGCGGGCCGTGTTCCAACACTATTCACCCCGGCCAAGAGGCCTATTCCCCGGCCCGCACCCCGCCATTGAGACTGCACGGGAATTATTATTTTTTTATCTCTCAACCTGTCCAAGAGGCCTGCTGCCCGCCGCACTCGCCGCCGGGCCGGCCCGCACCCCGCCATTGAGACTGAACGGGGATTATTATTTTTTTTAACTCGGCCTCCGGGCCGGGGCGGGCTTCGCCCCCGGTACCTCCAGCCGCTTCTATTTACGCGCGCCGCGTTCCAACATATTGACCCCGGCCAAGAGGCCTATTCCCCGGCCCGCACCCCGCCATTGAGACTGCACGGGAATTATTATTTTTTTATCTCTCAACCTGTCCAAGAGGCCTGCTGACCGCCGCACTCGCCGCCGGGCCGGCCCGCACCCTGCCATTGAGACTGAACGGGAATTATTATTTTTTTATCTCTCAACCTGTCCAAGAGGCCTGCTGCCCGCCGCACTCGCCGCCGGGCCGGCCCGCACCCTGCCATGAGACTGAAGGGGATTATTTATTTTTTTAACTTGGCCGCCGGGCCAGGGCGGGCATCGCCCCCGGTACCTCCAGCCGCTTCTATTTACGCGCGCCGCGTTCCAACATATTCACCCCGGCCAAGAGGCCTATTCCCCGGCCCGCACCCCGCCATTGAGACTGCATGGGAATTATTATTTTTTTATCTCTCAACCTGTCCAAGAGGCCTGCTGCCCGCCGCAATCGCCGCCGGGCCGGCCCGCACCCTGCCATTGAGACTGAACGGGATTATTTATTTTTTTAACTTGGCCGCCGGGCCAGGGCGGGCATCGCCCCCGGTACCTCCAGCCGCTTCTATTTACGCGCGCCGCGTTCCAACATATTCACCCCGGCCAAGAGGCCTATTCCCCGGCCCGCACCCCGCCATTGAGACTGCACGGGAATTATTATTTTTTTATCTGTCAACCTGTCCAAGAGGCCTGCTGCCCGCCGCAATCGCCGCCGGGTCGGCCCGCACCCCGCCATTGAGACTGAACGGGGATTATTATTTTTTTTAACTCGGCCTCCGGGCCGGGGCGGGCTTCGCCCCCGGTACCTCCAGCCGCTTCTATTTACGCGCGCCGCGTTCCAACATATTCACCCCGGCCAAGAGGCCTATTCCCCGGCCCGCACCCCGCCATTGAGACTGCATGGGAATTATTATTTTTTTATCTCTCAACCTGTCCAAGAGGCCTGCTGCCCGCCGCAATTGCCGCCGGGCCGGCCCGCACCCTGCCATTGAGACTGAACGGGAATTATTATTTTTTTATCTCTCAACCTGTCCAAGAGGCCTGCTGCCCGCCGCACTCGCCGCCGGGTCGGCCCGCACCCCGCCATTGAGACTGAACGGGGATTATTATTTTTTTTAACTCGGCCGCCGGGCCGGGGCGGGCATCGCCCCCGGTACCTCCAGCCGCTACTATTTCCGCGGGCCGTGTTCCAACACTATTCACCCTGGCCAAGAGGCCTATTCCCCGGCCCGCACCCCGCCATTGAGACTGCATGGGAATTATTATTTTTTTATCTCTCAACCTGTCCAAGAGGCCTGCTGCCCGCCGCAATCGCCGCCGGGCCGGCCCGCACCCTGCCATTGAGACTGAACGGGGATTATTTATTTTTTTAACTTGGCCGCCGGGCCGGGGCGGGCATCGCCCCCGGTACCTCCAGCCGCTACTATTTCCGCGGGCCGTGTTCCAACACTATTCACCCCGGCCAAGAGGCCTATTCCCCGGCCCGCACCCCGCCATTGAGACTGCACGGGAATTATTATTTTTTTATCTCTCAACCTGTCCAAGAGGCCTGCTGCCCGCCGCACTCGCCGCCGGGCCGGCCCGCACCCCGCCATTGAGACTGAACGGGGATTATTATTTTTTTTAACTCGGCCTCCGGGCCGGGGCGGGCTTCGCCCCCGGTACCTCCAGCCGCTTCTATTTACGTGCGCCGCGTTCCAACATATTCACCCCGGCCAAGAGGCCTATTCCCCGGCCCGCACCCGGCCATTGAGACTGCATGGGAATTATTATTTTTTTATCTCTCAACCTGTCCAAGAGGCCTGCTGCCCGCCGCAATCGCCGCCGGGCCGGCCCGCACCCTGCCATTGAGACTGAACGGGATTATTTATTTTTTTAACTTGGCCGCCGGGCCGGGGCGGGCATCGCCCCCGGTACCTCCAGCCGCTACTATTTCCGCGGGCCGTGTTCCAACACTATTCACCCCGGCCAAGAGGCCTATTCCCCGGCCCGCACCCCGCCATTGAGACTGCACGGGAATTATTATTTTTTTATCTCTCAACCTGTCCAAGAGGCCTGCTGCCCGCCGCACTCGCCGCCGGGCCGGCCCGCACCCCGCCATTGAGACTGTACGGGGATTATTATTTTTTTTAACTCGGCCGCCGGGCCGGGGCGGGCTTCGCCCCCGGTACCTCCAGCCGCTTCTATTTACGCGCGCCGCGTTCCAACATATTCACCCCGGCCAAGAGGCCTCTTCCCCGGCCACACTCGTCCGCCGGGCCGGCCCGCACCCCGCCATTGAGACTGCACGGGAATTATTATTTTTTTATCTCTCAACCTGTCCAAGAGGCCTGCAGCCCGCCGCACTCGCCGCCGGGCCGGCCCGCACCCCGCCATTGAGACTGAACGGGGATTATTATTTTTTTTAACTCGGCCTCCGGGCCGGGGCGGGCTTCGCCCCCGGTACCTCCAGCCGCTTCTATTTACGCGCGCCGCGTTCCAACATATTCACCCCGGCCAAGAGGCCTCTTCCCCGGCCACACTCGTCCGCCGGGCCGGCCCGCACCCCGCCATTGAGAATGCACGGGAATTATTATTTTTATATCTCTCAACCTGTCCAAGAGGCCTGCTGCCCGCCGCAATCGCCGCCGGGCCGGCCCGCACCCTGCCATTGAGACTGAACGGGGATTATTTATTTTTTTAACTTGGCCGCCGGGCCGGGGCGGGCATCGCCCCCGGTACCTCCAGCCGTTACTATTTCCGCGGGCCGTGTTCCAACACTATTCACCCCGGCCAAGAGGCCTATTCCCCGGCCCGCACCCCGCCATTGAGACTGCATGGGAATTATTATTTTTTTATCTCTCAACCTGTCCAAGAGGCCTGCTGCCCGCCGCAATCGCCGCCGGGCCGGCCCGCACCCTGCCATTGAGACTGAACGGGATTATTTATTTTTTTAACTTGGCCGCCGGGCCGGGGCGGGCATCGCCCCCGGTACCTCCAGCCGCTTCTATTTACGCGCGCCGCGTTCCAACATATTCACCCCGGCCAAGAGGCCTATTCCCCGGCCCGCACCCCGCCATTGAGACTGCACGGGAATTATTATTTTTTTATCTCTCAACCTGTCCAAGAGGCCTGCTGCCCGCCGCACTCGCCGCCGGGCCGGCCCGCACCCCGCCATTGAGACTGAACGGGGATTATTATTTTTTTTAACTCGGCCTCCGGGCCGGGGCGGGCTTCGCCCCCGGTACCTCCAGCCGCTTCTATTTACGCGCGCCGCGTTCCAACATATTCACCCCGGCCAAGAGGCCTATTCCCCGGCCCGCACCCCACCATTGAGACTGCATGGGAATTATTATTTTTTTATCTCTCAACCTGTCCAAGAGGCCTGCTGCCCGCCGCAATTGCCGCCGGGCCGGCCCGCACCCTGCCATTGAGACTGAACGGGAATTATTATTTTTTTATCTCTCAACCTGTCCAAGAGGCCTGCTGCCCGCCGCACTCGCCGCCGGGCCGGCCCGCACACTGCCATGAGACTGAAGGGGATTATTTATTTTTTTAACTTGGCCGCCGGGCCGGGGCGGGCATCGCCCCCGGTACCTCCAGCCGCTACTATTTCCGCGGGCCGTGTTCCAACACTATTCACCCCGGCCAAGAGGCCTATTCCCGGCCCGCACCCCGCGATTGAGACTGCATGGGAATTATTATTTTTTTATCTCTCAACCTGTCCAAGAGGCCTGCTGCCCGCCGCAATCGCCGCCGGGCCGGCCCGCACCCTGCCATTGAGACTGAACGGGATTATTTATTTTTTTAACTTGGCCGCCGGGCCGGGGCGGGCATCGCCCCCGGTACCTCCAGCCGCTACTATTTCCGCGGGCCGTGTTCCAACACTATTCACCCCGGCCAAGAGGCCTATTCCCCGGCCCGCACCCCGCCATTGAGACTGCACGGGAATTATTATTTTTTTTATCTCTCAACCTGTCCAAGAGGCCTGCTGCCCGCCGCACTCGCCGCCGGGCCGGCCCGCACCCCGCCATTGAGACTGAACGGGGATTATTATTTTTTTTAACTCGGCCTCCGGGCTGGGGCGGGCTTCGCCCCCGGTACCTCCAGCCGCTTCTATTTACGCGCGCCGCGTTCCAACATATTCACCCCGGCCAAGAGGCCTATTCCCCGGCCCGCACCCCGCCATTGAGACTGCACGGGAATTATTATTTTTTTATCTCTCAACCTGTCCCAGAGGCCTGCTGCCCGCCGCACTCGCCGCCGGGCCGGCCCGCACCCCGCCATTGAGACTGAACGGGGATTATTATTTTTTTTAACTCGGCCTCCGGGCCGGGGCGGGCTTCGCCCCCGGTACCTCCAGCCGCTTCTATTTACGCGCGCCGCGTTCCAACATATTCACCCCGGCCAAGAGGCCTATTCCCCGGCCCGCACCCCGCCATTGAGACTGCATGGGAATTATTATTTTTTTATCTCTCAACCTGTCCAAGAGGCCTGCTGCCCGCCGCAATCGCCGCCGGGCCGGCCCGCACCCTGCCATTGAGACTGAACGGGGATTATTTATTTTTTTAACTTGGCCGCCGGCCCGGGGCGGGCATCGCCCCCGGTACCTCCAGCCGCTTCTATTTACGCGCGCCGGCGTTCCAACATATTCACCCCGGCCAAGAGGCCTCTTCTCCGGCCACACTCGTCCGCCGGGCCGGCCCGCACCCCGCCATTGAGACTGCACGGGAATTATTATTGTTTTATCTCTCAACCTGTCCAAGAGGCCTGCTGCCCGCCGCACTCGCCGCCGGGCCGGCCCGCACCCTGCCATGAGACTGAAGGGGATTATTTATTTTTTTAACTTGGCCGCCGGGCCGGGGCGGGCATCGCCCCCGGTACCTCCAGCCGCTACTATTTCCGCGGGCCGTGTTCCAACACTATTCACCCCGGCCAAGAGGCCTATTCCCGGCCCGCACCCCGCGATTGAGACTGCATGGGAATTATTATTTTTTTATCTCTCAACCTGTCCAAGAGGCCTGCTGCCCGCCGCAATCGCCGCCGGGCCGGCCCGCACCCTGCCATTGAGACTGAACGGGATTATTTATTTTTTTAACTTGGCCGCCGGGCCGGGGCGGGCATCGCCCCCGGTACCTCCAGCCGCTACTATTTCCGCGGGCCGTGTTCCAACACTATTCACCCCGGCCAAGAGGCCTATTCCCCGGCCCGCACCCCGCCATTGAGACTGCACGGGAATTATTATTTTTTTTATCTCTCAACCTGTCCAAGAGGCCTGCTGCCCGCCGCACTCGCCGCCGGGCCGGCCCGCACCCCGCCATTGAGACTGAACGGGGATTATTATTTTTTTTAACTCGGCCTCCGGGCTGGGGCGGGCTTCGCCCCCGGTACCTCCAGCCGCTTCTATTTACGCGCGCCGCGTTCCAACATATTCACCCCGGCCAAGAGGCCTATTCCCCGGCCCGCACCCCGCCATTGAGACTGCACGGGAATTATTATTTTTTTATCTCTCAACCTGTCCCAGAGGCCTGCTGCCCGCCGCACTCGCCGCCGGGCCGGCCCGCACCCCGCCATTGAGACTGAACGGGGATTATTATTTTTTTTAACTCGGCCTCCGGGCCGGGGCGGGCTTCGCCCCCGGTACCTCCAGCCGCTTCTATTTACGCGCGCCGCGTTCCAACATATTCACCCCGGCCAAGAGGCCTATTCCCCGGCCCGCACCCCGCCATTGAGACTGCATGGGAATTATTATTTTTTTATCTCTCAACCTGTCCAAGAGGCCTGCTGCCCGCCGCAATCGCCGCCGGGCCGGCCCGCACCCTGCCATTGAGACTGAACGGGGATTATTTATTTTTTTAACTTGGCCGCCGGCCCGGGGCGGGCATCGCCCCCGGTACCTCCAGCCGCTTCTATTTACGCGCGCCGGCGTTCCAACATATTCACCCCGGCCAAGAGGCCTCTTCTCCGGCCACACTCGTCCGCCGGGCCGGCCCGCACCCCGCCATTGAGACTGCACGGGAATTATTATTGTTTTATCTCTCAACCTGTCCAAGAGGCCTGCTGCCCGCCGCACTCGCCGCCGGGCCGGCCCGCACCCCGCCATTGAGACTGAACGGGGATTATTATTTTTTTTAACTCGGCCTCCGGGCCGGGGCGGGCTTCGCCCCCGGTACCTCCAGCCGCTTCTATTTACGCGCGCCGCGTTCCAACATATTCACCCCGGCCAAGAGGCCTCTTCCCCGGCCACACTCGTCCGCCGGGCCGGCCCGCACCCCGCCATTGAGACTGCACGGGAATTATTATTTTTTTATCTGTCAACCTGTCCAAGAGGCCTGCTGCCCGCCGCACTCGCCGCCGGGTCGGCCCGCACCCCGCCATTGAGACTGAACGGGGATTATTATTTTTTTTAACTCGGCCTCCGGGCCGGGGCGGGCTTCGCCCCCGGTACCTCCAGCCGCTTCTATTTACGCGCGCCGCGTTCCAACATATTCACCCCGGCCAAGAGGCCTATTCCCCGGCCCGCACCCCGCCATTGAGACTGCATGGGAATTATTATTTTTTTATCTCTCAACCTGTCCAAGAGGCCTGCTGCCCGCCGCAATTGCCGCCGGGCCGGCCCGCACCCTGCCATTGAGACTGAACGGGAATTATTATTTTTTTATCTCTCAACCTGTCCAAGAGGCCTGCTGCCCGCCGCACTCGCCGCCGGGTCGGCCCGCACCCCGCCATTGAGACTGAACGGGGATTATTATTTTTTTAACTCGGCCGCCGGGCCGGGGCGGGCATCGCCCCCGGTACCTCCAGCCGCTACTATTTCCGCGGGCCGTGTTCCAACACTATTCACCCCGGCCAAGAGGCCTATTCCCCGGCCCGCACCCCGCCATTGAGACTGCATGGGAATTATTATTTTTTTATCTCTCAACCTGTCCAAGAGGCCTGCTGCCCGCCGCAATCGCCGCCGGGCCGGCCCGCACCCTGCCATTGAGACTGAACGGGGATTATTTATTTTTTTAACTTGGCCGCCGGGCCGGGGCGGGCATCGCCCCCGGTACCTCCAGCCGCTACTATTTCCGCGGGCCGTGTTCCAACACTATTCACCCCGGCCAAGAGGCCTATTCCCCGGCCCGCACCCCGCCATTGAGACTGCACGGGAATTATTATTTTTTTATCTCTCAACCTGTCCAAGAGGCCTGCTGCCCGCCGCACTCGCCGCCGGGCCGGCCCGCACCCCGCCATTGAGACTGAACGGGGATTATTATTTTTTTTAACTCGGCCTCCGGGCCGGGGCGGGCTTCGCCCCCGGTACCTCCAGCCGCTTCTATTTACGCGCGCCGCGTTCCAACATATTCACCCCGGCCAAGAGGCCTATTCCCCGGCCCGCACCCCGCCATTGAGACTGCATGGGAATTATTATTTTTTTATCTCTCAACCTGTCCAAGAGGCCTGCTGCCCGCCGCAATCGCCGCCGGGCCGGCCCGCACCCTGCCATTGAGACTGAACGGGATTATTTATTTTTTTAACTTGGCCGCCGGGCCGGGGCGGGCATCGCCCCCGGTAACTCCAGCCGCTACTATTTCCGCGGGCCGTGTTCCAACACTATTCACCCCGGCCAAGAGGCCTATTCCCCGGCCCGCACCCCGCCATTGAGACTGCACGGGAATTATTATTTTTTTATCTCTCAACCTGTCCAAGAGGCCTGCTGCCCGCCGCACTCGCCGCCGGGCCGGCCCGCACCCCGCCATTGAGACTGAACGGGGATTATTATTTTTTTAAACTCGGCCTCCGGAACGGGGCGGGCTTCGCCCCCGGTACCTCCAGCCGCTTCTATTTACGCGCGCCGCGTTCCAACATATTCACCCCGGCCAAGAGGCCTATTCCCCGGCCCGCACCCCGCCATTGAGACTGCACGGGAATTATTATTTTTTTATCTCTCAACCTGTCCAAGAGGCCTGCTGCCCGCCGCACTCGCCGCCGGGCCGGCCCGCACCCCGCCATTGAGACTGAACGGGGATTATTATTTTTTTTAACTCGGCCTCCGGGCCGGGGCGGGCTTCGCCCCCGGTACCTCCAGCCGCTTCTATTTACGCGCGCCGCGTTCCAACACATTCACCCCGGCCAAGAGGCCTATTCCCCGGCCCGCACCCCGCCATTGAGACTGCATGGGAATTATTATTTTTTTATCTCTCAACCTGTCCAAGAGGCCTGCTGCCCGCCGCAATTGCCGCCGGGCCGGCCCGCACCCTGCCATTGAGACTGAACGGGAATTATTATTTTTTTATCTCTCAACCTGTCCAAGAGGCCTGCTGCCCGCCGCAATCGCCGCCGGGCCGGCCCGCACCCTGCCATTGAGACTGAACGGGATTATTTATTTTTTTAACTTGGCCGCCGGGCCGGGGCGGGCATCGCCCCCGGTACCTCCAGCCGCTACTATTTCCGCGGGCCGTGTTCCAACACTATTCACCCCGGCCAAGAGGCCTATTCCCCGGCCCGCACCCCGCCATTGAGACTGCACGGGAATTATTATTTTTTTATCTCTCAACCTGTCCAAGAGGCCTGCTGCCCGCCGCACTCGCCACCGGGCCGGCCTGCACCCCGCCATTGAGACTGAACGGGGATTATTATTTTTTTTAACTCGGCCTCCGGGCCGGGGCGGGCTTCGCCCCCGGTACCTCCAGCCGCTTCTATTTACGCGCGCCGCGTTCCAACATATTCACCCCGGCCAAGAGGCCTATTCCCCGGCCCGCACCCCGCCATTGAGACTGCACGGGAATTATTATTTTTTTTATCTCTCAACCTGTCCAAGAGGCCTGCTGTCCGCCGCACTCGCCGCCGGGCCGGCCCGCACCCCGCCATTGAGACTGAACGGGGATTATTATTTTTTTTAACTCGGCCTCCGGGCCGGGGCGGGCTTCGCCCCCGGTACCTCCAGCCGCTTCTATTTACGCGCGCCGCGTTCCAACATATTCACCCCGGCCAAGAGGCCTATTCCCCGGCCCGCACCCCGCCATTGAGACTGCACGGGAATTATTATTTTTTTATCTCTCAACCTGTCCAAGAGGCCTGCTGCCCGCCGCACTCGCCGCCGGGCCGGCCCGCACCCCGCCATTGAGACTGAACGGGGATTATTATTTTTTTTAACTCGGCCTCCGGGCCGGGGCGGGCTTCGCCCCCGGTACCTCCAGCCGCTTCTATTTACGCGCGCCGCGTTCCAACATATTCACCCCGGCCAAGAGGCCTATTCCCCGGCCCGCACCCCGCCATTGAGACTGCATGGGAATTATTATTTTTTTATCTCTCAACCTGTCCAAGAGGCCTGCTGCCCGCCGCAATTGCCGCCGGGCCGGCCCGCACCCTGCCATTGAGACTGAACGGGAATTATTATTTTTTTATCTCTCAACCTGTCCAAGAGGCCTGCTGCCCGCCGCAATCGCCGCCGGGCCGGCCCGCACCCTGCCATTGAGACTGAACGGGATTATTTATTTTTTTAACTTGGCCGCCGGGCCGGGGCGGGCATCGCCCCCGGTACCTCCAGCCGCTACTATTTCCGCGGGCCGTGTTCCAACACTATTCACCCCGGCCAAGAGGCCTATTCCCCGGCCCGCACCCCGCCATTGAGACTGCACGGGAATTATTATTTTTTTATCTCTCAACCTGTCCAAGAGGCCTGCTGCCCGCCGCACTCGCCGCCGGGCCGGCCCGCACCCCGCCATTGAGACTGAACGGGGATTATTTATTTTTTTAACTTGGCCGCCGGGCCGGGGCGGGCATCGCCCCCGGTACCTCCAGCCGCTACTATTTCCGCGGGCCGTGTTCCAACACTATTCACCCCGGCCAAGAGGCCTATTCCCCGGCCCGCACCCCGCCATTGAGACTGCATGGGAATTATTATTTTTTTATCTCTCAACCTGTCCAAGAGGCCTGCTGCCGCCGCACTCGCCGCTGGGCCGGCCCGCACCCCGCCATTGAGACTGAACGGGGATTATTATTTTTTTTAACTCGGCCTCCGGACCGGGGCGGGCTTCGCCCCCGGTACCTCCAGCCGCTTCTATTTACGCGCGCCGCGTTCCAACATATTCACCCCGGCCAAGAGGCCTATTCCCCGGCCCGCACCCCACCATTGAGACTGCATGGGAATTATTATTTTTTTATCTCTCAACCTGTCCAAGAGGCCTGCTGCCCGCCGCAATCGCCGCCGGGCCGGCCCGCACCCTGCCATTGAGACTGAACGGGAATTATTATTTTTTTATCTCTCAACCTGTCCAAGAGGCCTGCTGCCCGCCGCACTCGCCGCCGGGCCGGCACGCACCCTGCCATTGAGACTGAACGGGGATTATTTATTTTTTTAACTTGGCCGCCGGCCCGGGGCGGGCATCGCCCCCGGTACCTCCAGCCGCTACTATTTCCGCGGGCCGTGTTCCAACACTATTCACCCCGGCCAAGAGGCCTATTCCCCGGCCCGCACCCCGCCATTGAGACTGCACGGGAATTATTATTTTTTTATCTCTCAACCTGTCCAAGAGGCCTGCTGCCCGCCGCAATCGCCGCCGGGCCGGCCCGCACCCTGCCATTGAGACTGAACGGGGATTATTTATTTTTTTAACTTGGCCGCCGGGCCGGGGCGGGCATCGCCCCGGTACCTCCAGCCGCTACTATTTCCGCGGGCCGTGTTCCAACACTATTCACCCCGGCCAAGAGGCCTATTCCCCGGCCCGCATCCCGCCATTGAGACTGCACGGGAATTATTATTTTTTTATCTCTCAACCTGTCCAAGAGGCCTGCTGCCCGCCGCACTCGCCGCCGGGCCGGCCCGCACCCCGCCATTGAGACTGAACGGGGATTATTATTTTTTTTCACTCGGCCTCCGGGCCGGGGCGGGCTTCGCCCCCGGTACCTCCAGCCGCTACTATTTCCGCGGGCCGTGTTCCAACACTATTCACCCCGGCCAAGAGGCCTATTCCCCGGCCCGCACCCCGCCATTGAGACTGCACGGGAATTATTATTTTTTTATCTCTCAACCTGTCCAAGAGGCCTTCTGCCCGCCGCACTCGCCGCCGGGCCGGCCCGCACCCCGCCATTGAGACTGAACGGGGATTATTATTTTTTTTAACTCGGCCTCCGGGCCGGGGCGGGCTTCGCCCCCGGTACCTCCAGCCGCTTCTATTTACGCGCGCCGCGTTCCAACATATTCACCCCGGCCAAGAGGCCTATTCCCCGGCCCGCACCCCGCCATTGAGACTGCACGGGAATTATTATTGTTTTATCTCTCAACCTGTCCAAGAGGCCTGCTGCCCGCCGCACTCGCCGCCGGGCCGGCCCGCACCCTGCCATTGAGACTGAACGGGAATTATTATTTTTTTATCTCTCAACCTGTCCAAGAGGCCTGCTGCCCGCCGCACTCGCCGCCGGGCCGGCCCGCACCCTGCCATTGAGACTGAACGGGGATTATTTATTTTTTTAACTTGGCCGCCGGCCCGGGGCGGGCATCGCCCCCGGTACCTCCAGCCGCTACTATTTCCGCGGGCCGTGTTCCAACACTATTCACCCCGGCCAGGAGGCCTATTCCCCGGCCCGCACCCCGCCATTGAGACTGCACGGGAATTATTATTTTTTTATCTCTCAACCTGTCCAAGAGGCCTGCTGCCCGCCGCAATCGCCGCCGGGCCGGCCCGCACCCTGCCATTGAGACTGAACGGGGATTATTTATTTTTTTAACTTGGCTGCCGGGCCGGGGCGGGCATCGCCCCCGGTACCTCCAGCCGCTACTATTTCCGCGGGCCGTGTTCCAACACTATTCACCCCGGCCAAGAGGCCTATTCCCCGGCCCGCATCCCGCCATTGAGACTGCACGGGAATTATTATTTTTTTATCTCTCAACCTGTCCAAGAGGCCTGCTGCCCGCCGCACTCGCCGCCGGGCCGGCCCGCACCCCGCCATTGAGACTGAACGGGGATTATTATTTTTTTTCACTCGGCCTCCGGGCCGGGGCGGGCTTCGCCCCCGGTACCTCCAGCCGCTACTATTTCCGCGGGCCGTGTTCCAACACTATTCACCCCGGCCAAGAGGCCTATTCCCCGGCCCGCACCCCGCCATTGAGACTGCACGGGAATTATTATTTTTTTATCTCTCAACCTGTCCAAGAGGCCTGCTGCCCGCCGCACTCGCCGCCGGGCCGGCCCGCACCCCGCCATTGAGACTGTACGGGGATTATTATTTTTTTTAACTCGGCCGCCGGCCGGGGCGGGCTTCGCCCCCGGTACCTCCAGCCGCTTCTATTTACGCGCGCCGCGTTCCAACATATTCACCCCGGCCAAGAGGCCTCTTCCCCGGCCACACTCGTCCGCCGGGCCGGCCCGCATCCCGCCATTGAGACTGCACGGGAATTATTATTTTTTTATCTCTCAACCTGTCCAAGAGGCCTGCTGCCCGCCGCAATCGCCGCCGGGCCGGCCCGCACCCTGCCATTGAGACTGAACGGGGATTATTTATTTTTTTAACTTGGCCGCCGGGCCGGGGCGGGCATCGCCCCCGGTACCTCCAGCCGCTACTATTTCCGCGGGCCGTGTTCCAACACTATTCACCCCGGCCAAGAGGCCTATTCCCCGGCCCGCACCCCGCCATTGAGACTGCATGGGAATTATTATTTTTTTATCTCTCAACCTGTCCAAGAGGCCTGCTGCCCGCCGCAATCGCCGACGGGCCGGCCCGCACCCTGCCATTGAGACTGAACGGGGATTATTTATTTTTTTAACTTGGCCGCCGGGCCGGGGCGGGCATCGCCCCCGGTACCTCCAGCCGCTACTATTTCCGCGGGCCGTGTTCCGACACTATTCACCCCGGCCAAGAGGCCTATTCCCCGGCCCGCACCCCGCCATTGAGACTGCACGGGAATTATTATTTTTTTATCTCTCAACCTGTCCAAGAGGCCTGCTGCCCGCCGCACTCGCCGCCGGGCCGGCCCGCACCCCGCCATTGAGACTGAACGGGGATTATTATTTTTTTTAACTCGGCCTCCGGGCCTGGGCGGGCTTCGCCCCCGGTACCTCCAGCCGCTTCTATTTACGCGCGTCGCGTTCCAACATATTCACCCCGGCCAAGAGGCCTATTCCCCGGCCCGCACCCCGCCATTGAGACTGCATGGGAATTATTATTTTTTATCTCTCAACCTGTCCAAGAGGCCTGCTGCCCGCCGCAATCGCCGCCGGGCCGGCCCGCACCCTGCCATTGAGACTGAACGGGATTATTTATTTTTTTAACTTGGCCGCCGGGCCGGGGCGGGCATCGCCCCCGGTACCTCCAGCCGCTACTATTTCCGCGGGCCGTGTTCCAACACTATTCACCCCGACCAAGAGGCCTATTCCCCGGCCCGCACCCCGCCATTGAGACTGCACGGGAATTATTATTTTTTTATCTCTCAACCTGTCCAAGAGGCCTGCTGCCCGCCGCACTCGCCGCCGGGCCGGCCCGCACCCCGCCATTGAGACTGAACGGGGATTATTATTTTTTTTACCTCGGCCTCCGGGCCGGGGCGGGCTTCGCCCCCGGTACCTCCAGCCGCTTCTATTTACGCGCGCCGCGTTCCAACATATTCACCCCGGCCAAGAGGCCTATTCCCCGGCCCGCACCCCGCCATTGAGACTGCATGGGAATTATTATTTTTTTATCTCTCAACCTGTCCAAGAGGCCTGCTGCCCGCCGCAATTGCCGCCGGGCCGGCCCGCACCCTGCCATTGAGACTGAACGGGAATTATTATTTTTTTATCTCTCAACCTGTCCAAGAGGCCTGCTGCCCGCCGCACTCGCCGCCGGGCCGGCCCGCACCCTGCCATTGAGACTGAACGGGGATTATTTATTTTTTTAACTTGGCCGCCGGGCCGGGGCGGGCATCGCCCCCGGTACCTCCAGCCGCTACTATTTCCGCGGGCCGTGTTCCAACACTAGTCACCCCGGCCAAGAGGCCTATTCCCCGGCCCGCACCCCGCCATTGAGACTGCATGGGAATTATTATTTTTTTATCTCTCAACCTGTCCAAGAGGCCTGCTGCCCGCCGCAATCGCCGCCGGGCCGGCCCGCACCCTGCCATTGAGACTGAACGGGGATTATTTATTTTTTTAACTTGGCCGCCGGGCCGGGGCGGGCATCGCCCCCGGTACCTCCAGCCGCTACTATTTCCGCGGGCCGTGTTCCAACACTATTCACCCCGGCCAAGAGGCCTATTCCCCGGCCCGCACCCCGCCATTGAGACTGCACGGGAATTATTATTTTTTTATCTCTCAACCTGTCCAAGAGGCCTGCTGCCCGCCGCACTCGCCGCCGGGCCGGCCCGCACCCCGCCATTGAGACTGAACGGGGATTATTTTTTTTTTTAACTCGGCCTCCGGGCCGGGGCGGGCTTCGCCCGGTACCTCCAGCCGCTTCTATTTACGCGCGCCGCGTTCCAACATATTCACCCCGGCCAAGAGGCCTATTCCCCGGCCCGCACCCCGCCATTGAGACTGCATGGGAATTATTATTTTTTTATCTCTCAACCTGTCCAAGAGGCCTGCTGCCCGCCGCACTCGCCGCCGGGCCGGCCCGCACCCCGCCATTGAGACTGAACGGGGATTATTATTTTTTTTAACTCGGCCTCCGGGCCGGGGCGGGCTTCGCCCCCGGTACCTCCAGCCGCTTCTATTTACGCGCGCCGCGTTCCAACATATTCACCCCGGCCAAGAGGCCTATTCCCCGGCCCGCACCCCGCCATTGAGACTGCACGGGAATTATTATTTTTTTATCTCTCAACCTGTCCAAGAGGCCTGCTGCCCGCCGCAATCGCCGCCGGGCCGGCCCGCACCCTGCCATTGAGACTGAACGGGAATTATTATTTTTTTATCTCTCAACCTGTCCAAGAGGCCTGCTGCCCGCCGCACTCGCCGCCGGGCCGGCCCGCACCCCGCCATTGAGACTGAACGGGGATTATTATTTTTTTATCTCTCAACCTGTCCAAGAGGCCTCTTCCCCGGCCACACTCGTCCGCCGGGCCGGCCCGCACCCCGCCATTGAGACTGCACGGGAATTATTATTTTTTTATCTCTCAACCTGTCCAAGAGGCCTGCTGCCCGCCGCACTCGCCGCCGGGCCGGCCCGCACCCCGCCATTGAGACTGAACGGGGATTATTATTTTTTTTAACTCGGCCTCCGGGCCGGGGCGGGCTTCGCCCCCGGTACCTCCAGCCGCTTCTATTTACGCGCGCCGCGTTCCAACATATTCACCCCGGCCAAGAGGCCTATTCCCCGGCCCGCACCCCGCCATTGAGACTGCACGGGAATTATTATTTTTTTATCTCTCAACCTGTCCAAGAGGCCTGCTGCCCGCCGCAATCGCCGCCGGGCCGGCCCGCACCCTGCCATTGAGACTGAACGGGAATTATTATTTTTTTATCTCTCAACCTGTCCAAGAGGCCTGCTGCCCGCCGCACTCGCCGCCGGGCCGGCCCGCACCCCGCCATTGAGACTGAACGGGGATTATTATTTTTTTATCTCTCAACCTGTCCAAGAGGCCTCTTCCCCGGCCACACTCGTCCGCCGGGCCGGCCCGCACCCCGCCATTGAGACTGCACGGGAATTATTATTTTTTTATCTCTCAACCTGTCCAAGAGGCCTGCTGCCCGCCGCACTCGCCGCCGGGCCGGCCCGCACCCCGCCATTGAGACTGAACGGGGATTATTATTTTTTTTAACTCGGCCTCCGGGCCGGGGCGGGCTTCGCCCCCGGTACCTCCAGCCGCTTCTATTTACGCGCGCCGCGTTCCAACATATTCACCCCGGCCAAGAGGCCTCTTCCCCGGCCACACTCGTCCGCCGGGCCGGCCCGCACCCCGCCATTGAGACTGCACGGGAATTATTATTTTTATATCTCTCAACCTGTCCAAGAGGCCTGCTGCCCGCCGCAATCGCCGCCGGGCCGGCCCGCACCCTGCCATTGAGACTGAACGGGGATTATTTATTTTTTTAACTTGGCCGCCGGCCCGGGGCGGGCATCGCCCCCGGTACCTCCAGCCGCTACTATTTCCGCGGGCCGTGTTCCAACACTATTCACCCCGGCCAAGAGGCCTATTCCCCGGCCCGCACCCCGCCATTGAGACTGCATGGGAATTATTATTTTTTTATCTCTCAACCTGTCCAAGAGGCCTGCTGCCCGCCGCAATCGCCGCCGGGCCGGCCCGCACCCTGCCATTGAGACTGAACGGGGATTATTTATTTTTTTAACTTGGCCGCCGGGCCGGGGCGGGCATCGCCCCCGGTACCTCCAGCCGCTACTATTTCCGCGGGCCGTGTTCCAACACTATTCACCCCGGCCAAGAGGCCTATTCCCCGGCCCGCACCCCGCCATTGAGACTGCATGGGAATTATTATTTTTTTATCTCTCAACCTGTCCAAGAGGCCTGCTGCCCGCCGCAATCGCCGCCGGGCCGGCCCGCACCCTGCCATTGAGACTGAACGGGGATTATTTATTTTTTTAACTTGGCCGCCGGGCCGGGGCGGGCATCGCCCCCGGTACCTCCAGCCGCTACTATTTCCGCGGGCCGTGTTCCAACACTATTCACCCCGGCCAAGAGGCCTATTCCCCGGCCCGCACCCCGCCATTGAGACTGCACGGGAATTATTATTTTTTTATCTCTCAACCTGTCCAAGAGGCCTGCTGCCCGCCGCACTCGCCGCCGGGCCGGCCCGCACCCCGCCATTGAGACTGAACGGGGATTATTATTTTTTTTACCTCGGCCTCCGGGCCGGGGCGGGCTTCGCCCCCGGTACCTCCAGCCGCTTCTATTTACGCGCGCCGCGTTCCAACATATTCACCCCGGCCAAGAGGCCTATTCCCCGGCCCGCACCCCGCCATTGAGACTGCATGGGAATTATTATTTTTTTATCTCTCAACCTGTCCAAGAGGCCTGCTGCCCGCCGCAATTGCCGCCGGGCCGGCCCGCACCCTGCCATTGAGACTGAACGGGAATTATTATTTTTTTATCTCTCAACCTGTCCAAGAGGCCTGCTGCCCGCCGCACTCGCCGCCGGGCCGGCCCGCACCCTGCCATTGAGACTGAACGGGGATTATTTATTTTTTTAACTTGGCCGCCGGGCCGGGGCGGGCATCGCCCCCGGTACCTCCAGCCGCTACTATTTCCGCGGGCCGTGTTCCAACACTATTCACCCCGGCCAAGAGGCCTATTCCCCGGCCCGCACCCCGCCATTGAGACTGCATGGGAATTATTATTTTTTTATCTCTCAACCTGTCCAAGAGGCCTGCTGCCCGCCGCAATCGCCGCCGGGCCGGCCCGCACCCTGCCATTGAGACTGAACGGGGATTATTTATTTTTTTAACTTGGCCTCCGGGCCGGGGCGGGCTTCGCCCCCGGTACCTCCAGCCGCTTCTATTTACGCGCGCCGCGTTCCAACATATTCACCCCGGCCAAGAGGCCTATTACCCGGCCCGCACCCCGCCATTGAGACTGCATGGGAATTATTATTTTTTTATCTCTCAACCTGTCCAAGAGGCCTGCTGCCCGCCGCAATTGCCGCCGGGCCGGCCCGCACCCTGCCATTGAGACTGAACGGGAATTATTATTTTTTTATCTCTCAACCTGTCCAAGAGGCCTGCTGCCCGCCGCACTCGCCGCCGGGCCGGCCCGCACCCTGCCATTGAGACTGAACGGGGATTATTTATTTTTTTAACTTGGCCGCCGGGCCGGGGCGGGCATCGCCCCCGGTACCTCCAGCCGCTACTATTTCCGCGGGCCGTGTTCCAACACTATTCACCCCGGCCAAGAGGCCTATTCCCCGGCCCGCACCCCGCCATTGAGACTGCATGGGAATTATTATTTTTTTATCTCTCAACCTGTCCAAGAGGCCTGCTGCCCGCCGCAATTGCCGCCGGGCCGGCCCGCACCCTGCCATTGAGACTGAACGGGGATTATTTATTTTTTTAACTTGGCCGCCGGGCCGGGGCGGGCATCGCCGCCGGTACCTCCAGCCGCTACTATTTCCGCGGGCCGTGTTCCAACATATTCACCCCGGCCAAGAGGCCTATTCCCCGGCCCGCACCCCGCCATTGAGACTGCATGGGAATTATTATTTTTTTATCTCTCAACCTGTCCAAGAGGCCTGCTGCCCGCCGCACTCGCCGCCGGGCCGGCCCGCACCCCGCCATTGAGACTGAACGGGGATTATTATTTTTTTTTAACTCGGCCTCCGGGCCGGGGCGGGCTTCGCCCCCGGTACCTCCAGCCGCTACTATTTCCGCGGGCCGTGTTCCAACACTATTCACCCCGGCCAAGAGGCCTATTCCCCGGCCCGCACCCCGCCATTGAGACTGCATGGGAATTATTATTTTTTTATCTCTCAACCTGTCCAAGAGGCCTGCTGCCCGCCGCAATCGCCGCCGGGCCGGCCCGCACCCTGCCATTGAGACTGAACGGGGATTATTTATTTTTTTAACTTGGCCTCCGGGCCGGGGCGGGCTTCGCCCCCGGTACCTCCAGCCGCTTCTATTTACGCGCGCCGCGTTCCAACATATTCACCCCGGCCAAGAGGCCTATTCCCCGGCCCGCACCCCGCCATTGAGACTGCATGGGAATTATTATTTTTTTATCTCTCAACCTGTCCAAGAGGCCTGCTGCCCGCCGCAATTGCCGCCGGGCCGGCCCGCACCCTGCCATTGAGACTGAACGGGAATTATTATTTTTTTATCTCTCAACCTGTCCAAGAGGCCTGCTGCCCGCCGCACTCGCCGCCGGGCCGGCCCGCACCCTGCCATTGAGACTGAACGGGGATTATTTATTTTTTTAACTTGGCCGCCGGGCCGGGGCGGGCATCGCCCCCGGTACCTCCAGCCGCTACTATTTCCGCGGGCCGTGTTCCAACACTAGTCACCCCGGCCAAGAGGCCTATTCCCCGGCCCGCACCCCGCCATTGAGACTGCATGGGAATTATTATTTTTTTATCTCTCAACCTGTCCAAGAGGCCTGCTGCCCGCCGCAATCGCCGCCGGGCCGGCCCGCACCCTGCCATTGAGACTGAACGGGGATTATTTATTTTTTTAACTTGGCCGCCGGGCCGGGGCGGGCATCGCCCCCGGTACCTCCAGCCGCTACTATTTCCGCGGGCCGTGTTCCAACACTATTCACCCCGGCCAAGAGGCCTATTCCCCGGCCCGCACCCCGCCATTGAGACTGCACGGGAATTATTATTTTTTTATCTCTCAACCTGTCCAAGAGGCCTGCTGCCCGCCGCACTCGCCGCCGGGCCGGCCCGCACCCCGCCATTGAGACTGAACGGGGATTATTATTTTTTTTTTAACTCGGCCTCCGGGCCGGGGCGGGCTTCGCCCGGTACCTCCAGCCGCTTCTATTTACGCGCGCCGCGTTCCAACATATCGCGTGTTGGCCGGGACGCGCGCCGCGTCCCGGCCAAGAGGCCTATTCCCCGGCCCGCACCCCGCCATTGAGACTGCATGGGAATGATTATTTTTTTATCTCTCAACCTGTCCAAGAGGCCTGCTGCCCGCCGCACTCGCCGCCGGGCCGGCCCGCACCCCGCCATTGAGACTGAACGGGGATTATTATTTTTTTTAACTCGGCCTCCGGGCCGGGGCGGGCTTCGCCCCCGGTACCTCCAGCCGCTTCTATTTACGCGCGCCGCGTTCCAACATATTCACCCCGGCCAAGAGGCCTATTCCCCGGCCCGCACCCCGCCATTGAGACTGCACGGGAATTATTATTTTTTTATCTCTCAACCTGTCCAAGAGGCCTGCTGCCCGCCGCAATCGCCGCCGGGCCGGCCCGCACCCTGCCATTGAGACTGAACGGGAATTATTATTTTTTTATCTCTCAACCTGTCCAAGAGGCCTGCTGCCCGCCGCACTCGCCGCCGGGCCGGCCCGCACCCCGCCATTGAGACTGAACGGGGATTATTATTTTTTTATCTCTCAACCTGTCCAAGAGGCCTCTTCCCCGGCCACACTCGTCCGCCGGGCCGGCCCGCACCCCGCCATTGAGACTGCACGGGAATTATTATTTTTTTATCTCTCAACCTGTCCAAGAGGCCTGCTGCCCGCCGCACTCGCCGCCGGGCCGGCCCGCACCCCGCCATTGAGACTGAACGGGGATTATTATTTTTTTTAACTCGGCCTCCGGGCCGGGGCGGGCTTCGCCCCCGGTACCTCCAGCCGCTTCTATTTACGCGCGCCGCGTTCCAACATATTCACCCCGGCCAAGAGGCCTCTTCCCCGGCCACACTCGTCCGCCGGGCCGGCCCGCACCCCGCCATTGAGACTGCACGGGAATTATTATTTTTATATCTCTCAACCTGTCCAAGAGGCCTGCTGCCCGCCGCAATCGCCGCCGGGCCGGCCCGCACCCTGCCATTGAGACTGAACGGGGATTATTTATTTTTTTAACTTGGCCGCCGGCCCGGGGCGGGCATCGCCCCCGGTACCTCCAGCCGCTACTATTTCCGCGGGCCGTGTTCCAACACTATTCACCCCGGCCAAGAGGCCTATTCCCCGGCCCGCACCCCGCCATTGAGACTGCATGGGAATTATTATTTTTTTATCTCTCAACCTGTCCAAGAGGCCTGCTGCCCGCCGCAATCGCCGCCGGGCCGGCCCGCACCCTGCCATTGAGACTGAACGGGGATTATTTATTTTTTTAACTTGGCCGCCGGGCCGGGGCGGGCATCGCCCCCGGTACCTCCAGCCGCTACTATTTCCGCGGGCCGTGTTCCAACACTATTCACCCCGGCCAAGAGGCCTATTCCCCGGCCCGCACCCCGCCATTGAGACTGCATGGGAATTATTATTTTTTTATCTCTCAACCTGTCCAAGAGGCCTGCTGCCCGCCGCAATCGCCGCCGGGCCGGCCCGCACCCTGCCATTGAGACTGAACGGGGATTATTTATTTTTTTAACTTGGCCGCCGGGCCGGGGCGGGCATCCCCCCGGTACCTCCAGCCGCTACTATTTCCGCGGGCCGTGTTCCAACACTATTCACCCCGGCCAAGAGGCCTATTCCCCGGCCCGCACCCCGCCATTGAGACTGCACGGGAATTATTATTTTTTTATCTCTCAACCTGTCCAAGAGGCCTGCTGCCCGCCGCACTCGCCGCCGGGCCGGCCCGCACCCCGCCATTGAGACTGAACGGGGATTATTATTTTTTTTAACTCGGCCTCCGGGCCGGGGCGGGCTTCGCCCCCGGTACCTCCAGCCGCTTCTATTTACGCGCGCCGCGTTCCAACACTATTCACCCCGGCCAAGAGGCCTATTCCCCGGCCCGCACCCCGCCATTGAGACTGAACGGGGATTATTATTTTTTTTAACTCGGCCTCCGGGCCGGGGCGGGCTTCGCCCCCGGTACCTCCAGCCGCTTCTATTTACGCGCGCCGCGTTCCAACATATTCACCCCGGCCAAGAGGCCTATTCCCCGGCCCGCACCCCGCCATTGAGACTGCATGGGAATTATTGTTTTTTTATCTCTCAACCTGTCCAAGAGGCCTGCTGCCCGCCGCAATCGCCGCCGGGCCGGCCCGCACCCTGCCATTGAGACTGAACGGGATTATTTATTTTTTTAACTTGGCCGCCGGGCAAGGGCGGGCATCGCCCCGGTACCTCCAGCCGCTACTATTTCCGCGGGCCGTGTTCCAACACTATTCACCCCGGCCAAGAGGCCTATTCCCCGGCCCGCACCCCGCCATTGAGACTGCATGGGAATTATTATTTTTTTATCTCTCAACCTGTCCAAGAGGCCTGCTGCCCGCCGCACTCGCCGCCGGGACGGCCCGCACCCCGCCATTGAGACTGAACGGGGATTATTATTTTTTTTAACTCGGCCTCTGGGCCGGGGCGGGCTTCGCCCCCGGTACCTCCAGCCGCTTCTATTTACGCGCGCCGCGTTCCAACATATTCACCCCGGCCAAGAGGCCTATTCCCCGGCCCGCACCCCGCCATTGAGACTGCATGGGAATTATTATTTTTTTATCTCTCAACCTGTCCAAGAGGCCTGCTGCCCGCCGCAATCGCCGCCGGGCCGGCCCGCACCCTGCCATTGAGACTGAACGGGGATTATTTATTTTTTTAACTTTGCCGCCGGGCCGGGGCGGGCATCGCCCCCGGTACCTCCAGCCGTTACTATTTCCGCGGGCCGTGTTCCAACACTATTCACCCCGGCCAAGAGGCCTATTCCCCGGCCCGCACCCCGCCATTGAGACTGCATGGGAATTATTATTTTTTTATCTCTCAACCTGTCCAAGAGGCCTGCTGCCCGCCGCACTCGCCGCCGGGCCGGCCCGCACCCCGCCATTGAGACTGAACGGGGATTATTATTTTTTTTAACTCGGCCTCCGGGCCGGGGCGGGCTTCGCCCCCGGTACCTCCAGCCGCTTCTATTTACGCGCGCCGCGTTCCAACATATTCACCCCGGCCAAGAGGCCTATTCCCCGGCCCGCACCCCGCCATTGAGACTGCATGGGAATTATTATTTTTTTATCTCTCAACCTGTCCAAGAGGCCTGCTGCCCGCCGCAATTGCCGCCGGGCCGGCCCGCACCCTGCCATTGAGACTGAACGGGAATTATTATTTTTTTATCTCTCACCCTGTCCAAGAGGCCTGCTGCCCGCCGCACTCGCCGCCGGGCCGGCCCGCACCCTGCCATTGAGACTGAACAGGGATTATTTATTTTTTTAACTTGGCCGCCGGCCCGGGGCGGGCATCGCCCCCGGTACCTCCAGCCGCTACTATTTCCGCGGGCCGTGTTCCAACACTATTCACCCCGGCCAAGAGGCCTATTCCCCGGCCCGCACCCCGCCATTGAGACTACATGGGAATTATTATTTTTTTATCTCTCAACCTGTCCAAGAGGCCTGCTGCCCGCCGCAATCGCCGCCGGGCCGGCCCGCACCCTGCCATTGAGACTGAACGGGGATTATTTATTTTTTTAACTTGGCCGCCGGGCCGGGGCGGGCATCGCCCCCGGTACCTCCAGCCGCTACTATTTCCGCGGGCCGTGTTCCAACACTATTCACCCCGGCCAAGAGGCCTATTCCCCGGCCCGCACCCCGCCATTGAGACTGCATGGGAATTATTATTTTTTTATCTCTCAACCTGTCCAAGAGGCCTGCTGCCCGCCGCAATCGCCGCCGGGCCGGCCCGCACCCTGCCATTGAGACTGAACGGGGATTATTTATTTTTTTAACTTGGCCTCCGGGCCGGGGCGGGCTTCGCCCCCGGTACCTCCAGCCGCTTCTATTTACGCGCGCCGCGTTCCAACATATTCACCCCGGCCAAGAGGCCTATTCCCCGGCCCGCACCCCGCCATTGAGACTGCATGGGAATTATTATTTTTTTATCTCTCAACCTGTCCAAGAGGCCTGCTGCCCGCCGCAATTGCCGCCGGGCCGGCCCGCACCCTGCCATTGAGACTGAACGGGAATTATTATTTTTTTATCTCTCAACCTGTCCAAGAGGCCTGCTGCCCGCCGCACTCGCCGCCGGGCCGGCCCGCACCCTGCCATTGAGACTGAACGGGGATTATTTATTTTTTTAACTTGGCCGCCGGGCCGGGGCGGGCATCGCCCCCGGTACCTCCAGCCGCTACTATTTCCGCGGGCCGTGTTCCAACACTAGTCACCCCGGCCAAGAGGCCTATTCCCCGGCCCGCACCCCGCCATTGAGACTGCATGGGAATTATTATTTTTTTATCTCTCAACCTGTCCAAGAGGCCTGCTGCCCGCCGCAATCGCCGCCGGGCCGGCCCGCACCCTGCCATTGAGACTGAACGGGGATTATTTATTTTTTTAACTTGGCCGCCGGGCCGGGGCGGGCATCGCCCCCGGTACCTCCAGCCGCTACTATTTCCGCGGGCCGTGTTCCAACACTATTCACCCCGGCCAAGAGGCCTATTCCCCGGCCCGCACCCCGCCATTGAGACTGCACGGGAATTATTATTTTTTTATCTCTCAACCTGTCCAAGAGGCCTGCTGCCCGCCGCACTCGCCGCCGGGCCGGCCCGCACCCCGCCATTGAGACTGAACGGGGATTATTATTTTTTTTTTAACTCGGCCTCCGGGCCGGGGCGGGCTTCGCCCCCGGTACCTCCAGCCGCTTCTATTTACGCGCGCCGCGTTCCAACATATTCACCCCGGCCAAGAGGCCTATTCCCCGGCCCGCACCCCGCCATTGAGACTGCACGGGAATTATTATTTTTTTATCTCTCAACCTGTCCAAGAGGCCTGCTGCCCGCCGCAATCGCCGCCGGGCCGGCCCGCACCCTGCCATTGAGACTGAACGGGAATTATTATTTTTTTATCTCTCAACCTGTCCAAGAGGCCTGCTGCCCGCCGCACTCGCCGCCGGGCCGGCCCGCACCCCGCCATTGAGACTGAACGGGGATTATTATTTTTTTATCTCTCAACCTGTCCAAGAGGCCTCTTCCCCGGCCACACTCGTCCGCCGGGCCGGCCCGCACCCCGCCATTGAGACTGCACGGGAATTATTATTTTTTTATCTCTCAACCTGTCCAAGAGGCCTGCTGCCCGCCGCACTCGCCGCCGGGCCGGCCCGCACCCCGCCATTGAGACTGAACGGGGATTATTATTTTTTTTAACTCGGCCTCCGGGCCGGGGCGGGCTTCGCCCCCGGTACCTCCAGCCGCTTCTATTTACGCGCGCCGCGTTCCAACATATTCACCCCGGCCAAGAGGCCTCTTCCCCGGCCACACTCGTCCGCCGGGCCGGCCCGCACCCCGCCATTGAGACTGCACGGGAATTATTATTTTTATATCTCTCAACCTGTCCAAGAGGCCTGCTGCCCGCCGCAATCGCCGCCGGGCCGGCCCGCACCCTGCCATTGAGACTGAACGGGGATTATTTATTTTTTTAACTTGGCCGCCGGGCCGGGGCGGGCATCGCCCCCGGTACCTCCAGCCGCTACTATTTCCGCGGGCCGTGTTCCAACACTATTCACCCCGGCCAAGAGGCCTATTCCCCGGCCCGCACCCCGCCATTGAGACTGCATGGGAATTATTATTTTTTTATCTCTCAACCTGTCCAAGAGGCCTGCTGCCCGCCGCAATCGCCGCCGGGCCGGCCCGCACCCTGCCATTGAGACTGAACGGGGATTATTTATTTTTTTAACTTGGCCGCCGGGCCGGGGCGGGCATCCCCCCGGTACCTCCAGCCGCTACTATTTCCGCGGGCCGTGTTCCAACACTATTCACCCCGGCCAAGAGGCCTATTCCCCGGCCCGCACCCCGCCATTGAGACTGCACGGGAATTATTATTTTTTTATCTCTCAACCTGTCCAAGAGGCCTGCTGCCCGCCGCACTCGCCGCCGGGCCGGCCCGCACCCCGCCATTGAGACTGAACGGGGATTATTATTTTTTTTAACTCGGCCTCCGGGCCGGGGCGGGCTTCGCCCCCGGTACCTCCAGCCGCTTCTATTTACGCGCGCCGCGTTCCAACACTATTCACCCCGGCCAAGAGGCCTATTCCCCGGCCCGCACCCCGCCATTGAGACTGAACGGGGATTATTATTTTTTTTAACTCGGCCTCCGGGCCGGGGCGGGCTTCGCCCCCGGTACCTCCAGCCGCTTCTATTTACGCGCGCCGCGTTCCAACATATTCACCCCGGCCAAGAGGCCTATTCCCCGGCCCGCACCCCGCCATTGAGACTGCATGGGAATTATTGTTTTTTTATCTCTCAACCTGTCCAAGAGGCCTGCTGCCCGCCGCAATCGCCGCCGGGCCGGCCCGCACCCTGCCATTGAGACTGAACGGGATTATTTATTTTTTTAACTTGGCCGCCGGGCAAGGGCGGGCATCGCCCCGGTACCTCCAGCCGCTACTATTTCCGCGGGCCGTGTTCCAACACTATTCACCCCGGCCAAGAGGCCTATTCCCCGGCCCGCACCCCGCCATTGAGACTGCATGGGAATTATTATTTTTTTATCTCTCAACCTGTCCAAGAGGCCTGCTGCCCGCCGCACTCGCCGCCGGGACGGCCCGCACCCCGCCATTGAGACTGAACGGGGATTATTATTTTTTTTAACTCGGCCTCTGGGCCGGGGCGGGCTTCGCCCCCGGTACCTCCAGCCGTTACTATTTCCGCGGGCCGTGTTCCAACACTATTCACCCCGGCCAAGAGGCCTATTCCCCGGCCCGCACCCCGCCATTGAGACTGCATGGGAATTATTATTTTTTTATCTCTCAACCTGTCCAAGAGGCCTGCTGCCCGCCGCAATCGCCGCCGGGCCGGCCCGCACCCTGCCATTGAGACTGAACGGGGATTATTTATTTTTTTAACTTTGCCGCCGGGCCGGGGCGGGCATCGCCCCCGGTACCTCCAGCCGTTACTATTTCCGCGGGCCGTGTTCCAACACTATTCACCCCGGCCAAGAGGCCTATTCCCCGGCCCGCACCCCGCCATTGAGACTGCATGGGAATTATTATTTTTTTATCTCTCAACCTGTCCAAGAGGCCTGCTGCCCGCCGCACTCGCCGCCGGGCCGGCCCGCACCCCGCCATTGAGACTGAACGGGGATTATTATTTTTTTTAACTCGGCCTCCGGGCCGGGGCGGGCTTCGCCCCCGGTACCTCCAGCCGCTTCTATTTACGCGCGCCGCGTTCCAACATATTCACCCCGGCCAAGAGGCCTATTCCCCGGCCCGCACCCCGCCATTGAGACTGCATGGGAATTATTATTTTTTTATCTCTCAACCTGTCCAAGAGGCCTGCTGCCCGCCGCAATTGCCGCCGGGCCGGCCCGCACCCTGCCATTGAGACTGAACGGGAATTATTATTTTTTTATCTCTCACCCTGTCCAAGAGGCCTGCTGCCCGCCGCACTCGCCGCCGGGCCGGCCCGCACCCTGCCATTGAGACTGAACAGGGATTATTTATTTTTTTAACTTGGCCGCCGGCCCGGGGCGGGCATCGCCCCCGGTACCTCCAGCCGCTACTATTTCCGCGGGCCGTGTTCCAACACTATTCACCCCGGCCAAGAGGCCTATTCCCCGGCCCGCACCCCGCCATTGAGACTACATGGGAATTATTATTTTTTTATCTCTCAACCTGTCCAAGAGGCCTGCTGCCCGCCGCAATCGCCGCCGGGCCGGCCCGCACCCTGCCATTGAGACTGAACGGGGATTATTTATTTTTTTAACTTGGCCGCCGGGCCGGGGCGGGCATCGCCCCCGGTACCTCCAGCCGCTACTATTTCCGCGGGCCGTGTTCCAACACTATTCACCCCGGCCAAGAGGCCTATTCCCCGGCCCGCACCCCGCCATTGAGACTGCACGGAATTATAATTTTTTTATCTCTCAACCTGTCCAAGAGGCCTGCTGCCCGCCGCACTCGCCGCCGGGCCGGCCCGCACCCCGCCATTGAGACTGAACGGGGATTATTATTATTTTTAACTCGGCCTCCGGGCCGGGGCGGGCTTCGCCCCCGGTACCTCCAGCCGCTTCTATTTACGCGCGCCGCGTTCCAACATATTCACCCCGGCCAAGAGGCCTATTCCCCGGCCACACTCGTCCGCCGGGCCGGCCCGCACCCCGCCGTTGAGACTGCACGGGAATTATTATTTTTATATCTCTCAACCTGTCCAAGAGGCCTGCTGCCCGCCGCAATCGCCGCCGGGCCGGCCCGCACCCTGCCATTGAGACTGAACGGGGATTATTTATTTTTTTAACTTGGCCGCCGGGCCGGGGCGGGCTTCGCCCCCGGTACCTCCAGCCGCTTCTATTTACGCGCGCCGCGTTCCAACATATTCACCCCGGCCAAGAGGCCTATTCCCCGGCCCGCACCCCGCCATTGAGACTGCATGGGAATTATTATTTTTTTATCTCTCAACCTGTCCAAGAGGCCTGCTGCCCGCCGCAATTGCCGCCGGGCCGGCCCGCACCCTGCGATTGAGACTGAACGGGAATTATTATTTTTTTATCTCTCAACCTGTCCAAGAGGCCTGCTGCCCGCCGCACTCGCCGCCGGGCCGGCCCGCACCCTGCCATTGAGACTGAACGGGGATTATTTATTTTTTTAACTTGGCCGCCGGCCCGGGGCGGGCATCGCCCCCGGTACCTCCAGCCGCTACTATTTCCGCGGGCCGTGTTCCAACACTATTCACCCCGGCCAAGAGGCCTATTCCCCGGCCCGCACCCCGCCATTGAGACTGCACGGGAATTATTATTTTTTTATCTCTCAACCTGTCCAAGAGGCCTGCTGCCCGCCGCACTCGCCGCCGGGCCGGCCCGCACCCCGCCATTGAGACTGAACGGGGATTATTATTTTTTTTAACTCGGCCTCCGGGCCGGGGCGGGCTTCGCCCCCGGTACCTCCAGCCGCTTCTATTTACGCGGGCCGCGTTCCAACATATTCACCCCGGCCAAGAGGCCTATTCCCCGGCCACACTCGTCCGCCGGGCCGGCCCGCACCCCGCCGTTGAGACTGCACGGGAATTATTATTTTTATATCTCTCAACCTGTCCAAGAGGCCTGCTGCCCGCCGCAATCGCCGCCGGGCCGGCCCGCACCCTGCCATTGAGACTGAACGGGGATTATTTATTTTTTTAACTTGGCCGCCGGCCCGGGGCGGGCATCGCCCCCGGTACCTCCAGCTGTTACTATTTCCGCGGGCCGTGTTCCAACACTATTCACCCCGGCCAAGAGGCCTATTCCCCGGCCCGCACCCCGCCATTGAGACTGCATGGGAATTATTATTTTTTTATCTCTCAACCTGTCCAAGAGGCCTGCTGCCCGCCGCAATCGCCGCCGGGCCGGCCCGCACCCTGCCATTGAGACTGAACGGGGATTATTTATTTTTTTAACTTGGCCGCCAGGCCGGGGCGGGCATCGCCCCCGGTACCTCCAGCCGCTACTATTTCCGCGGGCCGTGTTCCAACACTATTCACCCCGGCCAAGAGGCCTATTCCCCGGCCCGCACCCCGCCATTGAGACTTCACGGGAATTATTATTTTTTTATCTCTCAACCTGTCCAAGAGGCCTGCTGCCCGCCGCACTCGCCGCCGGGCCGGCCCGCACCCCGCCATTGAGACTGAACGGGGATTATTATTTTTTTTAACTCGGCCTCCGGGCCGGGGCGGGCTTCGCCCCCGGTACCTCCAGCCGCTTCTATTTACGCGCGCCGCGTTCCAACACTATTCACCCCGGCCAAGAGGCCTATTCCCCGGCCCGCACCCCGCCATTGAGACCGCACGGGAATTATTATTTTTTTTATCTCTCAACCTGTCCAAGAGGCCTGCTGCCCGCCGCACTCGCCGCCGGGCCGGCCCGCACCCCGCCATTGAGACTGAACGGGGATTATTATTTTTTTTAACTCGGCCTCCGGGCCGGGGCGGGCTTCGCCCCCGGTACCTCCAGCCGCTTCTATTTACGCGCGCCGCGTTCCAACACATTCACCCCGGCCAAGAGGCCTATTCCCCGGCCCGCACCCCGCCATTGAGACTGCATGGGAATTATTATTTTTTTATCTCTCAACCTGTCCAAGAGGCCTGCTGCCCGCCGCAATCGCCGCCGGGCCGGCCCGCACCCTGCCATTGAGACTGAACGGGATTATTTATTTTTTTAACTTGGCCGCCGGGCCGGGGCGGGCATCGCCCCCGGTACCTCCAGCCGCTACTATTTCCGCGGGCCGTGTTCCAACACTATTCACCCCGGCCAAGAGGCCTATTCCCCGGCCCGCACCCCGCCATTGAGACTGCACGGGAATTATTATTTTTTTATCTCTCAACCTGTCCAAGAGGCCTGCTGCCCGCCGCACTCGCCGCCGGGCCGGCCCGCACCCCGCCATTGAGACTGAACGGGGATTATTATTTTTTTTAACTCGGCCTCCGGGCCGGGGCGGGCTTCGCCCCCGGTACCTCCAGCCGCTTCTATTTACGCGCGCCGCGTTCCAACATATTCACCCCGGCCAAGAGGCCTATTCCCCGGCCCGCACCCCGCCATTGAGACTGCACGGGAATTATTATTTTTTTATCTCTCAACCTGTCCAAGAGGCCTGCTGCCCGCCGCACTCGCCGCCGGGCCGGCCCGCACCCCGCCATTGAGACTGAACGGGGATTATTATTTTTTTTAACTCGGCCTCCGGGCCGGGGCGGGCTTCGCCCCCGGTACCTCCAGCCGCTTCTATTTACGCGCGCCGCGTTCCAACATATTCACCCCGGCCAAGAGGCCTATTCCCCGGCCCGCACCCCGCCATTGAGACTGCATGGGAATTATTATTTTTTTATCTCTCAACCTGTCCAAGAGGCCTGCTGCCCGCCGCAATTGCCGCCGGGCCGGCCCGCACCCTGCCATTGAGACTGAACGGGAATTATTATTTTTTTATCTCTCAACCTGTCCAAGAGGCCTGCTGCCCGCCGCAATCGCCGCCGGGCCGGCCCGCACCCTGCCATTGAGACTGAACGGGATTATTTATTTTTTTAACTTGGCCGCCGGGCCGGGGCGGGCATCGCCCCCGGTACCTCCAGCCGCTACTATTTCCGCGGGCCGTGTTCCAACACTATTCACCCCGGCCAAGAGGCCTATTCCCCGGCCCGCACCCCGCCATTGAGACTGCACGGGAATTATTATTTTTTTATCTCTCAACCTGTCCAAGAGGCCTGCTGCCCGCCGCACTCGCCGCCGGGCCGGCCCGCACCCCGCCATTGAGACTGAACGGGGATTATTATTTTTTTTAACTCGGCCTCCGGGCCGGGGCGGGCTTCGCCCCCGGTACCTCCAGCCGCTTCTATTTACGCGCGCCGCGTTCCAACATATTGACCCCGGCCAAGAGGCCTATTCCCCGGCCCGCACCCCGCCATTGAGACTGCACGGGAATTATTATTTTTTTATCTCTCAACCTGTCCAAGAGGCCTGCTGCCCGCCGCACTCGCCGCCGGGCCGGCCCGCACCCTGCCATTGAGACTGAACGGGAATTATTATTTTTTTATCTCTCAACCTGTCCAAGAGGCCTGCTGCCCGCCGCACTCGCCGCCGGGCCGGCCCGCACCCTGCCATTGAGACTGAACGGGGATTATTTATTTTTTTAACTTGGCCGCCGGCCCGGGGCGGGCATCGCCCCCGGTACCTCCAGCCGCTACTATTTCCGCGGGCCGTGTTCCAACATATTCACCCCGGCCAAGAGGCCTATTCCCCGGCCCGCACCCCGCCATTGAGACTGCACGGGAATTATTATTTTTTTATCTGTCAACCTGTCCAAGAGGCCTGCTGCCCGCCGCAATCGCCGCCGGGTCGGCCCGCACCCCGCCATTGAGACTGAACGGGGATTATTATTTTTTTTAACTCGGCCTCCGGGCCGGGGCGGGCTTCGCCCCCGGTACCTCCAGCCGCTTCTATTTACGCGCGCCGCGTTCCAACATATTCACCCCGGCCAAGAGGCCTATTCCCCGGCCCGCACCCCGCCATTGAGACTGCATGGGAATTATTATTTTTTTATCTCTCAACCTGTCCAAGAGGCCTGCTGCCCGCCGCAATTGCCGCCGGGCCGGCCCGCACCCTGCCATTGAGACTGAACGGGAATTATTATTTTTTTATCTCTCAACCTGTCCAAGAGGCCTGCTGCCCGCCGCACTCGCCGCCGGGTCGGCCCGCACCCCGCCATTGAGACTGAACGGGGATTATATTTTTTTTAACTCGGCCGCCGGGCCGGGGCGGGCATCGCCCCCGGTACCTCCAGCCGCTACTATTTCCGCGGGCCGTGTTCCAACACTATTCACCCCGGCCAAGAGGCCTATTCCCCGGCCCGCACCCCGCCATTGAGACTGCATGGGAATTATTATTTTTTTATCTCTCAACCTGTCCAAGAGGCCTGCTGCCCGCCGCAATCGCCGCCGGGCCGGCCCGCACCCTGCCATTGAGACTGAACGGGGATTATTTATTTTTTTAACTTGGCCGCCGGGCCGGGGCGGGCATCGCCCCCGGTACCTCCAGCCGCTACTATTTCCGCGGGCCGTGTTCCAACACTATTCACCCCGGCCAAGAGGCCTATTCCCCGGCCCGCACCCCGCCATTGAGACTGCACGGGAATTATTATTTTTTTATCTCTCAACCTGTCCAAGAGGCCTGCTGCCCGCCGCACTCGCCGCCGGGCCGGCCCGCACCCCGCCATTGAGACTGAACGGGGATTATTATTTTTTTTAACTCGGCCTCCGGGCCGGGGCGGGCTTCGCCCCCGGTACCTCCAGCCGCTTCTATTTACGCGCGCCGCGTTCCAACATATTCACCCCGGCCAAGAGGCCTATTCCCCGGCCCGCACCCCGCCATTGAGACTGCATGGGAATTATTATTTTTTTATCTCTCAACCTGTCCAAGAGGCCTGCTGCCCGCCGCAATCGCCGCCGGGCCGGCCCGCACCCTGCCATTGAGACTGAACGGGATTATTTATTTTTTTAACTTGGCCGCCGGGCCGGGGCGGGCATCGCCCCCGGTACCTCCAGCCGCTACTATTTCCGCGGGCCGTGTTCCAACACTATTCACCCCGGCCAAGAGGCCTATTCCCCGGCCCGCACCCCGCCATTGAGACTGCACGGGAATTATTATTTTTTTATCTCTCAACCTGTCCAAGAGGCCTGCTGCCCGCCGCACTCGCCGCCGGGCCGGCCCGCACCCCGCCATTGAGACTGTACGGGGATTATTATTTTTTTTAACTCGGCCGCCGGGCCGGGGCGGGCTTCGCCCCCGGTACCTCCAGCCGCTTCTATTTACGCGCGCCGCGTTCCAACATATTCACCCCGGCCAAGAGGCCTCTTCCCCGGCCACACTCGTCCGCCGGGCCGGCCCGCACCCCGCCATTGAGACTGCACGGGAATTATTATTTTTTTATCTCTCAACCTGTCCAAGAGGCCTGCAGCCCGCCGCACTCGCCGCCGGGCCGGCCCGCACCCCGCCATTGAGACTGAACGGGGATTATTATTTTTTTTAACTCGGCCTCCGGGCCGGGGCGGGCTTCGCCCCCGGTACCTCCAGCCGCTTCTATTTACGCGCGCCGCGTTCCAACATATTCACCCCGGCCAAGAGGCCTCTTCCCCGGCCACACTCGTCCGCCGGGCCGGCCCGCACCCCGCCATTGAGACTGCACGGGAATTATTATTTTTATATCTCTCAACCTGTCCAAGAGGCCTGCTGCCCGCCGCAATCGCCGCCGGGCCGGCCCGCACCCTGCCATTGAGACTGAACGGGGATTATTTATTTTTTTAACTTGGCCGCCGGGCCGGGGCGGGCATCGCCCCCGGTACCTCCAGCCGTTACTATTTCCGCGGGCCGTGTTCCAACACTATTCACCCCGGCCAAGAGGCCTATTCCCCGGCCCGCACCCCGCCATTGAGACTGCATGGGAATTATTATTTTTTTATCTCTCAACCTGTCCAAGAGGCCTGCTGCCCGCCGCAATCGCCGCCGGGCCGGCCCGCACCCTGCCATTGAGACTGCATGGGAATTATTATTTTTTTATCTCTCAACCTGTCCAAGAGGCCTGCTGCCCGCCGCAATCGCCGCCGGGCCGGCCCGCACCCTGCCATTGAGACTGAACGGGGATTATTTATTTTTTTAACTTGGCCGCCGGGCCGGGGCGGGCATCGCCCCCGGTACCTCCAGCCGCTACTATTTCCGCGGGCCGTGTTCCAACACTATTCACCCCGGCCAAGAGGCCTATTCCCCGGCCCGCACCCCGCCATTGAGACTGCATGGGAATTATTATTTTTTTATCTCTCAACCTGTCCAAGAGGCCTGCTGCCCGCCGCAATCGCCGCCGGGCCGGCCCGCACCCTGCCATTGAGACTGAACGGGGATTATTTATTTTTTTAACTTGGCCGCCGGGCCGGGGCGGGCATCGCCCCCGGTACCTCCAGCCGCTACTATTTCCGCGGGCCGTGTTCCAACACTATTCACCCCGGCCAAGAGGCCTATTCCCCGGCCCGCACCCCGCCATTGAGACTGCACGGGAATTATTATTTTTTTATCTCTCAACCTGTCCAAGAGGCCTGCTGCCCGCCGCACTCGCCGCCGGGCCGGCCCGCACCCCGCCATTGAGACTGAACGGGGATTATTATTTTTTTTAACTCGGCCTCCGGGCCGGGGCGGGCTTCGCCCCCGGTACCTCCAGCCGCTTCTATTTACGCGCGCCGCGTTCCAACACTATTCACCCCGGCCAAGAGGCCTATTCCCCGGCCCGCACCCCGCCATTGAGACTGAACGGGGATTATTTATTTTTTTAACTTGGCCGCCGGGCCGGGGCGGGCATCGCCCCCGGTACCTCCAGCCGCTACTATTTCCGCGGGCCGTGTTCCAACACTATTCACCCCGGCCAAGAGGCCTATTCCCCGGCCCGCACCCCGCCATTGAGACTGCATGGGAATTATTATTTTTTTATCTCTCAACCTGTCCAAGAGGCCTGCTGCCCGCCGCACTCGCCGCCGGGCCGGCCCGCACCCCGCCATTGAGACTGAACGGGGATTATTATTTTTTTTAACTCGGCCTCCGGGCCGGGGCGGGCTTCGCCCCCGGTACCTCCAGCCGCTTCTATTTACGCGCGCCGCGTTCCAACATATTCACCCCGGCCAAGAGGCCTATTCCCCGGCCCGCACCCCGCCATTGAGACTGCATGGGAATTATTATTTTTTTATCTCTCAACCTGTCCAAGAGGCCTGCTGCCCGCCGCAATCGCCGCCGGGCCGGCCCGCACCCTGTCATTGAGACTGAACGGGGATTATTTATTTTTTTAACTTTGCCGCCGGGCCGGGGCGGGCATCGCCCCCGGTACCTCCAGCCGTTACTATTTCCGCGGGCCGTGTTCCAACACTATTCACCCCGGCCAAGAGGCCTATTCCCCGGCCCGCACCCCGCCATTGAGACTGCATGGGAATTATTATTTTTTTATCTCTCAACCTGTCCAAGAGGCCTGCTGCCCGCCGCACTCGCCGCCGGGCCGGCCCGCACCCCGCCATTGAGACTGAACGGGGATTATTATTTTTTTTAACTCGGCCTCCGGGCCGGGGCGGGCTTCGCCCCCGGTACCTCCAGCCGCTTCTATTTACGCGCGCCGCGTTCCAACATATTCACCCCGGCCAAGAGGCCTATTCCCCGGCCCGCACCCCGCCATTGAGACTGCATGGGAATTATTATTTTTTTATCTCTCAACCTGTCCAAGAGGCCTGCTGCCCGCCGCAATTGCCGCCGGGCCGGCCCGCACCCTGCCATTGAGACTGAACGGGAATTATTTTTTTTTTATCTCTCACCCTGTCCAAGAGGCCTGCTGCCCGCCGCACTCGCCGCCGGGCCGGCCCGCACCCTGCCATTGAGACTGAACGGGGATTATTTATTTTTTTAACTTGGCCGCCGGCCCGGGGCGGGCATCGCCCCCGGTACCTCCAGCCGCTACTATTTCCGCGGGCCGTGTTCCAACACTATTCACCCCGGCCAAGAGGCCTATTCCCCGGCCCGCACCCCGCCATTGAGACTACATGGGAATTATTATTTTTTTATCTCTCAACCTGTCCAAGAGGCCTGCTGCCCGCCGCAATCGCCGCCGGGCCGGCCCGCACCCTGCCATTGAGACTGAACGGGGATTATTTATTTTTTAACTTGGCCGCCGGGCCGGGGCGGGCATCGCCCCCGGTACCTCCAGCCGCTACTATTTCCGCGGGCCGTGTTCCAACACTATTCACCCCGGCCAAGAGGCCTATTCCCCGGCCCGCACCCCGCCATTGAGACTGCACGGAATTATAATTTTTTTATCTCTCAACCTGTCCAAGAGGCCTGCTGCCCGCCGCACTCGCCGCCGGGCCGGCCCGCACCCCGCCATTGAGACTGAACGGGGATTATTATTTTTTTTAACTCGGCCTCCGGGCCGGGGCGGGCTTCGCCCCCGGTACCTCCAGCCGCTTCTATTTACGCGCGCCGCGTTCCAACATATTCACCCCGGCCAAGAGGCCTATTCCCCGGCCACACTCGTCCGCCGGGCCGGCCCGCACCCCGCCGTTGAGACTGCACGGGAATTATTATTTTTATATCTCTCAACCTGTCCAAGAGGCCTGCTGCCCGCCGCAATCGCCGCCGGGCCGGCCCGCACCCTGCCATTGAGACTGAACGGGGATTATTTATTTTTTTAACTTGGCCGCCGGCCCGGGGCGGGCATCGCCCCCGGTACCTCCAGCCGTTACTATTTCCGCGGGCCGTGTTCCAACACTATTCACCCCGGCCAAGAGGCCTATTCCCCGGCCCGCACCCCGCCATTGAGACTGCATGGGAATTATTATTTTTTTATCTCTCAACCTGTCCAAGAGGCCTGCTGCCCGCCGCACTCGCCGCCGGGCCGGCCCGCACCCCGCCATTGAGACTGAACGGGGATTATTATTTTTTTTAACTCGGCCTCCGGCCCGGGGCGGGCTTCGCCCCCGGTACCTCCAGCCGCTTCTATTTACGCGCGCCGCGTTCCAACATATTCACCCCGGCCAAGAGGCCTATTCCCCGGCCCGCACCCCGCCATTGAGACTGCATGGGAATTATTATTTTTTTATCTCTCAACCTGTCCAAGAGGCCTGCTGCCCGCCGCAATCGCCGCCGGGCCGGCCCGCACCCTGCCATTGAGACTGAACGGGGATTATTTATTTTTTAACTTTGCCGCCGGGCCGGGGCGGGCATCGCCCCCGGTACCTCCAGCCGTTACTATTTCCGCGGGCCGTGTTCCAACACTATTCACCCCGGCCAAGAGGCCTATTCCCCGGCCCGCACCCCGCCATTGAGACTGCATGGGAATTATTATTTTTTTATCTCTCAACCTGTCCAAGAGGCCTGCTGCCCGCCGCACTCGCCGCCGGGCCGGCCCGCACCCCGCCATTGAGACTGAACGGGGATTATTATTTTTTTTAACTCGGCCTCCGGGCCGGGGCGGGCTTCGCCCCCGGTACCTCCAGCCGCTTCTATTTACGCGCGCCGCGTTCCAACATATTCACCCCGGCCAAGAGGCCTATTCCCCGGCCCGCACCCCGCCATTGAGACTGCATGGGAATTATTATTTTTTTATCTCTCAACCTGTCCAAGAGGCCTGCTGCCCGCCGCAATCGCCGCCGGGCCGGCCCGCACCCTGCCATTGAGACTGAACGGGATTATTTATTTTTTTAACTTGGCCGCCGGGCAAGGGCGGGCATCGCCCCCGGTACCTCCAGCCGCTACTATTTCCGCGGGCCGTGTTCCAACACTATTCACCCCGGCCAAGAGGCCTATTCCCCGGCCCGCACCCCGCCATTGAGACTGCATGGGAATTATTATTTTTTTATCTCTCAACCTGTCCAAGAGGCCTGCTGCCCGCCGCACTCGCCGCCGGGCCGGCCCGCACCCCGCCATTGAGACTGAACGGGGATTATTATTTTTTTTAACTCGGCCTCTGGGCCGGGGCGGGCTTCGCCCCCGTACCTCCAGCCGCTTCTATTTACGCGCGCCGCGTTCCAACATATTCACCCCGGCCAAGAGGCCTATTCCCCGGCCCGCACCCCGCCATTGAGACTGCATGGGAATTATTATTTTTTTATCTCTCAACCTGTCCAAGAGGCCTGCTGCCCGCCGCAATCGCCGCCGGGCCGGCCCGCACCCTGCCATTGAGACTGAACGGGGATTATTTATTTTTTTAACTTTGCCGCCGGGCCGGGGCGGGCATCGCCCCCGGTACCTCCAGCCGTTACTATTTCCGCGGGCCGTGTTCCAACACTATTCACCCCGGCCAAGAGGCCTATTCCCCGGCCCGCACCCCGCCATTGAGACTGCATGGGAATTATTATTTTTTTATCTCTCAACCTGTCCAAGAGGCCTGCTGCCCGCCGCACTCGCCGCCGGGCCGGCCCGCACCCCGCCATTGAGACTGAACGGGGATTATTATTTTTTTTAACTCGGCCTCCGGGCCGGGGCGGGCTTCGCCCCCGGTACCTCCAGCCGCTTCTATTTACGCGCGCCGCGTTCCAACATATTCACCCCGGCCAAGAGGCCTATTCCCCGGCCCGCACCCCGCCATTGAGACTGCATGGGAATTATTATTTTTTTATCTCTCAACCTGTCCAAGAGGCCTGCTGCCCGCCGCAATTGCCGCCGGGCCGGCCCGCACCCTGCCATTGAGACTGAACGGGAATTATTATTTTTTTATCTCTCACCCTGTCCAAGAGGCCTGCTGCCCGCCGCACTCGCCGCCGGGCCGGCCCGCACCCTGCCATTGAGACTGAACGGGGATTATTTATTTTTTTAACTTGGCCGCCGGCCCGGGGCGGGCATCGCCCCCGGTACCTCCAGCCGCTACTATTTCCGCGGGCCGTGTTCCAACACTATTCACCCCGGCCAAGAGGCCTATTCCCCGGCCCGCACCCCGCCATTGAGACTACATGGGAATTATTATTTTTTTATCTCTCAACCTGTCCAAGAGGCCTGCTGCCCGCCGCAATCGCCGCCGGGCCGGCCCGCACCCTGCCATTGAGACTGAACGGGGATTATTTATTTTTTTAACTTGGCCGCCGGGCCGGGGCGGGCATCGCCCCCGGTACCTCCAGCCGCTACTATTTCCGCGGGCCGTGTTCCAACACTATTCACCCCGGCCAAGAGGCCTATTCCCCGGCCCGCACCCCGCCATTGAGACTGCACGGGAATTATTATTTTTTTATCTCTCAACCTGTCCAAGAGGCCTGCTGCCCGCCGCACTCGCCGCCGGGCCGGCCCGCACCCCGCCATTGAGACTGAACGGGGATTATTATTTTTTTTAACTCGGCCTCCGGGCCGGGGCGGGCTTCGCCCCCGGTACCTCCAGCCGCTTCTATTTACGCGCGCCGCGTTCCAACATATTCACCCCGGCCAAGAGGCCTATTCCCCGGCCACACTCGTCCGCCGGGCCGGCCCGCACCCCGCCGTTGAGACTGCACGGGAATTATTATTTTTATATCTCTCAACCTGTCCAAGAGGCCTGCTGCCCGCCGCAATCGCCGCCGGGCCGGCCCGCACCCTGCCATTGAGACTGAACGGGGATTATTATTTTTTTAAACTCGGCCTCCGGGCCGGGGCGGGCTACGCCCCCGGTACCTCCAGCCGCTTCTATTTACGCGCGCCGCGTTCCAACATATTCACCCCGGCCAAGAGGCCTATTCCCCGGCCCGCACCCCGCCATTGAGACTGCACGGGAATTATTATTTTTTTATCTCTCAACCTGTCCAAGAGGCCTGCTGCCCGCCGCACTCGCCGCCGGGCCTGCCCGCACCCCGCCATTGAGACTGAACGGGGATTATTATTTTTTTATCTCTCAACCTGTCCAAGAGGCCTGCTGCCCGCCGCAATCGCCGCCGGGCCGGCCCGCACCCTGCCATTGAGACTGAACAGGGATTATTTATTTTTTTAACTTGGCCGCCGGGCCGGGGCGGGCATCGCCCCCGGTACCTCCAGCCGCTACTATTTCCGCGGGCCGTGTTCCAACACTATTCACCCCGGCCAAGAGGCCTATTCCCCGGCCCGCACCCCGCCATTGAGACTGCACGGGAATTATTATTTTTTTATCTCTCAACCTGTCCAAGAGGCCTGCTGCCCGCCGCACTCGCCACCGGGCCGGCCTGCACCCCGCCATTGAGACTGAACGGGATTATTATTTTTTTTAACTCGGCCTCCGGGCCGGGGCGGGCTTCGCCCCCGGTACCTCCAGCCGCTTCTATTTACGCGCGCCGCGTTCCAACATATTCACCCCGGCCAAGAGGCCTATTCCCCGGCCCGCACCCCGCCATTGAGACTGCACGGAATTATTATTTTTTTTATCTCTCAACCTGTCCAAGAGGCCTGCTGTCCGCCGCACTCGCCGCCGGGCCGCCCCGCACCCCGCCATTGAGACTGAACGGGGATTATTATTTTTTTTAACTCGGCCTCCGGGCCGGGGCGGGCTTCGCCCCCGGTACCTCCAGCCGCTTCTATTTACGCGCGCCGCGTTCCAACATATTCACCCCGGCCAAGAGGCCTATTCCCCGGCCCGCACCCCGCCATTGAGACTGCACGGGAATTATTATTTTTTTATCTCTCAACCTGTCCAAGAGGCCTGCTGCCCGCCGCACTCGCCGCCGGGCCGGCCCGCACCCCGCCATTGAGACTGAACGGGGATTATTATTTTTTTTAACTCGGCCTCCGGGCCGGGGCGGGCTTCGCCCCCGGTACCTCCAGCCGCTTCTATTTACGCGCGCCGCGTTCCAACATATTCACCCCGGCCAAGAGGCCTATTCCCCGGCCCGCACCCCGCCATTGAGACTGCATGGGAATTATTATTTTTTTATCTCTCAACCTGTCCAAGAGGCCTGCTGCCCGCCGCAATTGCCGCCGGGCCGGCCCGCACCCTGCCATTGAGACTGAACGGGAATTATTATTTTTTTATCTCTCAACCTGTCCAAGAGGCCTGCTGCCCGCCGCACTCGCCGCCGGGCCGGCCCGCACCCCGCCATTGAGACTGAACGGGGATTATTATTTTTTTAAACTCGGCCTCCGGGCCGGGGCGGGCTACGCCCCCGGTACCTCCAGCCGCTTCTATTTACGCGCGCCGCGTTCCAACATATTGACCCCGGCCAAGAGGCCTATTCCCCGGCCCGCATCCCGCCATTGAGACTGCACGGGAATTATTATTTTTTTATCTCTCAACCTGTCCAAGAGGCCTGCTGCCCGCCGCACTCGCCGCCGGGCCGGCCCGCACCCTGCCATTGAGACTGAACGGGAATTATTATTTTTTTATCTCTCAACCTGTCCAAGAGGCCTGCTGCCCGCCGCACTCGCCGCCGGGCCGGCCCGCACCCTGCCATGAGACTGAAGGGGATTATTTATTTTTTTAACTTGGCCGCCGGGCCAGGGCGGGCATCGCCCCCGGTACCTCCAGCCGCTTCTATTTACGCGCGCCGCGTTCCAACATATTCACCCCGGCCAAGAGGCCTATTCCCCGGCCCGCACCCCGCCATTGAGACTGCATGGGAATTATTATTTTTTTATCTCTCAACCTGTCCAAGAGGCCTGCTGCCCGCCGCAATCGCCGCCGGGCCGGCCCGCACCCTGCCATTGAGACTGAACGGGATTATTTATTTTTTTAACTTGGCCGCCGGGCCAGGGCGGGCATCGCCCCCGGTACCTCCAGCCGCTTCTATTTACGCCCGCCGCGTTCCAACATATTCACCCCGGCCAAGAGGCCTATTCCCCGGCCCGCACCCCGCCATTGAGACTGCACGGGAATTATTATTTTTTTATCTGTCAACCTGTCCAAGAGGCCTGCTGCCCGCCGCAATCGCCGCCGGGTCGGCCCGCACCCCGCCATTGAGACTGAACGGGGATTATTATTTTTTTTAACTCGGCCTCCGGGCCGGGGCGGGCTTCGCCCCCGGTACCTCCAGCCGCTTCTATTTACGCGCGCCGCGTTCCAACATATTCACCCCGGCCAAGAGGCCTATTCCCCGGCCCGCACCCCGCCATTGAGACTGCATGGGAATTATTATTTTTTTATCTCTCAACCTGTCCAAGAGGCCTGCTGCCCGCCGCAATTGCCGCCGGGCCGGCCCGCACCCTGCCATTGAGACTGAACGGGAATTATTATTTTTTTATCTCTCAACCTGTCCAAGAGGCCTGCTGCCCGCCGCACTCGCCGCCGGGTCGGCCCGCACCCCGCCATTGAGACTGAACGGGGATTATTATTTTTTTTAACTCGGCCGCCGGGCCGGGGCGGGCATCGCCCCCGGTACCTCCAGCCGCTACTATTTCCGCGGGCCGTGTTCCAACACTATTCACCCCGGCCAAGAGGCCTATTCCCCGGCCCGCACCCCGCCATTGAGACTGCATGGGAATTATTATTTTTTTATCTCTCAACCTGTCCAAGAGGCCTGCTGCCCGCCGCAATCGCCGCCGGGCCGGCCCGCACCCTGCCATTGAGACTGAACGGGGATTATTTATTTTTTTAACTTGGCCGCCGGGCCGGGGCGGGCATCGCCCCCGGTACCTCCAGCCGCTACTATTTCCGCGGGCCGTGTTCCAACACTATTCACCCCGGCCAAGAGGCCTATTCCCCGGCCCGCACCCCGCCATTGAGACTGCACGGGAATTATTATTTTTTTATCTCTCAACCTGTCCAAGAGGCCTGCTGCCCGCCGCACTCGCCGCCGGGCCGGCCCGCACCCCGCCATTGAGACTGAACGGGGATTATTATTTTTTTAAACTCGGCCTCCGGGCCGGGGCGGGCTTCGCCCCCGGTACCTCCAGCCGCTTCTATTTACGCGCGCCGCGTTCCAACATATTCACCCCGGCCAAGAGGCCTATTCCCCGGCCCGCACCCCGCCATTGAGACTGCACGGGAATTATTATTTTTTTTATCTCTAAACCTGTCCAAGAGGCCTGCTGCCCGCCGCACTCGCCGCCGGGCCGGCCCGCACCCCGCCATTGAGACTGAACGGGGATTATTATTTTTTTTAACTCGGCCTCCGGGCCGGGGCGGGCTTCGCCCCCGGTACCTCCAGCCGCTTCTATTTACGCGCGCCGCGTTCCAACACATTCACCCCGGCCAAGAGGCCTATTCCCCGGCCCGCACCCCGCCATTGAGACTGCATGGGAATTATTATTTTTTTATCTCTCAACCTGTCCAAGAGGCCTGCTGCCCGCCGCAATTGCCGCCGGGCCGGCCCGCACCCTGCCATTGAGACTGAACGGGAATTATTATTTTTTTATCTCTCAACCTGTCCAAGAGGCCTGCTGCCCGCCGCAATCGCCGCCGGGCCGGCCCGCACCCTGCCATTGAGACTGAACGGGGATTATTTATTTTTTTAACTTGGCCGCCGGGCCGGGGCGGGCATCGCCCCCGGTACCTCCAGCCGCTACTATTTCCGCGGGCCGTGTTCCAACACTATTCACCCCGGCCAAGAGGCCTATTCCCCGGCCCGCACCCCGCCATTGAGACTGCACGGGAATTATTATTTTTTTATCTCTCAACCTGTCCAAGAGGCCTGCTGCCCGCCGCACTCGCCACCGGGCCGGCCTGCACCCCGCCATTGAGACTGAACGGGGATTATTATTTTTTTTAACTCGGCCTCCGGGCCGGGGCGGGCTTCGCCCCCGGTACCTCCAGCCGCTTCTATTTACGCGCGCCGCGTTCCAACATATTCACCCCGGCCAAGAGGCCTATTCCCCGGCCCGCACCCCGCCATTGAGACTGCACGGGAATTATTATTTTTTTTATCTCTCAACCTGTCCAAGAGGCCTGCTGTCCGCCGCACTCGCCGCCGGGCCGGCCCGCACCCCGCCATTGAGACTGAACGGGGATTATTATTTTTTTTAACTCGGCCTCCGGGCCGGGGCGGGCTTCGCCCCCGGTACCTCCAGCCGCTTCTATTTACGCGCGCCGCGTTCCAACATATTCACCCCGGCCAAGAGGCCTATTCCCCGGCCCGCACCCCGCCATTGAGACTGCACGGGAATTATTATTTTTTTATCTCTCAACCTGTCCAAGAGGCCTGCTGCCCGCCGCACTCGCCGCCGGGCCGGCCCGCACCCCGCCATTGAGACTGAACGGGGATTATTATTTTTTTTAACTCGGCCTCCGGGCCGGGGCGGGCTTCGCCCCCGGTACCTCCAGCCGCTTCTATTTACGCGCGCCGCATTCCAACATATTCACCCCGGCCAAGAGGCCTATTCCCCGGCCCGCACCCCGCCATTGAGACTGCATGGGAATTATTATTTTTTTATCTCTCAACCTGTCCAAGAGGCCTGCTGCCCGCCGCAATTGCCGCCGGGCCGGCCCGCACCCTGCCATTGAGACTGAACGGGAATTATTATTTTTTTATCTCTCAACCTGTCCAAGAGGCCTGCTGCCCGCCGCAATCGCCGCCGGGCCGGCCCGCACCCTGCCATTGAGACTGAACGGGATTATTTATTTTTTTAACTTGGCCGCCGGGCCGGGGCGGGCATCGCCCCCGGTACCTCCAGCCGCTACTATTTCCGCGGGCCGTGTTCCAACACTATTCACCCCGGCCAAGAGGCCTATTCCCCGGCCCGCACCCCGCCATTGAGACTGCACGGGAATTATTATTTTTTTATCTCTCAACCTGTCCAAGAGGCCTGCTGCCCGCCGCACTCGCCGCCGGGCCGGCCCGCACCCCGCCATTGAGACTGAACGGGGATTATTATTTTTTTTAACTCGGCCTCCGGGCCGGGGCGGGCTTCGCCCCCGGTACCTCCAGCCGCTTCTATTTACGCGCGCCGCGTTCCAACATATTGACCCCGGCCAAGAGGCCTATTCCCCGGCCCGCACCCCGCCATTGAGACTGCACGGGAATTATTATTTTTTTATCTCTCAACCTGTCCAAGAGGCCTGCTGCCCGCCGCACTCGCCGCCGGGCCGGCCCGCACCCTGCCATTGAGACTGAACGGGAATTATTATTTTTTTATCTCTCAACCTGTCCAAGAGGCCTGCTGCCCGCCGCACTCGCCGCCGGGCCGGCCCGCACCCTGCCATGAGACTGAAGGGGATTATTTATTTTTTTAACTTGGCCGCCGGGCCAGGGCGGGCATCGCCCCCGGTACCTCCAGCCGCTTCTATTTACGCGCGCCGCGTTCCAACATATTCACCCCGGCCAAGAGGCCTATTCCCCGGCCCGCACCCCGCCATTGAGACTGCATGGGAATTATTATTTTTTTATCTCTCAACCTGTCCAAGAGGCCTGCTGCCCGCCGCAATCGCCGCCGGGCCGGCCCGCACCCTGCCATTGAGACTGAACGGGGATTATTTATTTTTTTAACTTGGCCGCCGGGCCGGGGCGGGCATCGCCCCCGGTACCTCCAGCCGCTACTATTTCCGCGGGCCGTGTTCCAACACTATTCACCCCGGCCAAGAGGCCTATTCCCCGGCCCGCACCCCGCCATTGAGACTGCACGGGAATTATTAATTTTTTATCTCTCAACCTGTCCAAGAGGCCTGCTGCCCGCCGCAATCGCCGCCGGGCCGGCCCGCACCCTGCCATTGAGACTGAACGGGGATTATTTATTTTTTTAACTTGGCCGCCGGCCCGGGGCGGGCATCGCCCCCGGTACCTCCAGCCGTTACTATTTCCGCGGGCCGTGTTCCAACACTATTCACCCCGGCCAAGAGGCCTATTCCCCGGCCCGCACCCCGCCATTGAGACTGCATGGGAATTATTATTTTTTTATCTCTCAACCTGTCCAAGAGGCCTGCTGCCCGCCGCAATCGCCGCCGGGCCGGCCCGCACCCTGCCATTGAGACTGAACGGGGATTATTTATTTTTTTAACTTGGCCGCCGGGCCGGGGCGGGCATCGCCCCCGGTACCTCCAGCCGCTACTATTTCCGCGGGCCGTGTTCCAACACTATTCACCCCGGCCAAGAGGCCTATTCCCCGGCCCGCACCCCGCCATTGAGACTGCACGGGAATTATTATTTTTTTATCTCTCAACCTGTCCAAGAGGCCTGCTGCCCGCCGCACTCGCCGCCGGGCCGGCCCGCACCCCGCCATTGAGACTGAACGGGGATTATTATTTTTTTTAACTCGGCCTCCGGGCCGGGGCGGGCTTCGCCCCCGGTACCTCCAGCCGCTTCTATTTACGCGCGCCGCGTTCCAACACTATTCACCCCGGCCAAGAGGCCTATTCCCCGGCCCGCACCCCGCCATTGAGACTGCACGGGAATTATTATTTTTTTTATCTCTCAACCTGTCCAAGAGGCCTGCTGCCCGCCGCAATCGCCGCCGGGCCGGCCCGCACCCTGCCATTGAGACTGAACGGGGATTATTTATTTTTTTAACTTGGCCGCCGGGCCGGGGCGGGCATCGCCCCCGGTACCTCCAGCCGCTACTATTTCCGCGGGCCGTGTTCCAACACTATTCACCCCGGCCAAGAGGCCTATTCCCCGGCCCGCACCCCGCCATTGAGACTGCACGGGAATTATTATTTTTTTATCTCTCAACCTGTCCAAGAGGCCTGCTGCCCGCCGCACTCGCCGCCGGGCCGGCCCGCACCCCGCCATTGAGACTGAACGGGGATTATTATTTTTTTTAACTCGGCCTCCGGGCCGGGGCGGGCTTCGCCCCCGGTACCTCCAGCCGCTTCTATTTACGCGCGCCGCGTTCCAACACTATTCACCCCGGCCAAGAGGCCTATTCCCCGGCCCGCACCCCGCCATTGAGACTGCACGGGAATTATTATTTTTTTTATCTCTCAACCTGTCCAAGAGGCCTGCTGCCCGCCGCACTCGCCGCCGGGCCGGCCCGCACCCCGCCATTGAGACTGAACGGGGATTATTATTTTTTTTAACTCGGCCTCCGGGCCGGGGCGGGCTTCGCCCCCGGTACCTCCAGCCGCTTCTATTTACGCGCGCCGCGTTCCAACATATTCACCCCGGCCAAGAGGCCTATTCCCCGGCCCGCACCCCGCCATTGAGACTGCACGGGAATTATTATTTTTTTATCTCTCAACCTGTCCAAGAGGCCTGCTGCCCGCCGCAATCGCCGCCGGGCCGGCCCGCACCCTGCCATTGAGACTGAACGGGAATTATTATTTTTTTATCTCTCAACCTGTCCAAGAGGCCTGCTGCCCGCCGCACTCGCCGCCGGGCCGGCCCGCACCCCGCCATTGAGACTGAACGGGGATTATTATTTTTTTATCTCTCAACCTGTCCAAGAGGCCTCTTCCCCGGCCACACTCGTCCGCCGGGCCGGCCCGCACCCCGCCATTGAGACTGCACGGGAATTATTATTTTTTTATCTCTCAACCTGTCCAAGAGGCCTGCTGCCCGCCGCACTCGCCGCCGGGCCGGCCCGCACCCCGCCATTGAGACTGAACGGGGATTATTATTTTTTTTAACTCGGCCTCCGGGCCGGGGCGGGCTTCGCCCCCGGTACCTCCAGCCGCTTCTATTTACGCGCGCCGCGTTCCAACATATTCACCCCGGCCAAGAGGCCTCTTCCCCGGCCACACTCGTCCGCCGGGCCGGCCCGCACCCCGCCATTGAGACTGCACGGGAATTATTATTTTTATATCTCTCAACCTGTCCAAGAGGCCTGCTGCCCGCCGCAATCGCCGCCGGGCCGGCCCGCACCCTGCCATTGAGACTGAACGGGGATTATTTATTTTTTTAACTTGGCCGCCGGCCCGGGGCGGGCATCGCCCCCGGTACCTCCAGCCGCTACTATTTCCGCGGGCCGTGTTCCAACACTATTCACCCCGGCCAAGAGGCCTATTCCCCGGCCCGCACCCCGCCATTGAGACTGCATGGGAATTATTATTTTTTTATCTCTCAACCTGTCCAAGAGGCCTGCTGCCCGCCGCAATCGCCGCCGGGCCGGCCCGCACCCTGCCATTGAGACTGAACGGGGATTATTTATTTTTTTAACTTGGCCGCCGGGCCGGGGCGGGCATCGCCCCCGGTACCTCCAGCCGCTACTATTTCCGCGGGCCGTGTTCCAACACTATTCACCCCGGCCAAGAGGCCTATTCCCCGGCCCGCACCCCGCCATTGAGACTGCATGGGAATTATTATTTTTTTATCTCTCAACCTGTCCAAGAGGCCTGCTGCCCGCCGCAATCGCCGCCGGGCCGGCCCGCACCCTGCCATTGAGACTGAACGGGGATTATTTATTTTTTTAACTTGGCCGCCGGGCCGGGGCGGGCATCCCCCCGGTACCTCCAGCCGCTACTATTTCCGCGGGCCGTGTTCCAACACTATTCACCCCGGCCAAGAGGCCTATTCCCCGGCCCGCACCCCGCCATTGAGACTGCACGGGAATTATTATTTTTTTATCTCTCAACCTGTCCAAGAGGCCTGCTGCCCGCCGCACTCGCCGCCGGGCCGGCCCGCACCCCGCCATTGAGACTGAACGGGGATTATTATTTTTTTTAACTAGGCCTCCGGGCCGGGGCGGGCTTCGCCCCCGGTACCTCCAGCCGCTTCTATTTACGCGCGCCGCGTTCCAACACTATTCACCCCGGCCAAGAGGCCTATTCCCCGGCCCGCACCCCGCCATTGAGACTGAACGGGGATTATTTATTTTTTTAACTTGGCCGCCGGGCCGGGGCGGGCATCGCCCCCGGTACCTCCAGCCGCTACTATTTCCGCGGGCCGTGTTCCAACACTATTCACCCCGGCCAAGAGGCCTATTCCCCGGCCCGCACCCCGCCATTGAGACTGCATGGGAATTATTATTTTTTTATCTCTCAACCTGTCCAAGAGGCCTGCTGCCCGCCGCACTCGCCGCCGGGCCGGCCCGCACCCCGCCATTGAGACTGAACGGGGATTATTATTTTTTTTAACTCGGCCTCCGGGCCGGGGCGGGCTTCGCCCCCGGTACCTCCAGCCGCTTCTATTTACGCGCGCCGCGTTCCAACATATTCACCCCGGCCAAGAGGCCTATTCCCCGGCCCGCACCCCGCCATTGAGACTGCATGGGAATTATTATTTTTTTATCTCTCAACCTGTCCAAGAGGCCTGCTGCCCGCCGCAATCGCCGCCGGGCCGGCCCGCACCCTGCCATTGAGACTGAACGGGATTATTTATTTTTTTAACTTGGCCGCCGGGCCGGGGCGGGCATCGCCCCCGTTACCTCCAGCCGCTACTATTTCCGCGGGCCGTGTTCCAACACTATTCACCCCGGCCAAGAGGCCTATTCCCCGGCCCGCACCCCGCCATTGAGACTGCATGGGAATTATTATTTTTTTATCTCTCAACCTGTCCAAGAGGCCTGCTGCCCGCCGCACTCGCCGCCGGGCCGGCCCGCACCCCGCCATTGAGACTGAACGGGGATTATTTATTTTTTTAACTTTGCCGCCGGGCCGGGGCGGGCATCGCCCCCGGTACCTCCAGCCGTTACTATTTCCGCGGGCCGTGTTCCAACACTATTCACCCCGGCCAAGAGGCCTATTCCCCGGCCCGCACCCCGCCATTGAGACTGCATGGGAATTATTATTTTTTTATCTCTCAACCTGTCCAAGAGGCCTGCTGCCCGCCGCACTCGCCGCCGGGCCGGCCCGCACCCCGCCATTGAGACTGAACGGGGATTATTATTTTTTTTAACTCGGCCTCCGGGCCGGGGCGGGCTTCGCCCCCGGTACCTCCAGCCGCTTCTATTTACGCGCGCCGCGTTCCAACATATTCACCCCGGCCAAGAGGCCTATTCCCCGGCCCGCACCCCGCCATTGAGACTGCATGGGAATTATTATTTTTTTATCTCTCAACCTGTCCAAGAGGCCTGCTGCCCGCCGCAATTGCCGCCGGGCCGGCCCGCACCCTGCCATTGAGACTGAACGGGGATTATTTATTTTTTTAACTTGGCCGCCGGCCCGGGGCGGGCATCGCCCCCGGTACCTCCAGCCGCTACTATTTCCGCGGGCCGTGTTCCAACACTATTCACCCCGGCCAAGAGGCCTATTCCCCGGCCCGCACCCCGCCATTGAGACTACATGGGAATTATTATTTTTTTATCTCTCAACCTGTCCAAGAGGCCTGCTGCCCGCCGCAATCGCCGCCGGGCCGGCCCGCACCCTGCCATTGAGACTGAACGGGGATTATTTATTTTTTTAACTTGGCCGCCGGGCCGGGGCGGGCATCGCCCCCGGTACCTCCAGCCGCTACTATTTCCGCGGGCCGTGTTCCAACACTATTCACCCCGGCCAAGAGGCCTATTCCCCGGCCCGCACCCCGCCATTGAGACTGCACGGAATTATAATTTTTTTATCTCTCAACCTGTCCAAGAGGCCTGCTGCCCGCCGCACTCGCCGCCGGGCCGGCCCGCACCCCGCCATTGAGACTGAACGGGGATTATTATTTTTTTTAACTCGGCCTCCGGGCCGGGGCGGGCTTCGCCCCCGGTACCTCCAGCCGCTTCTATTTACGCGCGCCGCGTTCCAACATATTCACCCCGGCCAAGAGGCCTATTCCCCGGCCCGCACCCCGCCATTGAGACTGCATGGGAATTATTATTTTTTTATCTCTCAACCTGTCCAAGAGGCCTGCTGCCCGCCGCAATTGCCGCCGGGCCGGCCCGCACCCTGCCATTGAGACTGAACGGGAATTATTATTTTTTTATCTCTCAACCTGTCCAAGAGGCCTGCTGCCCGCCGCACTCGCCGCCGGGCCGGCCCGCACCCCGCCATTGAGACTGAACGGGGATTATTATTTTTTTTAACTCGGCCTCCGGGCCGGGGCGGGCTTCGCCCCCGGTACCTCCAGCCGCTTCTATTTACGCGCGCCGCGTTCCAACATATTCACCCCGGCCAAGAGGCCTATTCCCCGGCCCGCACCCCGCCATTGAGACTGCATGGGAATTATTATTTTTTTATCTCTCAACCTGTCCAAGAGGCCTGCTGCCCGCCGCACTCGCCGCCGGGCCGGCCCGCACCCCGCCATTGAGACTGAACGGGGATTATTATTTTTTTTAACTCGGCCTCCGGGCCGGGGCGGGCTTCGCCCCCGGTACCTCCAGCCGCTTCTATTTACGCGCGCCGCGTTCCAACATATTCACCCCGGCCAAGAGGCCTATTCCCCGGCCCGCACCCCGCCATTGAGACTGCATGGGAATTATTGTTTTTTTATCTCTCAACCTGTCCAAGAGGCCTGCTGCCCGCCGCAATCGCCGCCGGGCCGGCCCGCACCCTGCCATTGAGACTGAACGGGATTATTTATTTTTTTAACTTGGCCGCCGGGCAAGGGCGGGCATCGCCCCGGTACCTCCAGCCGCTACTATTTCCGCGGGCCGTGTTCCAACACTATTCACCCCGGCCAAGAGGCCTATTCCCCGGCCCGCACCCCGCCATTGAGACTGCATGGGAATTATTATTTTTTTATCTCTCAACCTGTCCAAGAGGCCTGCTGCCCGCCGCACTCGCCGCCGGGACGGCCCGCACCCCGCCATTGAGACTGAACGGGGATTATTATTTTTTTTAACTCGGCCTCTGGGCCGGGGCGGGCTTCGCCCCCGGTACCTCCAGCCGCTTCTATTTACGCGCGCCGCGTTCCAACATATTCACCCCGGCCAAGAGGCCTATTCCCCGGCCCGCACCCCGCCATTGAGACTGCATGGGAATTATTATTTTTTTATCTCTCAACCTGTCCAAGAGGCCTGCTGCCCGCCGCAATCGCCGCCGGGCCGGCCCGCACCCTGCCATTGAGACTGAACGGGGATTATTTATTTTTTTAACTTTGCCGCCGGGCCGGGGCGGGCATCGCCCCCGGTACCTCCAGCCGTTACTATTTCCGCGGGCCGTGTTCCAACACTATTCACCCCGGCCAAGAGGCCTATTCCCCGGCCCGCACCCCGCCATTGAGACTGCATGGGAATTATTATTTTTTTATCTCTCAACCTGTCCAAGAGGCCTGCTGCCCGCCGCACTCGCCGCCGGGCCGGCCCGCACCCCGCCATTGAGACTGAACGGGGATTATTATTTTTTTTAACTCGGCCTCCGGGCCGGGGCGGGCTTCGCCCCCGGTACCTCCAGCCGCTTCTATTTACGCGCGCCGCGTTCCAACATATTCACCCCGGCCAAGAGGCCTATTCCCCGGCCCGCACCCCGCCATTGAGACTGCATGGGAATTATTATTTTTTTATCTCTCAACCTGTCCAAGAGGCCTGCTGCCCGCCGCAATTGCCGCCGGGCCGGCCCGCACCCTGCCATTGAGACTGAACGGGAATTATTATTTTTTTATCTCTCACCCTGTCCAAGAGGCCTGCTGCCCGCCGCACTCGCCGCCGGGCCGGCCCGCACCCTGCCATTGAGACTGAACAGGGATTATTTATTTTTTTAACTTGGCCGCCGGCCCGGGGCGGGCATCGCCCCCGGTACCTCCAGCCGCTACTATTTCCGCGGGCCGTGTTCCAACACTATTCACCCCGGCCAAGAGGCCTATTCCCCGGCCCGCACCCCGCCATTGAGACTACATGGGAATTATTATTTTTTTATCTCTCAACCTGTCCAAGAGGCCTGCTGCCCGCCGCAATCGCCGCCGGGCCGGCCCGCACCCTGCCATTGAGACTGAACGGGGATTATTTATTTTTTTAACTTGGCCGCCGGGCCGGGGCGGGCATCGCCCCCGGTACCTCCAGCCGCTACTATTTCCGCGGGCCGTGTTCCAACACTATTCACCCCGGCCAAGAGGCCTATTCCCCGGCCCGCACCCCGCCATTGAGACTGCACGGAATTATAATTTTTTTATCTCTCAACCTGTCCAAGAGGCCTGCTGCCCGCCGCACTCGCCGCCGGGCCGGCCCGCACCCCGCCATTGAGACTGAACGGGGATTATTATTATTTTTAACTCGGCCACCGGGCCGGGGCGGGCTTCGCCCCCGGTACCTCCAGCCGCTTCTATTTACGCGCGCCGCGTTCCAACATATTCACCCCGGCCAAGAGGCCTATTCCCCGGCCACACTCGTCCGCCGGGCCGGCCCGCACCCCGCCGTTGAGACTGCACGGGAATTATTATTTTTATATCTCTCAACCTGTCCAAGAGGCCTGCTGCCCGCCGCAATCGCCGCCGGGCCGGCCCGCACCCTGCCATTGAGACTGAACGGGGATTATTTATTTTTTTAACTTGGCCGCCGGGCCGGGGCGGGCTTCGCCCCCGGTACCTCCAGCCGCTTCTATTTACGCGCGCCGCGTTCCAACATATTCACCCCGGCCAAGAGGCCTATTCCCCGGCCCGCACCCCGCCATTGAGACTGCATGGGAATTATTATTTTTTTATCTCTCAACCTGTCCAAGAGGCCTGCTGCCCGCCGCAATTGCCGCCGGGCCGGCCCGCACCCTGCGATTGAGACTGAACGGGAATTATTATTTTTTTATCTCTCAACCTGTCCAAGAGGCCTGCTGCCCGCCGCACTCGCCGCCGGGCCGGCCCGCACCCTGCCATTGAGACTGAACGGGGATTATTTATTTTTTTAACTTGGCCGCCGGCCCGGGGCGGGCATCGCCCCCGGTACCTCCAGCCGCTACTATTTCCGCGGGCCGTGTTCCAACACTATTCACCCCGGCCAAGAGGCCTATTCCCCGGCCCGCACCCCGCCATTGAGACTGCACGGGAATTATTATTTTTTTATCTCTCAACCTGTCCAAGAGGCCTGCTGCCCGCCGCACTCGCCGCCGGGCCGGCCCGCACCCCGCCATTGAGACTGAACGGGGATTATTATTTTTTTTAACTCGGCCTCCGGGCCGGGGCGGGCTTCGCCCCCGGTACCTCCAGCCGCTTCTATTTACGCGGGCCGCGTTCCAACATATTCACCCCGGCCAAGAGGCCTATTCCCCGGCCACACTCGTCCGCCGGGCCGGCCCGCACCCCGCCGTTGAGACTGCACGGGAATTATTATTTTTATATCTCTCAACCTGTCCAAGAGGCCTGCTGCCCGCCGCAATCGCCGCCGGGCCGGCCCGCACCCTGCCATTGAGACTGAACGGGGATTATTTATTTTTTTAACTTGGCCGCCGGGCCGGGGCGGGCATCGCCCCCGGTACCTCCAGCCGCTACTATTTCCGCGGGCTGTGTTCCAACACTATTCACCCCGGCCAAGAGGCCTATTCCCCGGCCCGCACCCCGCCATTGAGACTGCATGGGAATTATTATTTTTTTATCTCTCAACCTGTCCAAGAGGCCTGCTGCCCGCCGCAATCGCCGCCGGGCCGGCCCGCACCCTGCCATTGAGACTGAACGGGGATTATTTATTTTTTTAACTTGGCCGCCAGGCCGGGGCGGGCATCGCCCCCGGTACCTCCAGCCGCTACTATTTCCGCGGGCCGTGTTCCAACACTATTCACCCCGGCCAAGAGGCCTATTCCCCGGCCCGCACCCCGCCATTGAGACTTCACGGGAATTATTATTTTTTTATCTCTCAACCTGTCCAAGAGGCCTGCTGCCCGCCGCACTCGCCGCCGGGCCGGCCCGCACCCCGCCATTGAGACTGAACGGGGATTATTATTTTTTTTAACTCGGCCTCCGGGCCGGGGCGGGCTTCGCCCCCGGTACCTCCAGCCGCTTCTATTTACGCGCGCCGCGTTCCAACACTATTCACCCCGGCCAAGAGGCCTATTCCCCGGCCCGCACCCCGCCATTGAGACCGCACGGGAATTATTATTTTTTTTATCTCTCAACCTGTCCAAGAGGCCTGCTGCCCGCCGCACTCGCCGCCGGGCCGGCCCGCACCCCGCCATTGAGACTGAACGGGGATTATTATTTTTTTTAACTCGGCCTCCGGGCCGGGGCGGGCTTCGCCCCCGGTACCTCCAGCCGCTTCTATTTACGCGCGCCGCGTTCCAACACATTCACCCCGGCCAAGAGGCCTATTCCCCGGCCCGCACCCCGCCATTGAGACTGCATGGGAATTATTATTTTTTTATCTCTCAACCTGTCCAAGAGGCCTGCTGCCCGCCGCAATCGCCGCCGGGCCGGCCCGCACCCTGCCATTGAGACTGAACGGGATTATTTATTTTTTTAACTTGGCCGCCGGGCCGGGGCGGGCATCGCCCCCGGTACCTCCAGCCGCTACTATTTCCGCGGGCCGTGTTCCAACACTATTCACCCCGGCCAAGAGGCCTATTCCCCGGCCCGCACCCCGCCATTGAGACTGCACGGGAATTATTATTTTTTTATCTCTCAACCTGTCCAAGAGGCCTGCTGCCCGCCGCACTCGCCGCCGGGCCGGCCCGCACCCCGCCATTGAGACTGAACGGGGATTATTATTTTTTTTAACTCGGCCTCCGGGCCGGGGCGGGCTTCGCCCCCGGTACCTCCAGCCGCTTCTATTTACGCGCGCCGCGTTCCAACATATTCACCCCGGCCAAGAGGCCTATTCCCCGGCCCGCACCCCGCCATTGAGACTGCACGGGAATTATTATTTTTTTATCTCTCAACCTGTCCAAGAGGCCTGCTGCCCGCCGCACTCGCCGCCGGGCCGGCCCGCACCCCGCCATTGAGACTGAACGGGGATTATTATTTTTTTTAACTCGGCCTCCGGGCCGGGGCGGGCTTCGCCCCCGGTACCTCCAGCCGCTTCTATTTACGCGCGCCGCGTTCCAACATATTCACCCCGGCCAAGAGGCCTATTCCCCGGCCCGCACCCCGCCATTGAGACTGCATGGGAATTATTATTTTTTTATCTCTCAACCTGTCCAAGAGGCCTGCTGCCCGCCGCAATTGCCGCCGGGCCGGCCCGCACCCTGCCATTGAGACTGAACGGGAATTATTATTTTTTTATCTCTCAACCTGTCCAAGAGGCCTGCTGCCCGCCGCAATCGCCGCCGGGCCGGCCCGCACCCTGCCATTGAGACTGAACGGGATTATTTATTTTTTTAACTTGGCCGCCGGGCCGGGGCGGGCATCGCCCCCGGTACCTCCAGCCGCTACTATTTCCGCGGGCCGTGTTCCAACACTATTCACCCCGGCCAAGAGGCCTATTCCCCGGCCCGCACCCCGCCATTGAGACTGCACGGGAATTATTATTTTTTTATCTCTCAACCTGTCCAAGAGGCCTGCTGCCCGCCGCACTCGCCGCCGGGCCGGCCCGCACCCCGCCATTGAGACTGAACGGGGATTATTATTTTTTTTAACTCGGCCTCCGGGCCGGGGCGGGCTTCGCCCCCGGTACCTCCAGCCGCTTCTATTTACGCGCGCCGCGTTCCAACATATTGACCCCGGCCAAGAGGCCTATTCCCCGGCCCGCACCCCGCCATTGAGACTGCACGGGAATTATTATTTTTTTATCTCTCAACCTGTCCAAGAGGCCTGCTGCCCGCCGCACTCGCCGCCGGGCCGGCCCGCACCCTGCCATTGAGACTGAACGGGAATTATTATTTTTTTATCTCTCAACCTGTCCAAGAGGCCTGCTGCCCGCCGCACTCGCCGCCGGGCCGGCCCGCACCCTGCCATTGAGACTGAACGGGGATTATTTATTTTTTTAACTTGGCCGCCGGCCCGGGGCGGGCATCGCCCCCGGTACCTCCAGCCGCTACTATTTCCGCGGGCCGTGTTCCAACATATTCACCCCGGCCAAGAGGCCTATTCCCCGGCCCGCACCCCGCCATTGAGACTGCACGGGAATTATTATTTTTTTATCTGTCAACCTGTCCAAGAGGCCTGCTGCCCGCCGCAATCGCCGCCGGGTCGGCCCGCACCCCGCCATTGAGACTGAACGGGGATTATTATTTTTTTTAACTCGGCCTCCGGGCCGGGGCGGGCTTCGCCCCCGGTACCTCCAGCCGCTTCTATTTACGCGCACCGCGTTCCAACATATTCACCCCGGCCAAGAGGCCTATTCCCCGGCCCGCACCCCGCCATTGAGACTGCATGGGAATTATTATTTTTTTATCTCTCAACCTGTCCAAGAGGCCTGCTGCCCGCCGCAATTGCCGCCGGGCCGGCCCGCACCCTGCCATTGAGACTGAACGGGAATTATTATTTTTTTATCTCTCAACCTGTCCAAGAGGCCTGCTGCCCGCCGCACTCGCCGCCGGGTCGGCCCGCACCCCGCCATTGAGACTGAACGGGGATTATTATTTTTTTTAACTCGGCCGCCGGGCCGGGGCGGGCATCGCCCCCGGTACCTCCAGCCGCTACTATTTCCGCGGGCCGTGTTCCAACACTATTCACCCCGGCCAAGAGGCCTATTCCCCGGCCCGCACCCCGCCATTGAGACTGCATGGGAATTATTATTTTTTTATCTCTCAACCTGTCCAAGAGGCCTGCTGCCCGCCGCAATCGCCGCCGGGCCGGCCCGCACCCTGCCATTGAGACTGAATGGGGATTATTTATTTTTTTAACTTGGCCGCCGGGCCGGGGCGGGCATCGCCCCCGGTACCTCCAGCCGCTACTATTTCCGCGGGCCGTGTTCCAACACTATTCACCCCGGCCAAGAGGCCTATTCCCCGGCCCGCACCCCGCCATTGAGACTGCACGGGAATTATTATTTTTTTATCTCTCAACCTGTCCAAGAGGCCTGCTGCCCGCCGCACTCGCCGCCGGGCCGGCCCGCACCCCGCCATTGAGACTGAACGGGGATTATTATTTTTTTTAACTCGGCCTCCGGGCCGGGGCGGGCTTCGCCCCCGGTACCTCCAGCCGCTTCTATTTACGCGCGCCGCGTTCCAACATATTCACCCCGGCCAAGAGGCCTATTCCCCGGCCCGCACCCCGCCATTGAGACTGCATGGGAATTATTATTTTTTTATCTCTCAACCTGTCCAAGAGGCCTGCTGCCCGCCGCAATCGCCGCCGGGCCGGCCCGCACCCTGCCATTGAGACTGAACGGGGATTATTTATTTTTTTAACTTGGCCGCCGGGCCGGGGCGGGCATCGCCCCCGGTACCTCCAGCCGCTACTATTTCCGCGGGCCGTGTTCCAACACTATTCACCCCGGCCAAGAGGCCTATTCCCCGGCCCGCACCCCGCCATTGAGACTGCACGGGAATTATTATTTTTTTATCTCTCAACCTGCCCAAGAGGCCTGCTGCCCGCCGCACTCGCCGCCGGGCCGGCCCGCACCCCGCCATTGAGACTGAACGGGGATTATTATTTTTTTTAACTCGGCCTCCGGGCCGGGGCGGGCTTCGCCCCCGGTACCTCCAGCCGCTTCTATTTACGCGCGCCGCGTTCCAACACTATTCACCCCGGCCAAGAGGCCTATTCCCCGGCCCGCACCCCGCCATTGAGACTGAACGGGGATTATTTATTTTTTTAACTTGGCCGCCGGGCCGGGGCGGGCATCGCCCCCGGTACCTCCAGCCGCTACTATTTCCGCGGGCCGTGTTCCAACACTATTCACCCCGGCCAAGAGGCCTATTCCCCGGCCCGCACCCCGCCATTGAGACTGCATGGGAATTATTATTTTTTTATCTCTCAACCTGTCCAAGAGGGCTGCTGCCCGCCGCACTCGCCGCCGGGGCGGCCCGCACCCCGCCATTGAGACTGAACGGGGATTATTATTTTTTTTAACTCGGCCTCCGGGCCGGGGCGGGCTTCGCCCCCGGTACCTCCAGCCGCTTCTATTTACGCGCGCCGCGTTCCAACATATTCACCCCGGCCAAGAGGCCTATTCCCCGGCCCGCACCCCGCCATTGAGACTGCATGGGAATTATTATTTTTTTATCTCTCAACCTGTCCAAGAGGCCTGCTGCCCGCCGCAATCGCCGCCGGGCCGGCCCGCACCCTGTCATTGAGACTGAACGGGGATTATTTATTTTTTTAACTTTGCCGCCGGGCCGGGGCGGGCATCGCCCCCGGTACCTCCAGCCGTTACTATTTCCGCGGGCCGTGTTCCAACACTATTCACCCCGGCCAAGAGGCCTATTCCCCGGCCCGCACCCCGCCATTGAGACTGCATGGGAATTATTATTTTTTTATCTCTCAACCTGTCCAAGAGGCCTGCTGCCCGCCGCACTCGCCGCCGGGCCGGCCCGCACCCCGCCATTGAGACTGAACGGGGATTATTATTTTTTTTAACTCGGCCTCCGGGCCGGGGCGGGCTTCGCCCCCGGTACCTCCAGCCGCTTCTATTTACGCGCGCCGCGTTCCAACATATTCACCCCGGCCAAGAGGCCTATTCCCCGGCCCGCACCCCGCCATTGAGACTGCATGGGAATTATTATTTTTTTATCTCTCAACCTGTCCAAGAGGCCTGCTGCCCGCCGCAATTGCCGCCGGGCCGGCCCGCACCCTGCCATTGAGACTGAACGGGAATTATTTTTTTTTTATCTCTCACCCTGTCCAAGAGGCCTGCTGCCCGCCGCACTCGCCGCCGGGCCGGCCCGCACCCTGCCATTGAGACTGAACGGGGATTATTTATTTTTTTAACTTGGCCGCCGGCCCGGGGCGGGCATCGCCCCCGGTACCTCCAGCCGCTACTATTTCCGCGGGCCGTGTTCCAACACTATTCACCCCGGCCAAGAGGCCTATTCCCCGGCCCGCACCCCGCCATTGAGACTACATGGGAATTATTATTTTTTTATCTCTCAACCTGTCCAAGAGGCCTGCTGCCCGCCGCAATCGCCGCCGGGCCGGCCCGCACCCTGCCATTGAGACTGAACGGGGATTATTTATTTTTTAACTTGGCCGCCGGGCCGGGGCGGGCATCGCCCCCGGTACCTCCAGCCGCTACTATTTCCGCGGGCCGTGTTCCAACACTATTCACCCCGGCCAAGAGGCCTATTCCCCGGCCCGCACCCCGCCATTGAGACTGCACGGAATTATAATTTTTTTATCTCTCAACCTGTCCAAGAGGCCTGCTGCCCGCCGCACTCGCCGCCGGGCCGGCCCGCACCCCGCCATTGAGACTGAACGGGGATTATTAATTTTTTTAACTCGGCCTCCGGGCCGGGGCGGGCTTCGCCCCCGGTACCTCCAGCCGCTTCTATTTACGCGCGCCGCGTTCCAACATATTCACCCCGGCCAAGAGGCCTATTCCCCGGCCACACTCGTCCGCCGGGCCGGCCCGCACCCCGCCGTTGAGACTGCACGGGAATTATTATTTTTATATCTCTCAACCTGTCCAAGAGGCCTGCTGCCCGCCGCAATCGCCGCCGGGCCGGCCCGCACCCTGCCATTGAGACTGAACGGGGATTATTTATTTTTTTAACTTGGCCGCCGGCCCGGGGCGGGCATCGCCCCCGGTACCTCCAGCCGTTACTATTTCCGCGGGCCGTGTTCCAACACTATTCACCCCGGCCAAGAGGCCTATTCCCCGGCCCGCACCCCGCCATTGAGACTGCACGGGAATTATTATTTTTTTATCTCTAAACCTGTCCAAGAGGCCTACTGCCCGCCGCAATCGCCGCCGGGCCGGCCCGCACCCTGCCATTGAGACTGAACGGGGATTATTTATTTTTTTAACTTGGCCGCCGGCCCGGGGCGGGCATCGCCCCCGGTACCTCCAGCCGCTACTATTTCCGCGGGCCGTGTTCCAACACTATTCACCCCGGCCAAGAGGCCTATTCCCCGGCCCGCACCCCGCCATTGAGACTGCATGGGAATTATTATTTTTTTATCTCTCAACCTGTCCAAGAGGCCTGCTGCCCGCCGCAATTGCCGCCGGGCCGGCCCGCACCCTGCCATTGAGACTGAACGGGAATTATTATTTTTTTATCTCTCAACCTGTCCAAGAGGCCTGCTGCCCGCCGCACTCGCCGCCGGGCCGGCCCGCACCCCGCCATTGAGACTGAACGGGGATTATTATTTTTTTTAACTCGGCCTCCGGGCCGGGGCGGGCTTCGCCCCCGGTACCTCCAGCCGCTTCTATTTACGTTCGCCGTTCCAACATATTCACCCCGGCCAAGAGGCCTCTTCCCCGGCCACACTCGTCCGCCGGGCCGGCCCGCACCCCGCCATTGAGACTGCACGGGAATTATTATTTTTTTATCTCTCAACCTGTCCAAGAGGCCTGCTGCCCGCCGCACTCGCCGCCGGGCCGGCCCGCACCCCGCCATTGAGACTGAACGGGGATTATTATTTTTTTTAACTCTGCCTCCGGGCCGGGGCGGGCTTCGCCCCCGGTACCTCCAGCCGCTTCTATTTACGCGCGCCGCGTTCCAACATATTCACCCCGGCCAAGAGGCCTCTTCCCCGGCCACACTCGTCCGCCGGGCCGGCCCGCACCCCGCCATTGAGACTGCACGGGAATTATTATTTTTATATCTCTCAACCTGTCCAAGAGGCCTGCTGCCCGCCGCAATCGCCGCCGGGCCGGCCCGCACCCTGCCATTGAGACTGAACGGGGATTATTTATTTTTTTAACTTGGCCGCCGGGCCGGGGCGGGCATCGCCCCCGGTACCTCCAGCCGCTACTATTTCCGCGGGCTGTGTTCCAACACTATTCACCCCGGCCAAGAGGCCTATTCCCCGGCCCGCACCCCGCCTTTGAGACTGCATGGGAATTATTATTTTTTTATCTCTCAACCTGTCCAAGAGGCCTGCTGCCCGCCGCAATCGCCGCCGGGCCGGCCCGCACCCTGCCATTGAGACTGAACGGGGATTATTTATTTTTTTAACTTGGCCGCCGGGCCGGGGCGGGCATCGCCCCCGGTACCTCCAGCCGCTACTATTTCCGCGGGCTGTGTTCCAACACTATTCACCCCGGCCAAGAGGCCTATTCCCCGGCCCGCACCCCGCCATTGAGACTGCATGGGAATTATTATTTTTTTATCTCTCAACCTGTCCAAGAGGCCTGCTGCCCGCCGCAATCGCCGCCGGGCCGGCCCGCACCCTGCCATTGAGACTGAACGGGGATTATTTATTTTTTTAACTTGGCCGCCGGGCCGGGGCGGGCATCGCCCCCGGTACCTCCAGCCGCTACTATTTCCGCGGGCCGTGTTCCAACACTATTCACCCCGGCCAAGAGGCCTATTCCCCGGCCCGCACCCCGCCATTGAGACTGCACGGGAATTATTATTTTTTTATCTCTCAACCTGTCCAAGAGGCCTGCTGCCCGCCGCACTCGCCGCCGGGCCGGCCCGCACCCTGCCATTGAGACTGAACGGGGATTATTTATTTTTTTAACTTGGCCGCCGGCCCGGGGCGGGCATCGCCCCCGGTACCTCCAGCCGCTACTATTTCCGCGGGCCGTGTTCCAACACTATTCACCCCGGCCAAGAGGCCTATTCCCCGGCCCGCACCCCGCCATTGAGACTGCACGGGAATTATTATTTTTTTATCTCTCAACCTGTCCAAGAGGCCTGCTGCCCGCCGCACTCGCCGCCGGGCCGGCCCGCACCCTGCCATTGAGACTGAACGGGGATTATTTATTTTTTTAACTTGGCCGCCGGCCCGGGGCGGGCATCGCCCCCGGTACCTCCAGCCGCTACTATTTCCGCGGGCCGTGTTCCAACACTATTCACCCCGGCCAAGAGGCCTATTCCCCGGCCCGCACCCCGCCATTGAGACTGCACGGGAATTATTATTTTTTTATCTCTCAACCTGTCCAAGAGGCCTGCTGCCCGCCGCACTCGCCGCCGGGCCGGCCCGCACCCCGCCATTGAGACTGAACGGGGATTATTATTTTTTTTAACTCGGCCTCCGGGCCGGGGCGGGCTTCGCCCCCGGTACCTCCAGCCGCTTCTATTTACGCGCGCCGCGTTCCAACATATTCACCCCGGCCAAGAGGCCTATTCCCCGGCCCGCACCCCGCCATTGAGACTGCATGGGAATTATTATTTTTTTATCTCTCAACCTGTCCAAGAGGCCTGCTGCCCGCCGCAATCGCCGCCGGGCCGGCCCGCACCCTGCCATTGAGACTGAACGGGAATTATTATTTTTTTATCTCTCAACCTGTCCAAGAGGCCTGCTGCCCGCCGCACTCGCCGCCGGGCCGGCCCGCACCCTGCCATTGAGACTGAACGGGGATTATTAATTTTTTTAACTTGGCCGCCGGCCCGGGGCGGGCATCGCCCCCGGTACCTCCAGCCGCTACTATTTCCGCGGCCCGTGTTCCAACACTATTCACCCCGGCCAAGAGGCCTATTCCCCGGCCCGCACCCCGCCATTGAGACTGCACGGGAATTATTATTTTTTTATCTCTCAACCTGTCCAAGAGGCCTGCTGCCCGCCGCAATCGCCGCCGGGCCGGCCCGCACCCTGCCATTGAGACTGAACGGGGATTATTTATTTTTTTAACTTGGCCGCCGGGCCGGGGCGGGCATCGCCCCCGGTACCTCCAGCCGCTACTATTTCCGCGGGCCGTGTTCCAACACTATTCACCCCGGCCAAGAGGCCTATTCCCCGGCCCGCACCCCGCCATTGAGACTGCACGGGAATTATTATTTTTTTATCTCTCAACCTGTCCAAGAGGCCTGCTGCCCGCCGCACTCGCCGCCGGGCCGGCCCGCACCCCGCCATTGAGACTGAACGGGGATTATTATTTTTTTTAACTCGGCCTCCGGGCCGGGGCGGGCTTCGCCCCCGGTACCTCCAGCCGCTTCTATTTACGCGCGCCGCGTTCCAACATATTCACCCCGGCCAAGAGGCCTATTCCCCGGCCCGCACCCCGCCATTGAGACTGCATGGGAATTATTATTTTTTTATCTCTCAACCTGTCCAAGAGGCCTGCTGCCCGCCGCAATCGCCGCCGGGCCGGCCCGCACCCTGCCATTGAGACTGAACGGGAATTATTATTTTTTTATCTCTCAACCTGTCCAAGAGGCCTGCTGCCCGCCGCACTCGCCGCCGGGCCGGCCCGCACCCTGCCATTGAGACTGAACGGGGATTATTTATTTTTTTAACTTGGCCGCCGGCCCGGGGCGGGCATCGCCCCCGGTACCTCCAGCCGCTACTATTTCCGCGGGCCGTGTTCCAACACTATTCACCCCGGCCAAGAGGCCTATTCCCCGGCCCGCACCCCGCCATTGAGACTGCACGGGAATTATTATTTTTTTATCTCTCAACCTGTCCAAGAGGCCTGCTGCCCGCCGCAATCGCCGCCGGGCCGGCCCGCACCCTGCCATTGAGACTGAACGGGGATTATTTATTTTTTTAACTTGGCCGCCGGGCCGGGGCGGGCATCGCCCCCGGTACCTCCAGCCGCTACTATTTCCGCGGGCCGTGTTCCAACACTATTCACCCCGGCCAAGAGGCCTATTCCCCGGCCCGCACCCCGCCATTGAGACTGCACGGGAATTATTATTTTTTTATCTCTCAACCTGTCCAAGAGGCCTGCTGCCCGCCGCACTCGCCGCCGGGCCGGCCCGCACCCCGCCATTGAGACTGGAACGGGGATTATTATTTTTTTTAACTCGGCCTCCGGGCCGGGGCGGGCTTCGCCCCCGGTACCTCCAGCCGCTTCTATTTACGCGCGCCGCGTTCCAACATATTCACCCCGGCCAAGAGGCCTATTCCCCGGCCCGCACCCCGCCATTGAGACTGCATGGGAATTATTATTTTTTTATCTCTCAACCTGTCCAAGAGGCCTGCTGCCCGCCGCAATCGCCGCCGGGCCGGCCCGCACCCTGCCATTGAGACTGAACGGGAATTATTATTTTTTTATCTCTCAACCTGTCCAAGAGGCCTGATGCCCGCCGCACTCGCCGCCGGGCCGGCCCGCACCCTGCCATTGAGACTGAACGGGGATTATTTATTTTTTTAACTTGGCCGCCGGGCCGGGGCGGGCATCGCCCCCGGTACCTCCAGCCGCTACTATTTCCGCGGGCCGTGTTCCAACACTATTCACCCCGGCCAAGAGGCCTATTCCCCGGCCCGCACCCCGCCATTGAGACTGCATGGGAATTATTATTTTTTTATCTCTCAACCTGTCCAAGAGGCCTGCTGGCCGCCGCAATCGCCGCCGGGCCGGCCCGCACCCTGCCATTGAGACTGAACGGGGATTATTTATTTTTTTAACTTGGCCGCCGGGCCGGGGCGGGCATCGCCCCCGGTACCTCCAGCCGCTACTATTTCCGCGGGCCGTGTTCCAACACTATTCACCCCGGCCAAGAGGCCTATTCCCCGGCCCGCACCCCGCCATTGAGACTGTACGGGAATTATTATTTTTTTATCTCTCAACCTGTCCAAGAGGCCTGCTGCCCGCCGCACTCGCCGCCGGGCCGGCCCGCACCCCGCCATTGAGACTGAACGGGGATTATTATTTTTTTTAACTCGGCCTCCGGGCCGGGGCGGGCTTCGCCCCCGGTACCTCCAGCCGCTTCTATTTACGCGCGCTGCGTTCCAACATATTCACCCCGGCCAAGAGGCCTATTCCCCGGCCCGCACTCCGCCATTGAGACTGCATGGGAATTATTATTTTTTTATCTCTCAACCTGTCCAAGAGGCCTGCTGCCCGCCGCACTCGCCGCCGGGCCGGCCCGCACCCCGCCATTAAGACTGAACGGGGATTATTATTTTTTTTAACTCGGCCTCCGGGCCGGGGCGGGCTTCGCCCCCGGTACCTCCAGCCGCTTCTATTTACGCGCGCCGCGTTCCAACATATTCACCCCGGCCAAGAGGCCTATTCCCCGGCCCGCACCCCGCCATTGAGACTGCATGGGAATTATTATTTTTTTATCTCTCAACCTGTCCAAGAGGCCTGCTGCCCGCCGCAATCGCCGCCGGGCCGGCCCGCACCCTGCTATTGAGACTGAACGGGAATTATTATTTTTTTATCTCTCAACCTGTCCAAGAGGCCTGCTGCCCGCCGCACTCGCCGCCGGGCCGGCCCGCACCCTGCCATTGAGACTGAACGGGGATTATTTATTTTTTTAACTTGGCCGCCGGCCCGGGGCGGGCATCGCCCCCGGTACCTCCAGCCGCTACTATTTCCGCGGGCCGTGTTCCAACACTATTCACCCCGGCCAAGAGGCCTATTCCCCGGCCCGCACCCCGCCATTGAGACTGCATGGGAATTATTATTTTTTTATCTCTCAACCTGTCCAAGAGGCCTGCTGGCCGCCGCAATCGCCGCCGGGCCGGCCCGCACCCTGCCATTGAGACTGAACGGGATTATTTATTTTTTTAACTTGGCCGCCGGGCCGGGGCGGGCATCGCCCCCGGTACCTCCAGCCGCTACTATTTCCGCGGGCCGTGTTCCAACACTATTCACCCCGGCCAAGAGGCCTATTCCCCGGCCCGCACCCCGCCATTGAGACTGCACGGGAATTATTATTTTTTTATCTCTCAACCTGTCCAAGAGGCCTGCTGCCCGCCGCACTCGCCGCCGGGCCGGCCCGCACCCCGCCATTGAGACTGAACGGGGATTATTATTTTTTTTAACTCTGCCTCCGGGCCGGGGCGGGCTACGCCCCCGGTACCTCCAGCCGCTTCTATTTACGCGCGCCGCGTTCCAACATATTCACCCCGGCCAAGAGGCCTATTCCCCGGCCCGCACCCCGCCATTGAGACTGCATGGGAATTATTATTTTTTTTATCTCTCAACCTGTCCAAGAGGCCTGCTGCCCGCCGCAATCGCCGCCGGGCCGGCCCGCACCCTGCCATTGAGACTGAACGGTAATTATTATTTTTTTATCTCTCAACCTGTCCAAGAGGCCTGCTGCCCGCCGCACTCGCCGCCGGGCCGGCCCGCACCCTGCCATTGAGACTGAACGGGGATTATTTATTTTTTTAACTCTGCCTCCGGGCCGGGGCGGGCTACGCCCCCGGTACCTCCAGCCGCTTCTATTTACGCGCGCCGCGTTCCAACATATTCACCCCGGCCAAGAGGCCTATTCCCCGGCCCGCACCCCGCCATTGAGACTGCATGGGAATTATTATTTTTTTTATCTCTCAACCTGTCCAAGAGGCCTGCTGCCCGCCGCAATCGCCGCCGGGCCGGCCCGCACCCTGCCATTGAGACTGAACGGGAATTATTATTTTTTTATCTCTCAACCTGTCCAAGAGGCCTGCTGCCCGCCGCACTCGCCGCCGGGCCGGCCCGCACCCTGCCATTGAGACTGAACGGGGATTATTTATTTTTTTAACTTGGCCGCCGGGCCGGGGCGGGCATCGCCCCCGGTACCTCCAGCCGCTACTATTTCCGCGGGCCGTGTTCCAACACTATTCACCCCGGCCAAGAGGCCTATTCCCCGGCCCGCACCCCGCCATTGAGACTGCATGGGAATTATTATTTTTTTATCTCTCAACCTGTCCAAGAGGCCTGCTGCCGGCCGCAATCGCCGCCGGGCCGGCCCGCACCCTGCCATTGAGACTGAACGGGGATTATTTATTTTTTTAACTTGGCCGCCGGGCCGGGGCGGGCATCGCCCCCGGTACCTCCAGCCGCTACTATTTCCGCGGGCCGTGTTCCAACACTATTCACCCCGGCCAAGAGGCCTATTCCCCGGCCCGCACCCCGCCATTTAGACTGCACGGGAATTATTATTTTTTTATCTCTAAACCTGTCCAAGAGGCCTACTGCCCGCCGCAATCGCCGCCGGGCCGGCCCGCACCCTGCCATTGAGACTGAACGGGGATTATTTATTTTTTTAACTTGGCCGCCGGCCCGGGGCGGGCATCGCCCCCGGTACCTCCAGCCGCTACTATTTCCGCGGGCCGTGTTCCAACACTATTCACCCCGGCCAAGAGGCCTATTCCCCGGCCCGCACCCCGCCATTGAGACTGCATGGGAATTATTATTTTTTTATCTCTCAACCTGTCCAAGAGGCCTGCTGCCCGCCGCAATTGCCGCCGGGCCGGCCCGCACCCTGCCATTGAGACTGAACGGGAATTATTATTTTTTTATCTCTCAACCTGTCCAAGAGGCCTGCTGCCCGCCGCACTCGCCGCCGGGCCGGCCCGCACCCCGCCATTGAGACTGAACGGGGATTATTATTTTTTTTAACTCGGCCTCCGGGCCGGGGCGGGCTTCGCCCCCGGTACCTCCAGCCGCTTCTATTTACGCGCGCCGTTCCAACATATTCACCCCGGCCAAGAGGCCTCTTCCCCGGCCACACTCGTCCGCCGGGCCGGCCCGCACCCCGCCATTGAGACTGCACGGGAATTATTATTTTTTTATCTCTCAACCTGTCCAAGAGGCCTGCTGCCCGCCGCACTCGCCGCCGGGCCGGCCCGCACCCCGCCATTGAGACTGAACGGGGATTATTATTTTTTTTAACTCTGCCTCCGGGCCGGGGCGGGCTTCGCCCCCGGTACCTCCAGCCGCTTCTATTTACGCGCGCCGCGTTCCAACATATTCACCCCGGCCAAGAGGCCTCTTCCCCGGCCACACTCGTCCGCCGGGCCGGCCCGCACCCCGCCATTGAGACTGCACGGGAATTATTATTTTTATATCTCTCAACCTGTCCAAGAGGCCTGCTGCCCGCCGCAATCGCCGCCGGGCCGGCCCGCACCCTGCCATTGAGACTGAACGGGGATTATTTATTTTTTTAACTTGGCCGCCGGGCCGGGGCGGGCATCGCCCCCGGTACCTCCAGCCGCTACTATTTCCGCGGGCTGTGTTCCAACACTATTCACCCCGGCCAAGAGGCCTATTCCCCGGCCCGCACCCCGCCATTGAGACTGCATGGGAATTATTATTTTTTTATCTCTCAACCTGTCCAAGAGGCCTGCTGCCCGCCGCAATCGCCGCCGGGCCGGCCCGCACCCTGCCATTGAGACTGAACGGGGATTATTTATTTTTTTAACTTGGCCGCCGGGCCGGGGCGGGCATCGCCCCCGGTACCTCCAGCCGCTACTATTTCCGCGGGCTGTGTTCCAACACTATTCACCCCGGCCAAGAGGCCTATTCCCCGGCCCGCACCACGCCATTGAGACTGCATGGGAATTATTATTTTTTTATCTCTCAACCTGTCCAAGAGGCCTGCTGCCCGCCGCAATCGCCGCCGGGCCGGCCCGCACCCTGCCATTGAGACTGAACGGGGATTATTTATTTTTTTAACTTGGCCGCCGGGCCGGGGCGGGCATCGCCCCCGGTACCTCCAGCCGCTACTATTTCCGCGGGCTGTGTTCCAACACTATTCACCCCGGCCAAGAGGCCTATTCCCCGGCCCGCACCCCGCCATTGAGACTGCATGGGAATTATTATTTTTTTATCTCTCAACCTGTCCAAGAGGCCTGCTGCCCGCCGCAATCGCCGCCGGGCCGGCCCGCACCCTGCCATTGAGACTGAACGGGGATTATTTATTTTTTTAACTTGGCCGCCGGGCCGGGGCGGGCATCGCCCCCGGTACCTCCAGCCGCTACTATTTCCGCGGGCCGTGTTCCAACACTATTCACCCCGGCCAAGAGGCCTATTCCCCGGCCCGCACCCCGCCATTGAGACTGCACGGGAATTATTATTTTTTTATCTCTCAACCTGTCCAAGAGGCCTGCTGCCCGCCGCACTCGCCGCCGGGCCGGCCCGCACCCTGCCATTGAGACTGAACGGGGATTATTTATTTTTTTAACTTGGCCGCCGGCCCGGGGCGGGCATCGCCCCCGGTACCTCCAGCCGCTACTATTTCCGCGGGCCGTGTTCCAACACTATTCACCCCGGCCAAGAGGCCTATTCCCCGGCCCGCACCCCGCCATTGAGACTGCACGGGAATTATTATTTTTTTATCTCTCAACCTGTCCAAGAGGCCTGCTGCCCGCCGCACTCGCCGCCGGGCCGGCCCGCACCCCGCCATTGAGACTGAACGGGGATTATTATTTTTTTTAACTCGGCCTCCGGGCCGGGGCGGGCTTCGCCCCCGGTACCTCCAGCCGCTTCTATTTACGCGCGCCGCGTTCCAACATATTCACCCCGGCCAAGAGGCCTATTCCCCGGCCCGCACCCCGCCATTGAGACTGCATGGGAATTATTATTTTTTTATCTCTCAACCTGTCCAAGAGGCCTGCTGCCCGCCGCAATCGCCGCCGGGCCGGCCCGCACCCTGCCATTGAGACTGAACGGGAATTATTATTTTTTTATCTCTCAACCTGTCCAAGAGGCCTGCTGCCCGCCGCACTCGCCGCCGGGCCGGCCCGCACCCTGCCATTGAGACTGAACGGGGATTATTAATTTTTTTAACTTGGCCGCCGGCCCGGGGCGGGCATCGCCCCCGGTACCTCCAGCCGCTACTATTTCCGCGGCCCGTGTTCCAACACTATTCACCCCGGCCAAGAGGCCTATTCCCCGGCCCGCACCCCGCCATTGAGACTGCACGGGAATTATTATTTTTTTATCTCTCAACCTGTCCAAGAGGCCTGCTGCCCGCCGCAATCGCCGTCGGGCCGGCCCGCACCCTGCCATTGAGACTGAACGGGGATTATTTATTTTTTTAACTTGGCCGCCGGCCGGGGCGGGCATCGCCCCCGGTACCTCCAGCCGCTACTATTTCCGCGGGCCGTGTTCCAACACTATTCACCCCGGCCAAGAGGCCTATTCCCCGGCCCGCACCCCGCCATTGAGACTGCACGGGAATTATTATTTTTTTATCTCTCAACCTGTCCAAGAGGCCTGCTGCCCGCCGCACTCGCCGCCGGGCCGGCCCGCACCCCGCCATTGAGACTGAACGGGGATTATTATTTTTTTTAACTCGGCCTCCGGGCCGGGGCGGGCTTCGCCCCCGGTACCTCCAGCCGCTTCTATTTACGCGCGCCGCGTTCCAACATATTCACCCCGGCCAAGAGGCCTATTCCCCGGCCCGCACCCCGCCATTGAGACTGCATGGGAATTATTATTTTTTTATCTCTCAACCTGTCCAAGAGGCCTGCTGCCCGCCGCAATCGCCGCCGGGCCGGCCCGCACCCTGCCATTGAGACTGAACGGGAATTATTATTTTTTTATCTCTCAACCTGTCCAAGAGGCCTGCTGCCCGCCGCACTCGCCGCCGGGCCGGCCCGCACCCTGCCATTGAGACTGAACGGGGATTATTAATTTTTTTAACTTGGCCGCCGGCCCGGGGCGGGCATCGCCCCCGGTACCTCCAGCCGCTACTATTTCCGCGGGCCGTGTTCCAACACTATTCACCCCGGCCAAGAGGCCTATTCCCCGGCCCGCACCCCGCCATTGAGACTGCATGGGAATTATTATTTTTTTATCTCTCAACCTGTCCAAGAGGCCTGCTGCCCGCCGCAATCGCCGCCGGGCCGGCCCGCACCCTGCCATTGAGACTGAACGGGGATTATTTATTTTTTTAACTTGGCCGCCGGGCCGGGGCGGGCATCGCCCCCGGTACCTCCAGCCGCTACTATTTCCGCGGGCCGTGTTCCAACACTATTCACCCCGGCCAAGAGGCCTATTCCCCGGCCCGCACCCCGCCATTGAGACTACACGGGAATTATTATTTTTTTATCTCTCAACCTGTCCAAGAGGCCTGCTGCCCGCCGCACTCGCCGCCGGGCCGGCCCGCACCCCGCCATTGAGACTGAACGGGGATTATTATTTTTTTTAACTCGGCCTCCGGGCCGGGGCGGGCTTCGCCCCCGGTACCTCCAGCCGCTTCTATTTACGCGCGCCGCGTTCCAACATATTCACCCCGGCCAAGAGGCCTATTCCCCGGCCCGCACCCCGCCATTGAGACTGCATGGGAATTATTATTTTTTTATCTCTCAACCTGTCCAAGAGGCCTGCTGCCCGCCGCAATCGCCGCCGGGCCGGCCCGCACCCTGCCATTGAGACTGAACGGGATTATTTATTTTTTTAACTTGGCCGCCGGGCCGGGGCGGGCATCGCCCCCGGTACCTCCAGCCGCTACTATTTCCGCGGGCCGTGTTCCAACACTATTCACCCCGGCCAAGACGCCTATTCCCCGGCCCGCACCCCGCCATTGAGACTGCACGGGAATTATTATTTTTTTATCTCTCAACCTGTCCAAGAGGCCTGCTGCCCGCCGCACTCGCCGCCGGGCCGGCCCGCACCCCGCCATTAAGACTGAACGGGGATTATTATTTTTTTTAACTCGGCCTCCGGGCCGGGGCGGGCTTCGCCCCCGGTACCTCCAGCCGCTTCTATTTACGCGCGCCGCGTTCCAACATATTCACCCCGGCCAAGAGGCCTATTCCCCGGCCCGCACCCCGCCATTGAGACTGCATGGGAATTATTATTTTTTTATCTCTCAACCTGTCCAAGAGGCCTGCTGCCCGCCGCAATCGCCGCCGGGCCGGCCCGCACCCTGCCATTGAGACTGAACGGGATTATTTATTTTTTTAACTTGGCCGCCGGGCCGGGGCGGGCATCGCCCCCGGTACCTCCAGCCGCTACTATTTCCGCGGGCCGTGTTCCAACACTATTCACCCCGGCCAAGAGGCCTATTCCCCGGCCCGCACCCCGCCATTGAGACTGCACGGGAATTATTATTTTTTTATCTCTCAACCTGTCCAAGAGGCCTGCTGCCCGCCGCACTCGCCGCCGGGCCGGCCCGCACCCTGCCATTGAGACTGAACGGGGATTATTTATTTTTTTAACTTGGCCGCCGGGCCGGGGCGGGCATCGCCCCCGGTACCTCCAGCCGCTACTATTTCCGCGGGCCGTGTTCCAACACTATTCACCCCGGCCAAGAGCCCTATTCCCCGGCCCGCACCCCGCCATTGAGACTGCACGGGAATTATTATTTTTTTTATCTCTCAACCTGTCCAAGAGGCCTGCTGCCCGCCGCAATCGCCGCCGAGCCGGCCCGCACCCTGCCATTGAGCCTGAACGGGGATTATTTATTTTTTTAACTTGGCCGCCGGGCCGGGGCGGGCATCGCCCCCGGTACCTCCAGCCGCTACTATTTCCGCGGGCCGTGTTCCAACACTATTCACCCCGGCCAAGAGGCCTATTCCCCGGCCCGCACCCCGCCATTGAGACTGCACGGGAATTATTATTTTTTTATCTCTCAACCTGTCCAAGAGGCCTGCTGCCCGCCGCACTCGCCGCCGGGCCGGCCCGCACCCCGCCATTGAGACTGAACGGGGATTATTTTTTTTTTTTAACTCGGCCTCCGGGCCGGGGCGGGCTTCGCCCCCGGTACCTCCAGCCGCTTCTATTTACGCGCGCCGCGTTCCAACATATTCACCCCGGCCAAGAGGCCTATTCCCCGGCCCGCACCCCGCCATTGAGACTGCATGGGAATTATTATTTTTTTATCTCTCAACCTGTCCAAGAGGCCTGCTGCCCGCCGCAATCGCCGCCGGGCCGGCCCGCACCCTGCCATTGAGACTGAACGGGAATTATTATTTTTTTATCTCTCAACCTGTCCAAGAGGCCTGCTGCCCGCCGCACTCGCCGCCGGGCCGGCCCGCACCCTGCCATTGAGACTGAACGGGGATTATTTATTTTTTTAACTTGGCCGCCGGCCCGGGGCGGGCATCGCCCCCGGTACCTCCAGCCGCTACTATTTCCGCGGGCCGTGTTCCAACACTATTCACCCCGGCCAAGAGGCCTATTCCCCGGCCCGCACCCCGCCATTGAGACTGCACGGGAATTATTATTTTTTTATCTCTCAACCTGTCCAAGAGGCCTGCTGCCCGCCGCAATCGCCGCCGGGCCGGCCCGCACCCCGCCATTGAGACTGAACGGGGATTATTTATTTTTTTAACTTGGCCGCAGGGGCGGGCATCGCCCCCGGTACCTCCAGCCGCTACTATTTCCGCGGGCCGTGTTCCAACACTATTCACCCCGGCCAAGAGAAATATTCCCCGGCCCGCACCCCGCCATTGAGACTGCACGGGAATTATTATTTTTTTATCTCTCAACCTGTCCAAGAGGCCTGCTGCCCGCCGCACTCGCCGCCGGGCCGGCCCGCACCCCGCCATTGAGACTGAACGGGGATTATTATTTTTTTTAACTCGGCCTCCGGGCCGGGGCGGGCTTCGCCCCCGGTACCTCCAGCCGCTTCTATTTACGCGCGCCGCGTTCCAACATATTCACCCCGGCCAAGAGGCCTATTCCCCGGCCCGCACCCCGCCATTGAGACTGCATGGGAATTATTATTTTTTTATCTCTCAACCTGTCCAAGAGGCCTGCTGCCCGCCGCAATCGCCGCCGGGCCGGCCCGCACCCTGCCATTGAGACTGAACGGGAATTATTATTTTTTTATCTCTCAACCTGTCCAAGAGGCCTGCTGCCCGCCGCACTCGCCGCCGGGCCGGCCCGCACCCTGCCATTGAGACTGAACGGGGATTATTTATTTTTTTAACTTGGCCGCCGGCCCGGGGCGGGCATCGCCCCCGGTACCTCCAGCCGCTACTATTTCCGCGGGCCGTGTTCCAACACTATTCACCCCGGCCAAGAGGCCTATTCCCCGGCCCGCACCCCGCCATTGAGACTGCACGGGAATTATTATTTTTTTATCTCTCAACCTGTCCAAGAGGCCTGCTGCCCGCCGCAATCGCCGCCGGGCCGGCCCGCACCCTGCCATTGAGACTGAACGGGATTATTTATTTTTTTAACTTGGCCGCCGGGCCGGGGCGGGCATCGCCCCCGGTACCTCCAGCCGCTACTATTTCCGCGGGCCGTGTTCCAACACTATTCACCCCGGCCAAGAGGCCTATTCCCCGGCCCGCACCCCGCCATTGAGACTGCACGGGAATTATTATTTTTTTATCTCTCAACCTGTCCAAGAGGCCTGCTGCCCGCCGCACTCGCCGCCGGGCCGGCCCGCACCCCGCCATTGAGACTGGAACGGGGATTATTATTTTTTTTAACTCGGCCTCCGGGCCGGGGCGGGCTTCGCCCCCGGTACCTCCAGCTGCTTCTATTTACGCGCGCCGCGTTCCAACATATTCACCCCGGCCAAGAGGCCTATTCCCCGGCCCGCACCCCGCCATTGAGACTGCATGGGAATTATTATTTTTTTATCTCTCAACCTGTCCAAGAGGCCTGCTGCCCGCCGCAATCGCCGCCGGGCCGGCCCGCACCCTGCCATTGAGACTGAACGGGAATTATTATTTTTTTATCTCTCAACCTGTCCAAGAGGCCTGATGCCCGCCGCACTCGCCGCCGGGCCGGCCCGCACCCTGCCATTGAGACTGAACGGGGATTATTTATTTTTTTAACTTGGCCGCCGGCCCGGGGCGGGCATCGCCCCCGGTACCTCCAGCCGCTTCTATTTACGCGCGCCGCGTTCCAACATATTCACCCCGGCCAAGAGGCCTATTCCCCGGCCCGCACCCCGCCATTGAGACTGCATGGGAATTATTATTTTTTTATCTCTCAACCTGTCCAAGAGGCCTGCTGCCCGCCGCAATCGCCGCCGGGCCGGCCCGCACCCTGCCATTGAGACTGAACGGGATTATTTATTTTTTTAACTTGGCCGCCGGGCCGGGGCGGGCATCGCCCCCGGTACCTCCAGCCGCTACTATTTCCGCGGGCCGTGTTCCAACACTATTCACCCCGGCCAAGAGGCCTATTCCCCGGCCCGCACCCCGCCATTGAGACTGCACGGGAATTATTATTTTTTTATCTCTCAACCTGTCCAAGAGGCCTGCTGCCCGCCGCAATCGCCGCCGGGCCGGCCCGCACCCCGCCATTGAGACTGAACGGGGATTATTTATTTTTTTAACTTGGCCGCAGGGGCGGGCATCGCCCCCGGTACCTCCAGCCGCTACTATTTCCGCGGGCCGTGTTCCAACACTATTCACCCCGGCCAAGAGGCCTATTCCCCGGCCCGCACCCCGCCATTGAGACTGCACGGGAATTATTATTTTTTTATCTCTCAACCTGTCCAAGAGGCCTGCTGCCCGCCGCACTCGCCGCCGGGCCGGCCCGCACCCCGCCATTGAGACTGAACGGGGATTATTATTTTTTTTAACTCGGCCTCCGGGCCGGGGCGGGCTTCGCCCCCGGTACCTCCAGCCGCTTCTATTTACGCGCGGCGCGCTCCAACATATTCACCCCGGCCAAGAGGCCTATTCCCCGGCCCGCACCCCGCCATTGAGACTGCATGGGAATTATTATTTTTTTTATCTCTCAACCTGTCCAAGAGGCCTGCTGCCCGCCGCAATCGCCGCCGGGCCGGCCCGCACCCTGCCATTGAGACTGAACGGTAATTATTATTTTTTTATCTCTCAACCTGTCCAAGAGGCCTGCTGCCCGCCGCACTCGCCGCCGGGCCGCCCCGCACCCTGCCATTGAGACTGAACGGGGATTATTTATTTTTTTAACTTGGCCGCCGGGCCGGGGCGGGCATCGCCCCCGGTACCTCCAACCGCTACTATTTCCGCGGGCCGTGTTCCAACACTATTCACCCCGGCCAAGAGGCCTATTCCCCGGCCCGCACCCCGCCATTGAGACTGCACGGGAATTATTATTTTTTTATCTCTCAACCTGTCCAAGAGGCCTGCTGCCCGCCGCACTCGCCGCCGGGCCGGCCCGCACCCCGCCATTGAGACTGAACGGGGATTATTATTTTTTTTAACTCTGCCTCCGGGCCGGGGCGGGCTACGCCCCCGGTACCTCCAGCCGCTTCTATTTACGCGCGCCGCGTTCCAACATATTCACCCCGGCCAAGAGGCCTATTCCCCGGCCCGCACCCCGCCATTGAGACTGCATGGGAATTATTATTTTTTTTATCTCTCAACCTGTCCAAGAGGCCTGCTGCCCGCCGCAATCGCCGCCGGGCCGGCCCGCACCCTGCCATTGAGACTGAACGGGAATTATTATTTTTTTATCTCTCAACCTGTCCAAGAGGCCTGCTGCCCGCCGCACTCGCCGCCGGGCCGGCCCGCACCCTGCCATTGAGACTGAACGGGGATTATTTATTTTTTTAACTTGGCCGCCGGGCCGGGGCGGGCATCGCCCCCGGTACCTCCAGCCGCTACTATTTCCGCGGGCCGTGTTCCAACACTATTCACCCCGGCCAAGAGGCCTATTCCCCGGCCCGCACCCCGCCATTGAGACTGCACGGGAATTATTATTTTTTTATCTCTAAACCTGTCCAAGAGGCCTACTGCCCGCCGCAATCGCCGCCGGGCCGGCCCGCACCCTGCCATTGAGACTGAACGGGGATTATTTATTTTTTTAACTTGGCCGCCGGCCCGGGGCGGGCATCGCCCCCGGTACCTCCAGCCGCTACTATTTCCGCGGGCCGTGTTCCAACACTATTCACCCCGGCCAAGAGGCCTATTCCCCGGCCCGCACCCCGCCATTGAGACTGCATGGGAATTATTATTTTTTTATCTCTCAACCTGTCCAAGAGGCCTGCTGCCCGCCGCACTCGCCGCCGGGCCGGCCCGCACCCCGCCATTGAGACTGAACGGGGATTATTATTTTTTTTAACTCGGCCTCCGGGCCGGGGCGGGCTTCGCCCCCGGTACCTCCAGCCGCTTCTATTTACGTTCGCCGTTCCAACATATTCACCCCGGCCAAGAGGCCTCTTCCCCGGCCACACTCGTCCGCCGGGCCGGCCCGCACCCCGCCATTGAGACTGCACGGGAATTATTATTTTTTTTATCTCTCAACCTGTCCAAGAGGCCTGCTGCCCGCCGCACTCGCCGCCGGGCCGGCCCGCACCCCGCCATTGAGACTGAACGGGGATTATTATTTTTTTTAACTCTGCCTCCGGGCCGGGGCGGGCTTCGCCCCCGGTACCTCCAGCCGCTTCTATTTACGCGCGCCGCGTTCCAACATATTCACCCCGGCCAAGAGGCCTCTTCCCCGGCCACACTCGTCCGCCGGGCCGGCCCGCACCCCGCCATTGAGACTGCACGGGAATTATTATTTTTATATCTCTAAACCTGTCCAAGAGGCCTGCTGCCCGCCGCAATCGCCGCCGGGCCGGCCCGCACCCTGCCATTGAGACTGAACGGGGATTATTTATTTTTTTAACTTGGCCGCCGGGCCGGGGCGGGCATCGCCCCCGGTACCTCCAGCCGCTACTATTTCCGCGGGCTGTGTTCCAACACTATTCACCCCGGCCAAGAGGCCTATTCCCCGGCCCGCACCCCGCCTTTGAGACTGCATGGGAATTATTATTTTTTTATCTCTCAACCTGTCCAAGAGGCCTGCTGCCCGCCGCAATCGCCGCCGGGCCGGCCCGCACCCTGCCATTGAGACTGAACGGGGATTATTTATTTTTTTAACTTGGCCGCCGGGCCGGGGCGGGCATCGCCCCCGGTACCTCCAGCCGCTACTATTTCCGCGGGCTGTGTTCCAACACTATTCACCCCGGCCAAGAGGCCTATTCCCCGGCCCGCACCCCGCCATTGAGACTGCATGGGAATTATTATTTTTTTATCTCTCAACCTGTCCAAGAGGCCTGCTGCCCGCCGCAATCGCCGCCGGGCCGGCCCGCACCCTGCCATTGAGACTGAACGGGGATTATTTATTTTTTTAACTTGGCCGCCGGGCCGGGGCGGGCATCGCCCCCGGTACCTCCAGCCGCTACTATTTCCGCGGGCCGTGTTCCAACACTATTCACCCCGGCCAAGAGGCCTATTCCCCGGCCCGCACCCCGCCATTGAGACTGCACGGGAATTATTATTTTTTTATCTCTCAACCTGTCCAAGAGGCCTGCTGCCCGCCGCACTCGCCGCCGGGCCGGCCCGCACCCTGCCATTGAGACTGAACGGGGATTATTTATTTTTTTAACTTGGCCGCCGGGCCGGGGCGGGCATCGCCCCCGGTACCTCCAGCCGCTACTATTTCCGCGGGCCGTGTTCCAACACTATTCACCCCGGCCAAGAGGCCTATTCCCCGGCCCGCACCCCGCCATTGAGACTGCACGGGAATTATTATTTTTTTATCTCTCAACCTGTCCAAGAGGCCTGCTGCCCGCCGCACTCGCCGCCGGGCCGGCCCGCACCCCGCCATTGAGACTGAACGGGGATTATTATTTTTTTTAACTCGGCCTCCGGGCCGGGGCGGGCTTCGCCCCCGGTACCTCCAGCCGCTTCTATTTACGCGCGCCGCGTTCCAACATATTCACCCCGGCCAAGAGGCCTATTCCCCGGCCCGCACCCCGCCATTGAGACTGCATGGGAATTATTATTTTTTTATCTCTCAACCTGTCCAAGAGGCCTGCTGCCCGCCGCAATCGCCGCCGGGCCGGCCCGCACCCTGCCATTGAGACTGAACGGGAATTATTATTTTTTTATCTCTCAACCTGTCCAAGAGGCCTGCTGCCCGCCGCACTCGCCGCCGGGCCGGCCCGCACCCTGCCATTGAGACTGAACGGGGATTATTTATTTTTTTAACTTGGCCGCCGGCCCGGGGCGGGCATCGCCCCCGGTACCTCCAGCCGCTACTATTTCCGCGGGCCGTGTTCCAACACTATTCACCCCGGCCAAGAGGCCTATTCCCCGGCCCGCACCCCGCCATTGAGACTGCACGGGAATTATTATTTTTTTATCTCTCAACCTGTCCAAGAGGCCTGCTGCCCGCCGCACTCGCCGCCGGGCCGGCCCGCACCCTGCCATTGAGACTGAACGGGGATTATTTATTTTTTTAACTTGGCCGCCGGGCCGGGGCGGGCATCGCCCCCGGTACCTCCAGCCGCTACTATTTCCGCGGGCCGTGTTCCAACACTATTCACCCCGGCCAAGAGCCCTATTCCCCGGCCCGCACCCCGCCATTGAGACTGCACGGGAATTATTATTTTTTTTATCTCTCAACCTGTCCAAGAGGCCTGCTGCCCGCCGCAATCGCCGCCGAGCCGGCCCGCACCCTGCCATTGAGCCTGAACGGGGATTATTTATTTTTTTAACTTGGCCGCCGGGCCGGGGCGGGCATCGCCCCCGGTACCTCCAGCCGCTACTATTTCCGCGGGCCGTGTTCCAACACTATTCACCCCGGCCAAGAGGCCTATTCCCCGGCCCGCACCCCGCCATTGAGACTGCACGGGAATTATTATTTTTTTATCTCTCAACCTGTCCAAGAGGCCTGCTGCCCGCCGCACTCGCCGCCGGGCCGGCCCGCACCCCGCCATTGAGACTGAACGGGGATTATTATTTTTTTTTAACTCGGCCTCCGGGCCGGGGCGGGCTTCGCCCCCGGTACCTCCAGCCGCTTCTATTTACGCGCGCCGCGTTCCAACATATTCACCCCGGCCAAGAGGCCTATTCCCCGGCCCGCACCCCGCCATTGAGACTGCATGGGAATTATTATTTTTTTATCTCTCAACCTGTCCAAGAGGCCTGCTGCCCGCCGCAATCGCCGCCGGGCCGGCCCGCACCCTGCCATTGAGACTGAACGGGAATTATTATTTTTTTATCTCTCAACCTGTCCAAGAGGCCTGCTGCCCGCCGCACTCGCCGCCGGGCCGGCCCGCACACTGCCATTGAGACTGAACGGGGATTATTTATTTTTTTAACTTGGCCGCCGGCCCGGGGCGGGCATCGCCCCCGGTACCTCCAGCCGCTACTATTTCCGCGGGCCGTGTTCCAACACTATTCACCCCGGCCAAGAGGCCTATTCCCCGGCCCGCACCCCGCCATTGAGACTGCACGGGAATTATTATTTTTTTATCTCTCAACCTGTCCAAGAGGCCTGCTGCCCGCCGCAATCGCCGCCGGGCCGGCCCGCACCCCGCCATTGAGACTGAACGGGGATTATTTATTTTTTTAACTTGGCCGCAGGGGCGGGCATCGCCCCCGGTACCTCCAGCCGCTACTATTTCCGCGGGCCGTGTTCCAACACTATTCACCCCGGCCAAGAGAAATATTCCCCGGCCCGCACCCCGCCATTGAGACTGCACGGGAATTATTATTTTTTTATCTCTCAACCTGTCCAAGAGGCCTGCTGCCCGCCGCACTCGCCGCCGGGCCGGCCCGCACCCCGCCATTGAGACTGAACGGGGATTATTATTTTTTTTAACTCGGCCTCCGGGCCGGGGCGGGCTTCGCCCCCGGTACCTCCAGCCGCTTCTATTTACGCGCGCCGCGTTCCAACATATTCACCCCGGCCAAGAGGCCTATTCCCCGGCCCGCACCCCGCCATTGAGACTGCATGGGAATTATTATTTTTTTATCTCTCAACCTGTCCAAGAGGCCTGCTGCCCGCCGCAATCGCCGCCGGGCCGGCCCGCACCCTGCCATTGAGACTGAACGGGAATTATTATTTTTTTATCTCTCAACCTGTCCAAGAGGCCTGCTGCCCGCCGCACTCGCCGCCGGGCCGGCCCGCACCCTGCCATTGAGACTGAACGGGGATTATTTATTTTTTTAACTTGGCCGCCGGCCCGGGGCGGGCATCGCCCCCGGTACCTCCAGCCGCTACTATTTCCGCGGGCCGTGTTCCAACACTATTCACCCCGGCCAAGAGGCCTATTCCCCGGCCCGCACCCCGCCATTGAGACTGCACGGGAATTATTATTTTTTTATCTCTCAACCTGTCCAAGAGGCCTGCTGCCCGCCGCAATCGCCGCCGGGCCGGCCCGCACCCTGCCATTGAGACTGAACGGGATTATTTATTTTTTTAACTTGGCCGCCGGGCCGGGGCGGGCATCGCCCCCGGTACCTCCAGCCGCTACTATTTCCGCGGGCCGTGTTCCAACACTATTCACCCCGGCCAAGAGGCCTATTCCCCGGCCCGCACCCCGCCATTGAGACTGCACGGGAATTATTATTTTTTTATCTCTCAACCTGTCCAAGAGGCCTGCTGCCCGCCGCACTCGCCGCCGGGCCGGCCCGCACCCCGCCATTGAGACTGGAACGGGGATTATTATTTTTTTTAACTCGGCCTCCGGGCCGGGGCGGGCTTCGCCCCCGGTACCTCCAGCTGCTTCTATTTACGCGCGCCGCGTTCCAACATATTCACCCCGGCCAAGAGGCCTATTCCCCGGCCCGCACCCCGCCATTGAGACTGCATGGGAATTATTATTTTTTTATCTCTCAACCTGTCCAAGAGGCCTGCTGCCCGCCGCAATCGCCGCCGGGCCGGCCCGCACCCTGCCATTGAGACTGAACGGGAATTATTATTTTTTTATCTCTCAACCTGTCCAAGAGGCCTGATGCCCGCCGCACTCGCCGCCGGGCCGGCCCGCACCCTGCCATTGAGACTGAACGGGGATTATTTATTTTTTTAACTTGGCCGCCGGCCCGGGGCGGGCATCGCCCCCGGTACCTCCAGCCGCTTCTATTTACGCGCGCCGCGTTCCAACATATTCACCCCGGCCAAGAGGCCTATTCCCCGGCCCGCACCCCGCCATTGAGACTGCATGGGAATTATTATTTTTTTATCTCTCAACCTGTCCAAGAGGCCTGCTGCCCGCCGCAATCGCCGCCGGGCCGGCCCGCACCCTGCCATTGAGACTGAACGGGATTATTTATTTTTTTAACTTGGCCGCCGGGCCGGGGCGGGCATCGCCCCCGGTACCTCCAGCCGCTACTATTTCCGCGGGCCGTGTTCCAACACTATTCACCCCGGCCAAGAGGCCTATTCCCCGGCCCGCACCCCGCCATTGAGACTGCACGGGAATTATTATTTTTTTATCTCTCAACCTGTCCAAGAGGCCTGCTGCCCGCCGCAATCGCCGCCGGGCCGGCCCGCACCCCGCCATTGAGACTGAACGGGGATTATTTATTTTTTTAACTTGGCCGCAGGGGCGGGCATCGCCCCCGGTACCTCCAGCCGCTACTATTTCCGCGGGCCGTGTTCCAACACTATTCACCCCGGCCAAGAGGCCTATTCCCCGGCCCGCACCCCGCCATTGAGACTGCACGGGAATTATTATTTTTTTATCTCTCAACCTGTCCAAGAGGCCTGCTGCCCGCCGCACTCGCCGCCGGGCCGGCCCGCACCCCGCCATTGAGACTGAACGGGGATTATTATTTTTTTTAACTCGGCCTCCGGGCCGGGGCGGGCTTCGCCCCCGGTACCTCCAGCCGCTTCTATTTACGCGCGGCGCGCTCCAACATATTCACCCCGGCCAAGAGGCCTATTCCCCGGCCCGCACCCCGCCATTGAGACTGCATGGGAATTATTATTTTTTTTATCTCTCAACCTGTCCAAGAGGCCTGCTGCCCGCCGCAATCGCCGCCGGGCCGGCCCGCACCCTGCCATTGAGACTGAACGGTAATTATTATTTTTTTATCTCTCAACCTGTCCAAGAGGCCTGCTGCCCGCCGCACTCGCCGCCGGGCCGCCCCGCACCCTGCCATTGAGACTGAACGGGGATTATTTATTTTTTTAACTTGGCCGCCGGGCCGGGGCGGGCATCGCCCCCGGTACCTCCAGCCGCTACTATTTCCGCGGGCCGTGTTCCAACACTATTCACCCCGGCCAAGAGGCCTATTCCCCGGCCCGCACCCCGCCATTGAGACTGCACGGGAATTATTATTTTTTTATCTCTCAACCTGTCCAAGAGGCCTGCTGCCCGCCGCACTCGCCGCCGGGCCGGCCCGCACCCCGCCATTGAGACTGAACGGGGATTATTATTTTTTTTAACTCTGCCTCCGGGCCGGGGCGGGCTACGCCCCCGGTACCTCCAGCCGCTTCTATTTACGCGCGCCGCGTTCCAACATATTCACCCCGGCCAAGAGGCCTATTCCCCGGCCCGCACCCCGCCATTGAGACTGCATGGGAATTATTATTTTTTTTATCTCTCAACCTGTCCAAGAGGCCTGCTGCCCGCCGCAATCGCCGCCGGGCCGGCCCGCACCCTGCCATTGAGACTGAACGGGAATTATTATTTTTTTATCTCTCAACCTGTCCAAGAGGCCTGCTGCCCGCCGCACTCGCCGCCGGGCCGGCCCGCACCCTGCCATTGAGACTGAACGGGGATTATTTATTTTTTTAACTTGGCCGCCGGCCCGGGGCGGGCATCGCCCCCGGTACCTCCAGCCGCTACTATTTCCGCGGGCCGTGTTCCAACACTATTCACCCCGGCCAAGAGGCCTATTCCCCGGCCCGCACCCCGCCATTGAGACTGCACGGGAATTATTATTTTTTTATCTCTAAACCTGTCCAAGAGGCCTACTGCCCGCCGCAATCGCCGCCGGGCCGGCCCGCACCCTGCCATTGAGACTGAACGGGGATTATTTATTTTTTTAACTTGGCCGCCGGCCCGGGGCGGGCATCGCCCCCGGTACCTCCAGCCGCTACTATTTCCGCGGGCCGTGTTCCAACACTATTCACCCCGGCCAAGAGGCCTATTCCCCGGCCCGCACCCCGCCATTGAGACTGCATGGGAATTATTATTTTTTTATCTCTCAACCTGTCCAAGAGGCCTGCTGCCCGCCGCACTCGCCGCCGGGCCGGCCCGCACCCCGCCATTGAGACTGAACGGGGATTATTATTTTTTTTAACTCGGCCTCCGGGCCGGGGCGGGCTTCGCCCCCGGTACCTCCAGCCGCTTCTATTTACGTTCGCCGTTCCAACATATTCACCCCGGCCAAGAGGCCTCTTCCCCGGCCACACTCGTCCGCCGGGCCGGCCCGCACCCCGCCATTGAGACTGCACGGGAATTATTATTTTTTTATCTCTCAACCTGTCCAAGAGGCCTGCTGCCCGCCGCACTCGCCGCCGGGCCGGCCCGCACCCCGCCATTGAGACTGAACGGGGATTATTATTTTTTTTAACTCTGCCTCCGGGCCGGGGCGGGCTTCGCCCCCGGTACCTCCAGCCGCTTCTATTTACGCGCGCCGCGTTCCAACATATTCACCCCGGCCAAGAGGCCTCTTCCCCGGCCACACTCGTCCGCCGGGCCGGCCCGCACCCCGCCATTGAGACTGCACGGGAATTATTATTTTTATATCTCTAAACCTGTCCAAGAGGCCTGCTGCCCGCCGCAATCGCCGCCGGGCCGGCCCGCACCCTGCCATTGAGACTGAACGGGGATTATTTATTTTTTTAACTTGGCCGCCGGGCCGGGGCGGGCATCGCCCCCGGTACCTCCAGCCGCTACTATTTCCGCGGGCTGTGTTCCAACACTATTCACCCCGGCCAAGAGGCCTATTCCCCGGCCCGCACCCCGCCTTTGAGACTGCATGGGAATTATTATTTTTTTATCTCTCAACCTGTCCAAGAGGCCTGCTGCCCGCCGCAATCGCCGCCGGGCCGGCCCGCACCCTGCCATTGAGACTGAACGGGGATTATTTATTTTTTTAACTTGGCCGCCGGGCCGGGGCGGGCATCGCCCCCGGTACCTCCAGCCGCTACTATTTCCGCGGGCTGTGTTCCAACACTATTCACCCCGGCCAAGAGGCCTATTCCCCGGCCCGCACCCCGCCATTGAGACTGCATGGGAATTATTATTTTTTTATCTCTCAACCTGTCCAAGAGGCCTGCTGCCCGCCGCAATCGCCGCCGGGCCGGCCCGCACCCTGCCATTGAGACTGAACGGGGATTATTTATTTTTTTAACTTGGCCGCCGGGCCGGGGCGGGCATCGCCCCCGGTACCTCCAGCCGCTACTATTTCCGCGGGCCGTGTTCCAACACTATTCACCCCGGCCAAGAGGCCTATTCCCCGGCCCGCACCCCGCCATTGAGACTGCACGGGAATTATTATTTTTTTATCTCTCAACCTGTCCAAGAGGCCTGCTGCCCGCCGCACTCGCCGCCGGGCCGGCCCGCACCCTGCCATTGAGACTGAACGGGGATTATTTATTTTTTTAACTTGGCCGCCGGGCCGGGGCGGGCATCGCCCCCGGTACCTCCAGCCGCTACTATTTCCGCGGGCCGTGTTCCAACACTATTCACCCCGGCCAAGAGGCCTATTCCCCGGCCCGCACCCCGCCATTGAGACTGCACGGGAATTATTATTTTTTTATCTCTCAACCTGTCCAAGAGGCCTGCTGCCCGCCGCACTCGCCGCCGGGCCGGCCCGCACCCCGCCATTGAGACTGAACGGGGATTATTATTTTTTTTAACTCGGCCTCCGGGCCGGGGCGGGCTTCGCCCCCGGTACCTCCAGCCGCTTCTATTTACGCGCGCCGCGTTCCAACATATTCACCCCGGCCAAGAGGCCTATTCCCCGGCCCGCACCCCGCCATTGAGACTGCATGGGAATTATTATTTTTTTATCTCTCAACCTGTCCAAGAGGCCTGCTGCCCGCCGCAATCGCCGCCGGGCCGGCCCGCACCCTGCCATTGAGACTGAACGGGAATTATTATTTTTTTATCTCTCAACCTGTCCAAGAGGCCTGCTGCCCGCCGCACTCGCCGCCGGGCCGGCCCGCACCCTGCCATTGAGACTGAACGGGGATTATTTATTTTTTTAACTTGGCCGCCGGCCCGGGGCGGGCATCGCCCCCGGTACCTCCAGCCGCTACTATTTCCGCGGGCCGTGTTCCAACACTATTCACCCCGGCCAAGAGGCCTATTCCCCGGCCCGCACCCCGCCATTGAGACTGCACGGGAATTATTATTTTTTTATCTCTCAACCTGTCCAAGAGGCCTGCTGCCCGCCGCAATCGCCGCCGGGCCGGCCCGCACCCTGCCATTGAGACTGAACGGGGATTATTTATTTTTTTAACTTGGCCGCCGGGCCGGGGCGGGCATCGCCCCCGGTACCTCCAGCCGCTACTATTTCCGCGGGCCGTGTTCCAACACTATTCACCCCGGCCAAGAGGCCTATTCCCCGGCCCGCACCCCGCCATTGAGACTGCATGGGAATTATTATTTTTTTATCTCTCAACCTGTCCAAGAGGCCTGCTGGCCGCCGCAATCGCCGCCGGGCCGGCCCGCACCCTGCCATTGAGACTGAACGGGGATTATTTATTTTTTTAACTTGGCCGCCGGGCCGGGGCGGGCATCGCCCCCGGTACCTCCAGCCGCTACTATTTCCGCGGGCCGTGTTCCAAAACTATTCACCCCGGCCAAGAGGCCTATTCCCCGGCCCGCACCCCGCCATTGAGACTGTACGGGAATTATTATTTTTTTATCTCTCAACCTGTCCAAGAGGCCTGCTGCCCGCCGCACTCGCCGCCGGGCCGGCCCGCACCCCGCCATTGAGACTGAACGGGGATTATTATTTTTTTTAACTCGGCCTCCGGGCCGGGGCGGGCTTCGCCCCCGGTACCTCCAGCCGCTTCTATTTACGCGCGCTGCGTTCCAACATATTCACCCCGGCCAAGAGGCCTATTCCCCGGCCCGCACTCCGCCATTGAGACTGCATGGGAATTATTATTTTTTTATCTCTCAACCTGTCCAAGAGGCCTGCTGCCCGCCGCACTCGCCGCCGGGCCGGCCCGCACCCCGCCATTAAGACTGAACGGGGATTATTATTTTTTTTAACTCGGCCTCCGGGCCGGGGCGGGCTTCGCCCCCGGTACCTCCAGCCGCTTCTATTTACGCGCGCCGCGTTCCAACATATTCACCCCGGCCAAGAGGCCTATTCCCCGGCCCGCACCCCGCCATTGAGACTGCATGGGAATTATTATTTTTTTATCTCTCAACCTGTCCAAGAGGCCTGCTGCCCGCCGCAATCGCCGCCGGGCCGGCCCGCACCCTGCTATTGAGACTGAACGGGAATTATTATTTTTTTATCTCTCAACCTGTCCAAGAGGCCTGCTGCCCGCCGCACTCGCCGCCGGGCCGGCCCGCACCCTGCCATTGAGACTGAACGGGGATTATTTATTTTTTTAACTTGGCCGCCGGCCCGGGGCGGGCATCGCCCCCGGTACCTCCAGCCGCTACTATTTCCGCGGGCCGTGTTCCAACACTATTCACCCCGGCCAAGAGGCCTATTCCCCGGCCCGCACCCCGCCATTGAGACTGCATGGGAATTATTATTTTTTTATCTCTCAACCTGTCCAAGAGGCCTGCTGGCCGCCGCAATCGCCGCCGGGCCGGCCCGCACCCTGCCATTGAGACTGAACGGGATTATTTATTTTTTTAACTTGGCCGCCGGGCCGGGGCGGGCATCGCCCCCGGTACCTCCAGCCGCTACTATTTCCGCGGGCCGTGTTCCAACACTATTCACCCCGGCCAAGAGGCCTATTCCCCGGCCCGCACCCCGCCATTGAGACTGCACGGGAATTATTATTTTTTTATCTCTCAACCTGTCCAAGAGGCCTGCTGCCCGCCGCACTCGCCGCCGGGCCGGCCCGCACCCCGCCATTGAGACTGAACGGGGATTATTATTTTTTTTAACTCTGCCTCCGGGCCGGGGCGGGCTACGCCCCCGGTACCTCCAGCCGCTTCTATTTACGCGCGCCGCGTTCCAACATATTCACCCCGGCCAAGAGGCCTATTCCCCGGCCCGCACCCCGCCATTGAGACTGCATGGGAATTATTATTTTTTTTATCTCTCAACCTGTCCAAGAGGCCTGCTGCCCGCCGCAATCGCCGCCGGGCCGGCCCGCACCCTGCCATTGAGACTGAACGGTAATTATTATTTTTTTATCTCTCAACCTGTCCAAGAGGCCTGCTGCCCGCCGCACTCGCCGCCGGGCCGGCCCGCACCCTGCCATTGAGACTGAACGGGGATTATTTATTTTTTTAACTTGGCCGCCGGGCCGGGGCGGGCATCGCCCCCGGTACCTCCAGCCGCTACTATTTCCGCGGGCCGTGTTCCAACACTATTCACCCCGGCCAAGAGGCCTATTCCCCGGCCCGCACCCCGCCATTGAGACTGCACGGGAATTATTATTTTTTTATCTCTCAACCTGTCCAAGAGGCCTGCTGCCCGCCGCACTCGCCGCCGGGCCGGCCCGCACCCCGCCATTGAGACTGAACGGGGATTATTATTTTTTTTAACTCTGCCTCCGGGCCGGGGCGGGCTACGCCCCCGGTACCTCCAGCCGCTTCTATTTACGCGCGCCGCGTTCCAACATATTCACCCCGGCCAAGAGGCCTATTCCCCGGCCCGCACCCCGCCATTGAGACTGCATGGGAATTATTATTTTTTTTATCTCTCAACCTGTCCAAGAGGCCTGCTGCCCGCCGCAATCGCCGCCGGGCCGGCCCGCACCCTGCCATTGAGACTGAACGGGAATTATTATTTTTTTATCTCTCAACCTGTCCAAGAGGCCTGCTGCCCGCCGCACTCGCCGCCGGGCCGGCCCGCACCCTGCCATTGAGACTGAACGGGGATTATTTATTTTTTTAACTTGGCCGCCGGGCCGGGGCGGGCATCGCCCCCGGTACCTCCAGCCGCTACTATTTCCGCGGGCCGTGTTCCAACACTATTCACCCCGGCCAAGAGGCCTATTCCCCGGCCCGCACCCCGCCATTGAGACTGCATGGGAATTATTATTTTTTTATCTCTCAACCTGTCCAAGAGGCCTGCTGCCGGCCGCAATCGCCGCCGGGCCGGCCCGCACCCTGCCATTGAGACTGAACGGGGATTATTTATTTTTTTAACTTGGCCGCCGGGCCGGGGCGGGCATCGCCCCCGGTACCTCCAGCCGCTACTATTTCCGCGGGCCGTGTTCCAACACTATTCACCCCGGCCAAGAGGCCTATTCCCCGGCCCGCACCCCGCCATTGAGACTGCACGGGAATTATTATTTTTTTATCTCTAAACCTGTCCAAGAGGCCTACTGCCCGCCGCAATCGCCGCCGGGCCGGCCCGCACCCTGCCATTGAGACTGAACGGGGATTATTTATTTTTTTAACTTGGCCGCCGGCCCGGGGCGGGCATCGCCCCCGGTACCTCCAGCCGCTACTATTTCCGCGGGCCGTGTTCCAACACTATTCACCCCGGCCAAGAGGCCTATTCCCCGGCCCGCACCCCGCCATTGAGACTGCATGGGAATTATTATTTTTTTATCTCTCAACCTGTCCAAGAGGCCTGCTGCCCGCCGCAATTGCCGCCGGGCCGGCCCGCACCCTGCCATTGAGACTGAACGGGAATTATTATTTTTTTATCTCTCAACCTGTCCAAGAGGCCTGCTGCCCGCCGCACTCGCCGCCGGGCCGGCCCGCACCCCGCCATTGAGACTGAACGGGGATTATTATTTTTTTTAACTCGGCCTCCGGGCCGGGGCGGGCTTCGCCCCCGGTACCTCCAGCCGCTTCTATTTACGCGCGCCGTTCCAACATATTCACCCCGGCCAAGAGGCCTCTTCCCCGGCCACACTCGTCCGCCGGGCCGGCCCGCACCCCGCCATTGAGACTGCACGGGAATTATTATTTTTTTATCTCTCAACCTGTCCAAGAGGCCTGCTGCCCGCCGCACTCGCCGCCGGGCCGGCCCGCACCCCGCCATTGAGACTGAACGGGGATTATTATTTTTTTTAACTCTGCCTCCGGGCCGGGGCGGGCTTCGCCCCCGGTACCTCCAGCCGCTTCTATTTACGCGCGCCGCGTTCCAACATATTCACCCCGGCCAAGAGGCCTCTTCCCCGGCCACACTCGTCCGCCGGGCCGGCCCGCACCCCGCCATTGAGACTGCACGGGAATTATTATTTTTATATCTCTCAACCTGTCCAAGAGGCCTGCTGCCCGCCGCAATCGCCGCCGGGCCAGCCCGCACCCTGCCATTGAGACTGAACGGGGATTATTTATTTTTTTAACTTGGCCGCCGGGCCGGGGCGGGCATCGCCCCCGGTACCTCCAGCCGCTACTATTTCCGCGGGCTGTGTTCCAACACTATTCACCCCGGCCAAGAGGCCTATTCCCCGGCCCGCACCCCGCCATTGAGACTGCATGGGAATTATTATTTTTTTATCTCTCAACCTGTCCAAGAGGCCTGCTGCCCGCCGCAATCGCCGCCGGGCCGGCCCGCACCCTGCCATTGAGACTGAACGGGGATTATTTATTTTTTTAACTTGGCCGCCGGGCCGGGGCGGGCATCGCCCCCGGTACCTCCAGCCGCTACTATTTCCGCGGGCTGTGTTCCAACACTATTCACCCCGGCCAAGAGGCCTATTCCCCGGCCCGCACCCCGCCATTGAGACTGCATGGGAATTATTATTTTTTTATCTCTCAACCTGTCCAAGAGGCCTGCTGCCCGCCGCAATCGCCGCCGGGCCGGCCCGCACCCTGCCATTGAGACTGAACGGGGATTATTTATTTTTTTAACTTGGCCGCCGGCCCGGGGCGGGCATCGCCCCCGGTACCTCCAGCCGCTACTATTTCCGCGGGCTGTGTTCCAACACTATTCACCCCGGCCAAGAGGCCTATTCCCCGGCCCGCACCCCGCCATTGAGACTGCATGGGAATTATTATTTTTTTATCTCTCAACCTGTCCAAGAGGCCTGCTGCCCGCCGCAATCGCCGCCGGGCCGGCCCGCACCCTGCCATTGAGACTGAACGGGGATTATTTATTTTTTTAACTTGGCCGCCGGGCCGGGGCGGGCATCGCCCCCGGTACCTCCAGCCGCTACTATTTCCGCGGGCCGTGTTCCAACACTATTCACCCCGGCCAAGAGGCCTATTCCCCGGCCCGCACCCCGCCATTGAGACTGCACGGGAATTATTATTTTTTTATCTCTCAACCTGTCCAAGAGGCCTGCTGCCCGCCGCACTCGCCGCCGGGCCGGCCCGCACCCTGCCATTGAGACTGAACGGGGATTATTTATTTTTTTAACTTGGCCGCCGGCCCGGGGCGGGCATCGCCCCCGGTACCTCCAGCCGCTACTATTTCCGCGGGCCGTGTTCCAACACTATTCACCCCGGCCAAGAGGCCTATTCCCCGGCCCGCACCCCGCCATTGAGACTGCACGGGAATTATTATTTTTTTATCTCTCAACCTGTCCAAGAGGCCTGCTGCCCGCCGCACTCGCCGCCGGGCCGGCCCGCACCCCGCCATTGAGACTGAACGGGGATTATTATTTTTTTTAACTCGGCCTCCGGGCCGGGGCGGGCTTCGCCCCCGGTACCTCCAGCCGCTTCTATTAACGCGTACCTCCAGCCGCTTCTATTTACGCGCGCCGCGTTCCAACATATTCACCCCGGCCAAGAGGCCTATTCCCCGGCCCGCACCCCGCCATTGAGACTGCATGGGAATTATTATTTTTTTATCTCTCAACCTGTCCAAGAGGCCTGCTGCCCGCCGCAATCGCCGCCGGGCCGGCCCGCACCCTGCCATTGAGACTGAACGGGAATTATTATTTTTTTATCTCTCAACCTGTCCAAGAGGCCTGCTGCCCGCCGCACTCGCCGCCGGGCCGGCCCGCACCCTGCCATTGAGACTGAACGGGGATTATTAATTTTTTTAACTTGGCCGCCGGCCCGGGGCGGGCATCGCCCCCGGTACCTCCAGCCGCTACTATTTCCGCGGCCCGTGTTCCAACACTATTCACCCCGGCCAAGAGGCCTATTCCCCGGCCCGCACCCCGCCATTGAGACTGCACGGGAATTATTATTTTTTTATCTCTCAACCTGTCCAAGAGGCCTGCTGCCCGCCGCACTCGCCGCCGGGCCGGCCCGCACCCCGCCATTGAGACTGAACGGGGATTATTATTTTTTTTAACTCGGCCTCCGGGCCGGGGCGGGCTTCGCCCCCGGTACCTCCAGCCGCTTCTATTTACGCGCGCCGCGTTCCAACATATTCACCCCGGCCAAGAGGCCTATTCCCCGGCCCGCACCCCGCCATTGAGACTGCATGGGAATTATTATTTTTTTATCTCTCAACCTGTCCAAGAGGCCTGCTGCCCGCCGCAATCGCCGCCGGGCCGGCCCGCACCCTGCCATTGAGACTGAACGGGAATTATTATTTTTTTATCTCTCAACCTGTCCAAGAGGCCTGCTGCCCGCCGCACTCGCCGCCGGGCCGGCGCACCCTGCCATTGAGACTGAACGGGGATTATTTATTTTTTTAACTTGGCCGCCGGCCCGGGGCGGGCATCGCCCCCGGTACCTCCAGCCGCTACTATTTCCGCGGGCCGTGTTCCAACACTATTCACCCCGGCCAAGAGGCCTATTCCCCGGCCCGCACCCCGCCATTGAGACTGCACGGGAATTATTATTTTTTTATCTCTCAACCTGTCCAAGAGGCCTGCTGCCCGCCGCAATCGCCGCCGGGCCGGCCCGCACCCTGCCATTGAGACTGAACGGGGATTATTTATTTTTTTAACTTGGCCGCCGGGCCGGGGCGGGCATCGCCCCCGGTACCTCCAGCCGCTACTATTTCCGCGGGCCGTGTTCCAACACTATTCACCCCGGCCAAGAGGCCTATTCCCCGGCCCGCACCCCGCCATTGAGACTGCACGGGAATTATTATTTTTTTATCTCTCAACCTGTCCAAGAGGCCTGCTGCCCGCCGCACTCGCCGCCGGGCCGGCCCGCACCCCGCCATTGAGACTGGAACGGGGATTATTATTTTTTTTAACTCGGCCTCCGGGCCGGGGCGGGCTTCGCCCCCGGTACCTCCAGCCGCTTCTATTTACGCGCGCCGCGTTCCAACATATTCACCCCGGCCAAGAGGCCTATTCCCCGGCCCGCACCCCGCCATTGAGACTGCATGGGAATTATTATTTTTTTATCTCTCAACCTGTCCAAGAGGCCTGCTGCCCGCCGCAATCGCCGCCGGGCCGGCCCGCACCCTGCCATTGAGACTGAACGGGAATTATTATTTTTTTATCTCTCAACCTGTCCAAGAGGCCTGATGCCCGCCGCACTCGCCGCCGGGCCGGCCCGCACCCTGCCATTGAGACTGAACGGGGGATTATTTATTTTTTTAACTTGGCCGCCGGGCCGGGGCGGGCATCGCCCCCGGTACCTCCAGCCGCTACTATTTCCGCGGGCCGTGTTCCAACACTATTCACCCCGGCCAAGAGGCCTATTCCCCGGCCCGCACCCCGCCATTGAGACTGCATGGGAATTATTATTTTTTTATCTCTCAACCTGTCCAAGAGGCCTGCTGGCCGCCGCAATCGCCGCCGGGCCGGCCCGCACCCTGCCATTGAGACTGAACGGGGATTATTTATTTTTTTAATTTGGCCGCCGGGCCGGGGCGGGCATCGCCCCCGGTACCTCCAGCCGCTACTATTTCCGCGGGCCGTGTTCCAACACTATTCACCCCGGCCAAGAGGCCTATTCCCCGGCCCGCACCCCGCCATTGAGACTGTACGGGAATTATTATTTTTTTATCTCTCAACCTGTCCAAGAGGCCTGCTGCCCGCCGCACTCGCCGCCGGGCCGGCCCGCACCCCGCCATTGAGACTGAACGGGGATTATTATTTTTTTTAACTCGGCCTCCGGGCCGGGGCGGGCTTCGCCCCCGGTACCTCCAGCCGCTTCTATTTACGCGCGCTGCGTTCCAACATATTCACCCCGGCCAAGAGGCCTATTCCCCGGCCCGCACTCCGCCATTGAGACTGCATGGGAATTATTATTTTTTTATCTCTCAACCTGTCCAAGAGGCCTGCTGCCCGCCGCACTCGCCGCCGGGCCGGCCCGCACCCCGCCATTAAGACTGAACGGGGATTATTATTTTTTTTAACTCGGCCTCCGGTCCGGGGCGGGCTTCGCCCCCGGTACCTCCAGCCGCTTCTATTTACGCGCGCCGCGTTCCAACATATTCACCCCGGCCAAGAGGCCTATTCCCCGGCCCGCACCCCGCCATTGAGACTGCATGGGAATTATTATTTTTTTATCTCTCAACCTGTCCAAGAGGCCTGCTGCCCGCCGCAATCGCCGCCGGGCCGGCCCGCACCCTGCTATTGAGACTGAACGGGAATTATTATTTTTTTATCTCTCAACCTGTCCAAGAGGCCTGCTGCCCGCCGCACTCGCCGCCGGGCCGGCCCGCACCCTGCCATTGAGACTGAACGGGGATTATTTATTTTTTTAACTTGGCCGCCGGCCCGGGGCGGGCATCGCCCCCGGTACCTCCAGCCGCTACTATTTCCGCGGGCCGTGTTCCAACACTATTCACCCCGGCCAAGAGGCCTATTCCCCGGCCCGCACCCCGCCATTGAGACTGCATGGGAATTATTATTTTTTTATCTCTCAACCTGTCCAAGAGGCCTGCTGGCCGCCGCAATCGCCGCCGGGCCGGCCCGCACCCTGCCATTGAGACTGAACGGTATTATTTATTTTTTTAACTTGGCCGCCGGGCCGGGGCGGGCATCGCCCCCGGTACCTCCAGCCGCTACTATTTCCGCGGGCCGTGTTCCAACACTATTCACCCCGGCCAAGAGGCCTATTCCCCGGCCCGCACCCCGCCATTGAGACTGCACGGGAATTATTATTTTTTTATCTCTCAACCTGTCCAAGAGGCCTGCTGCCCGCCGCACTCGCCGCCGGGCCGGCCCGCACCCCGCCATTGAGACTGAACGGGGATTATTATTTTTTTTAACTCTGCCTCCGGGCCGGGGCGGGCTACGCCCCCGGTACCTCCAGCTGCTTCTATTTACGCGCGCCGCGTTCCAACATATTCACCCCGGCCAAGAGGCCTATTCCCCGGCCCGCACCCCGCCATTGAGACTGCATGGGAATTATTATTTTTTTATCTCTCAACCTGTCCAAGAGGCCTGCTGCCCGCCGCAATCGCCGCCGGGCCGGCCCGCACCCTGCCATTGAGACTGAACGGGAATTATTATTTTTTTATCTCTCAACCTGTCCAAGAGGCCTGCTGCCCGCCGCACTCGCCGCCGGGCCGGCCCGCACCCCGCCATTGAGACTGAACGGGGATTATTATTTTTTTTAACTCGGCCTCCGGGCCGGGGCGGGCTTCGCCCCCGGTACCTCCAGCCGCTTCTATTTACGCGCGCCGTTCCAACATATTCACCCCGGCCAAGAGGCCTCTTCCCCGGCCACACTCGTCCGCCGGGCCGGCCCGCACCCCGCCATTGAGACTGCACGGGAATTATTATTTTTTTATCTCTCAACCTGTCCAAGAGGCCTGCTGCCCGCCGCACTCGCCGCCGGGCCGGCCCGCACCCCGCCATTGAGACTGAACGGGGATTATTATTTTTTTTAACTCTGCCTCCGGGCCGGGGCGGGCTTCGCCCCCGGTACCTCCAGCCGCTTCTATTTACGCGCGCCGCGTTCCAACATATTCACCCCGGCCAAGAGGCCTCTTCCCCGGCCACACTCGTCCGCCGGGCCGGCCCGCACCCCGCCATTGAGACTGCACGGGAATTATTATTTTTATATCTCTCAACCTGTCCAAGAGGCCTGCTGCCCGCCGCAATCGCCGCCGGGCCAGCCCGCACCCTGCCATTGAGACTGAACGGGGATTATTTATTTTTTTAACTTGGCCGCCGGGCCGGGGCGGGCATCGCCCCCGGTACCTCCAGCCGCTACTATTTCCGCGGGCTGTGTTCCAACACTATTCACCCCGGCCAAGAGGCCTATTCCCCGGCCCGCACCCCGCCATTGAGACTGCATGGGAATTATTATTTTTTTATCTCTCAACCTGTCCAAGAGGCCTGCTGCCCGCCGCAATCGCCGCCGGGCCGGCCCGCACCCTGCCATTGAGACTGAACGGGGATTATTTATTTTTTTAACTTGGCCGCCGGGCCGGGGCGGGCATCGCCCCCGGTACCTCCAGCCGCTACTATTTCCGCGGGCTGTGTTCCAACACTATTCACCCCGGCCAAGAGGCCTATTCCCCGGCCCGCACCCCGCCATTGAGACTGCATGGGAATTATTATTTTTTTATCTCTCAACCTGTCCAAGAGGCCTGCTGCCCGCCGCAATCGCCGCCGGGCCGGCCCGCACCCTGCCATTGAGACTGAACGGGGATTATTTATTTTTTTAACTTGGCCGCCGGCCCGGGGCGGGCATCGCCCCCGGTACCTCCAGCCGCTACTATTTCCGCGGGCTGTGTTCCAACACTATTCACCCCGGCCAAGAGGCCTATTCCCCGGCCCGCACCCCGCCATTGAGACTGCATGGGAATTATTATTTTTTTATCTCTCAACCTGTCCAAGAGGCCTGCTGCCCGCCGCAATCGCCGCCGGGCCGGCCCGCACCCTGCCATTGAGACTGAACGGGGATTATTTATTTTTTTAACTTGGCCGCCGGGCCGGGGCGGGCATCGCCCCCGGTACCTCCAGCCGCTACTATTTCCGCGGGCCGTGTTCCAACACTATTCACCCCGGCCAAGAGGCCTATTCCCCGGCCCGCACCCCGCCATTGAGACTGCACGGGAATTATTATTTTTTTATCTCTCAACCTGTCCAAGAGGCCTGCTGCCCGCCGCACTCGCCGCCGGGCCGGCCCGCACCCTGCCATTGAGACTGAACGGGGATTATTTATTTTTTTAACTTGGCCGCCGGCCCGGGGCGGGCATCGCCCCCGGTACCTCCAGCCGCTACTATTTCCGCGGGCCGTGTTCCAACACTATTCACCCCGGCCAAGAGGCCTATTCCCCGGCCCGCACCCCGCCATTGAGACTGCACGGGAATTATTATTTTTTTATCTCTCAACCTGTCCAAGAGGCCTGCTGCCCGCCGCACTCGCCGCCGGGCCGGCCCGCACCCCGCCATTGAGACTGAACGGGGATTATTATTTTTTTTAACTCGGCCTCCGGGCCGGGGCGGGCTTCGCCCCCGGTACCTCCAGCCGCTTCTATTAACGCGTACCTCCAGCCGCTTCTATTTACGCGCGCCGCGTTCCAACATATTCACCCCGGCCAAGAGGCCTATTCCCCGGCCCGCACCCCGCCATTGAGACTGCATGGGAATTATTATTTTTTTATCTCTCAACCTGTCCAAGAGGCCTGCTGCCCGCCGCAATCGCCGCCGGGCCGGCCCGCACCCTGCCATTGAGACTGAACGGGAATTATTATTTTTTTATCTCTCAACCTGTCCAAGAGGCCTGCTGCCCGCCGCACTCGCCGCCGGGCCGGCCCGCACCCTGCCATTGAGACTGAACGGGGATTATTAATTTTTTTAACTTGGCCGCCGGCCCGGGGCGGGCATCGCCCCCGGTACCTCCAGCCGCTACTATTTCCGCGGCCCGTGTTCCAACACTATTCACCCCGGCCAAGAGGCCTATTCCCCGGCCCGCACCCCGCCATTGAGACTGCACGGGAATTATTATTTTTTTATCTCTCAACCTGTCCAAGAGGCCTGCTGCCCGCCGCACTCGCCGCCGGGCCGGCCCGCACCCCGCCATTGAGACTGAACGGGGATTATTATTTTTTTTAACTCGGCCTCCGGGCCGGGGCGGGCTTCGCCCCCGGTACCTCCAGCCGCTTCTATTTACGCGCGCCGCGTTCCAACATATTCACCCCGGCCAAGAGGCCTATTCCCCGGCCCAGACCCCGCCATTGAGACTGCATGGGAATTATTATTTTTTTATCTCTCAACCTGTCCAAGAGGCCTGCTGCCCGCCGCAATCGCCGCCGGGCCGGCCCGCACCCTGCCATTGAGACTGAACGGGAATTATTATTTTTTTATCTCTCAACCTGTCCAAGAGGCCTGCTGCCCGCCGCACTCGCCGCCGGGCCGGCGCACCCTGCCATTGAGACTGAACGGGGATTATTTATTTTTTTAACTTGGCCGCCGGCCCGGGGCGGGCATCGCCCCCGGTACCTCCAGCCGCTACTATTTCCGCGGGCCGTGTTCCAACACTATTCACCCCGGCCAAGAGGCCTATTCCCCGGCCCGCACCCCGCCATTGAGACTGCACGGGAATTATTATTTTTTTATCTCTCAACCTGTCCAAGAGGCCTGCTGCCCGCCGCAATCGCCGCCGGGCCGGCCCGCACCCTGCCATTGAGACTGAACGGGGATTATTTATTTTTTTAACTTGGCCGCCGGGCCGGGGCGGGCATCGCCCCCGGTACCTCCAGCCGCTACTATTTCCGCGGGCCGTGTTCCAACACTATTCACCCCGGCCAAGAGGCCTATTCCCCGGCCCGCACCCCGCCATTGAGACTGCACGGGAATTATTATTTTTTTATCTCTCAACCTGTCCAAGAGGCCTGCTGCCCGCCGCACTCGCCGCCGGGCCGGCCCGCACCCCGCCATTGAGACTGGAACGGGGATTATTATTTTTTTTAACTCGGCCTCCGGGCCGGGGCGGGCTTCGCCCCCGGTACCTCCAGCCGCTTCTATTTACGCGCGCCGCGTTCCAACATATTCACCCCGGCCAAGAGGCCTATTCCCCGGCCCGCACCCCGCCATTGAGACTGCATGGGAATTATTATTTTTTTATCTCTCAACCTGTCCAAGAGGCCTGCTGCCCGCCGCAATCGCCGCCGGGCCGGCCCGCACCCTGCCATTGAGACTGAACGGGAATTATTATTTTTTTATCTCTCAACCTGTCCAAGAGGCCTGATGCCCGCCGCACTCGCCGCCGGGCCGGCCCGCACCCTGCCATTGAGACTGAACGGGGGATTATTTATTTTTTTAACTTGGCCGCCGGGCCGGGGCGGGCATCGCCCCCGGTACCTCCAGCCGCTACTATTTCCGCGGGCCGTGTTCCAACACTATTCACCCCGGCCAAGAGGCCTATTCCCCGGCCCGCACCCCGCCATTGAGACTGCATGGGAATTATTATTTTTTTATCTCTCAACCTGTCCAAGAGGCCTGCTGGCCGCCGCAATCGCCGCCGGGCCGGCCCGCACCCTGCCATTGAGACTGAACGGGGATTATTTATTTTTTTAACTTGGCCGCCGGGCCGGGGCGGGCATCGCCCCCGGTACCTCCAGCCGCTACTATTTCCGCGGGCCGTGTTCCAACACTATTCACCCCGGCCAAGAGGCCTATTCCCCGGCCCGCACCCCGCCATTGAGACTGTACGGGAATTATTATTTTTTTATCTCTCAACCTGTCCAAGAGGCCTGCTGCCCGCCGCACTCGCCGCCGGGCCGGCCCGCACCCCGCCATTGAGACTGAACGGGGATTATTATTTTTTTTAACTCGGCCTCCGGGCCGGGGCGGGCTTCGCCCCCGGTACCTCCAGCCGCTTCTATTTACGCGCGCTGCGTTCCAACATATTCACCCCGGCCAAGAGGCCTATTCCCCGGCCCGCACTCCGCCATTGAGACTGCATGGGAATTATTATTTTTTTATCTCTCAACCTGTCCAAGAGGCCTGCTGCCCGCCGCACTCGCCGCCGGGCCGGCCCGCACCCCGCCATTAAGACTGAACGGGGATTATTATTTTTTTTAACTCGGCCTCCGGTCCGGGGCGGGCTTCGCCCCCGGTACCTCCAGCCGCTTCTATTTACGCGCGCCGCGTTCCAACATATTCACCCCGGCCAAGAGGCCTATTCCCCGGCCCGCACCCCGCCATTGAGACTGCATGGGAATTATTATTTTTTTATCTCTCAACCTGTCCAAGAGGCCTGCTGCCCGCCGCAATCGCCGCCGGGCCGGCCCGCACCCTGCTATTGAGACTGAACGGGAATTATTATTTTTTTATCTCTCAACCTGTCCAAGAGGCCTGCTGCCCGCCGCACTCGCCGCCGGGCCGGCCCGCACCCTGCCATTGAGACTGAACGGGGATTATTTATTTTTTTAACTTGGCCGCCGGCCCGGGGCGTGCATCGCCCCCGGTACCTCCAGCCGCTACTATTTCCGCGGGCCGTGTTCCAACACTATTCACCCCGGCCAAGAGGCCTATTCCCCGGCCCGCACCCCGCCATTGAGACTGCATGGGAATTATTATTTTTTTATCTCTCAACCTGTCCAAGAGGCCTGCTGGCCGCCGCAATCGCCGCCGGGCCGGCCCGCACCCTGCCATTGAGACTGAACGGTATTATTTATTTTTTTAACTTGGCCGCCGGGCCGGGGCGGGCATCGCCCCCGGTACCTCCAGCCGCTACTATTTCCGCGGGCCGTGTTCCAACACTATTCACCCCGGCCAAGAGGCCTATTCCCCGGCCCGCACCCCGCCATTGAGACTGCACGGGAATTATTATTTTTTTATCTCTCAACCTGTCCAAGAGGCCTGCTGCCCGCCGCACTCGCCGCCGGGCCGGCCCGCACCCCGCCATTGAGACTGAACGGGGATTATTATTTTTTTTAACTCTGCCTCCGGGCCGGGGCGGGCTACGCCCCCGGTACCTCCAGCCGCTTCTATTTACGCGCGCCGCGTTCCAACATATTCACCCCGGCCAAGAGGCCTATTCCCCGGCCCGCACCCCGCCATTGAGACTGCATGGGAATTATTATTTTTTTTATCTCTCAACCTGTCCAAGAGGCCTGCTGCCCGCCGCAATCGCCGCCGGGCCGGCCCGCACCCTGCCATTGAGACTGAACGGTAATTATTATTTTTTTATCTCTCAACCTGTCCAAGAGGCCTGCTGCCCGCCGCACTCGCCGCCGGGCCGGCCCGCACCCTGCCATTGAGACTGAACGGGGATTATTTATTTTTTTAACTTGGCCGCCGGGCCGGGGCGGGCATCGCCCCCGGTACCTCCAGCCGCTACTATTTCCGCGGGCCGTGTTCCAACACTATTCACCCCGGCCAAGAGGCCTATTCCCCGGCCCGCACCCCGCCATTGAGACTGCACGGGAATTATTATTTTTTTATCTCTCAACCTGTCCAAGAGGCCTGCTGCCCGCCGCACTCGCCGCCGGGCCGGCCCGCACCCCGCCATTGAGACTGAACGGGGATTATTATTTTTTTTAACTCTGCCTCCGGGCCGGGGCGGGCTACGCCCCCGGTACCTCCAGCCGCTTCTATTTACGCGCGCCGCGTTCCAACATATTCACCCCGGCCAAGAGGCCTATTCCCCGGCCCGCACCCCGCCATTGAGACTGCATGGGAATTATTATTTTTTTTATCTCTCAACCTGTCCAAGAGGCCTGCTGCCCGCCGCAATCGCCGCCGGGCCGGCCCGCACCCTGCCATTGAGACTGAACGGGAATTATTATTTTTTTATCTCTCAACCTGTCCAAGAGGCCTGCTGCCCGCCGCACTCGCCGCCGGGCCGGCCCGCACCCTGCCATTGAGACTGAACGGGGATTATTTATTTTTTTAACTTGGCCGCCGGGCCGGGGCGGGCATCGCCCCCGGTACCTCCAGCCGCTACTATTTCCGCGGGCCGTGTTCCAACACTATTCACCCCGGCCAAGAGGCCTATTCCCCGGCCCGCACCCCGCCATTGAGACTGCATGGGAATTATTATTTTTTTATCTCTCAACCTGTCCAAGAGGCCTGCTGCCGGCCGCAATCGCCGCCGGGCCGGCCCGCACCCTGCCATTGAGACTGAACGGGGATTATTTATTTTTTTAACTTGGCCGCCGGGCCGGGGCGGGCATCGCCCCCGGTACCTCCAGCCGCTACTATTTCCGTGGGCCGTGTTCCAACACTATTCACCCCGGCCAAGAGGCCTATTCCCCGGCCCGCACCCCGCCATTGAGACTGCACGGGAATTATTATTTTTTTATCTCTAAACCTGTCCAAGAGGCCTACTGCCCGCCGCAATCGCCGCCGGGCCGGCCCGCACCCTGCCATTGAGACTGAACGGGGATTATTTATTTTTTTAACTTGGCCGCCGGCCCGGGGCGGGCATCGCCCCCGGTACCTCCAGCCGCTACTATTTCCGCGGGCCGTGTTCCAACACTATTCACCCCGGCCAAGAGGCCTATTCCCCGGCCCGCACCCCGCCATTGAGACTGCATGGGAATTATTATTTTTTTATCTCTCAACCTGTCCAAGAGGCCTGCTGCCCGCCGCAATTGCCGCCGGGCCGGCCCGCACCCTGCCATTGAGACTGAACGGGAATTATTATTTTTTTATCTCTCAACCTGTCCAAGAGGCCTGCTGCCCGCCGCACTCGCCGCCGGGCCGGCCCGCACCCCGCCATTGAGACTGAACGGGGATTATTATTTTTTTTAACTCTGCCTCCGGGCCGGGGCGGGCTTCGCCCCCGGTACCTCCAGCCGCTTCTATTTACGCGCGCCGCGTTCCAACATATTCACCCCGGCCAAGAGGCCTCTTCCCCGGCCACACTCGTCCGCCGGGCCGGCCCGCACCCCGCCATTGAGACTGCACGGGAATTATTATTTTTATATCTCTCAACCTGTCCAAGAGGCCTGCTGCCCGCCGCAATCGCCGCCGGGCCGGCCCGCACCCTGCCATTGAGACTGAACGGGGATTATTTATTTTTTTAACTTGGCCGCCGGGCCGGGGCGGGCATCGCCCCCGGTACCTCCAGCCGCTACTATTTCCGCGGGCTGTGTTCCAACACTATTCACCCCGGCCAAGAGGCCTATTCCCCGGCCCGCACCCCGCCATTGAGACTGCATGGGAATTATTATTTTTTTATCTCTCAACCTGTCCAAGAGGCCTGCTGCCCGCCGCACTCGCCGCCGGGCCGGCCCGCACCCCGCCATTGAGACTGAACGGGGATTATTATTTTTTTTAACTCGGCCTCCGGGCCGGGGCGGGCTTCGCCCCCGGTACCTCCAGCCGCTTCTATTTACGCGCGCCGCGTTCCAACATATTCACCCCGGCCAAGAGGCCTATTCCCCGGCCCGCACCCCGCCATTGAGACTGCATGGGAATTATTATTTTTTTATCTCTCAACCTGTCCAAGAGGCCTGCTGCCCGCCGCAATCGCCGCCGGGCCGGCCCGCACCCTGCCATTGAGACTGAACGGGAATTATTATTTTTTTATCTCTCAACCTGTCCAAGAGGCCTGCTGCCCGCCGCACTCGCCGCCGGGCCGGCCCGCACCCTGCCATTGAGACTGAACGGGGATTATTTATTTTTTTAACTTGGCCGCCGGCCCGGGGCGGGCATCGCCCCCGGTACCTCCAGCCGCTACTATTTCCGCGGCCCGTGTTCCAACACTATTCACCCCGGCCAAGAGGCCTATTCCCCGGCCCGCACCCCGCCATTGAGACTGCACGGGAATTATTATTTTTTTATCTCTCAACCTGTCCAAGAGGCCTGCTGCCCGCCGCAATCGCCGCCGGGCCGGCCCGCACCCTGCCATTGAGACTGAACGGGGATTATTTATTTTTTTAACTTGGCCGCCGGGCCGGGGCGGGCATCGCCCCCGGTACCTCCAGCCGCTACTATTTCCGCGGGCCGTGTTCCAACACTATTCACCCCGGCCAAGAGGCCTATTCCCCGGCCCGCACCCCGCCATTGAGACTGCACGGGAATTATTATTTTTTTATCTCTCAACCTGTCCAAGAGGCCTGCTGCCCGCCGCACTCGCCGCCGGGCCGGCCCGCACCCCGCCATTGAGACTGAACGGGGATTATTATTTTTTTTAACTCGGCCTCCGGGCCGGGGCGGGCTTCGCCCCCGGTACCTCCAGCCGCTTCTATTTACGCGCGCCGCGTTCCAACATATTCACCCCGGCCAAGAGGCCTATTCCCCGGCCCGCACCCCGCCATTGAGACTGCATGGGAATTATTATTTTTTTATCTCTCAACCTGTCCAAGAGGCCTGCTGCCCGCCGCAATCGCCGCCGGGCCGGCCCGCACCCTGCCATTGAGACTGAACGGGAATTATTATTTTTTTATCTCTCAACCTGTCCAAGAGGCCTGCTGCCCGCCGCACTCGCCGCCGGGCCGGCCCGCACCCTGCCATTGAGACTGAACGGGGATTATTTATTTTTTTAACTTGGCCGCCGGCCCGGGGCGGGCATCGCCCCCGGTACCTCCAGCCGCTACTATTTCCGCGGGCCGTGTTCCAACACTATTCACCCCGGCCAAGAGGCCTATTCCCCGGCCCGCACCCCGCCATTGAGACTGCACGGGAATTATTATTTTTTTATCTCTCAACCTGTCCAAGAGGCCTGCTGCCCGCCGCAATCGCCGCCGGGCCGGCCCGCACCCTGCCATTGAGACTGAACGGGGATTATTTATTTTTTTAACTTGGCCGCCGGGCCGGGGCGGGCATCGCCCCCGGTACCTCCAGCCGCTACTATTTCCGCGGGCCGTGTTCCAACACTATTCACCCCGGCCAAGAGGCCTATTCCCCGGCCCGCACCCCGCCATTGAGACTGCACGGGAATTATTATTTTTTTTATCTCTCAACCTGTCCAAGAGGCCTGCTGCCCCCGCACTCGCCGCCGGGCCGGCCCGCACCCCGCCATTGAGACTGAACGGGGATTATTATTTTTTTTAACTCGGCCTCCGGGCCGGGGCGGGCTTCGCCCCCGGTACCTCCAGCCGCTTCTATTTACGCGCGCCGCGTTCCAACATATTCACCCCGGCCAAGAGGCCTATTCCCCGGCCCGCACCCCGCCATTGAGACTGCATGGGAATTATTATTTTTTTATCTCTCAACCTGTCCAAGAGGCCTGCTGCCCGCCGCAATCGCCGCCGGGCCGGCCCGCACCCTGCCATTGAGACTGAACGGGAATTATTATTTTTTTATCTCTCAACCTGTCCAAGAGGCCTGCTGCCCGCCGCACTCGCCGCCGGGCCGGCCCGCACCCTGCCATTGAGACTGAACGGGATTATTTATTTTTTTAACTTGGCCGCCGGCCCGGGGCGGGCATCGCCCCCGGTACCTCCAGCCGCTACTATTTCCGCGGGCCGTGTTCCAACACTATTCACCCCGGCCAAGAGGCCTATTCCCCGGCCCGCACCCCGCCATTGAGACTGCACGGGAATTATTATTTTTTTTATCTCTCAACCTGTCCAAGAGGCCTGCTGCCCGCCGCACTCGCCGCCGGGCCGGCCCGCACCCCGCCATTAAGACTGAACGGGGATTATTATTTTTTTTAACTCGGCCTCCGGGCCGGGGCGGGCTTCGCCCCCGGTACCTCCAGCCGCTTCTATTTACGCGCGCCGCGTTCCAACATATTCACCCCGGCCAAGAGGCCTATTCCCCGGCCCGCACCCCGCCATTGAGACTGCATGGGAATTATTATTTTTTTATCTCTCAACCTGTCCAAGAGGCCTGCTGCCCGCCGCAATCGCCGCCGGGCCGGCCCGCACCCTGCCATTGAGACTGAACGGGAATTATTATTTTTTTATCTCTCAACCTGTCCAAGAGGCCTGCTGCCCGCCGCACTCGCCGCCGGGCCGGCCCGCACCCTGCCATTGAGACTGAACGGGGATTATTTATTTTTTTAACTTGTCCGCCGGGCGGGGGCGGGCATCGCCCCCGGTACCTCCAGCCGCTACTATTTCCGCGGGCCGTGTTCCAACACTATTCACCCCGGCCAAGAGGCCTATTCCCCGGCCCGCACCCCGCCATTGAGACTGCATGGGAATTATTATTTTTTTATCTCTCAACCTGTCCAAGAGGCCTGCTGCCCGCCGCAATCGCCGCCGGGCCGGCCCGCACCCTGCCATTGAGACTGAACGGGGATTATTTATTTTTTTAACTTGGCCGCCGGGCCGGGGCGGGCATCGCCCCCGGTACCTCCAGCCGCTACTATTTCCGCGGGCCGTGTTCCAACACTATTCACCCCGGCCAAGAGGCCTATTCCCCGGCCCGCACCCCGCCATTGAGACTACACGGGAATTATTATTTTTTTATCTCTCAACCTGTCCAAGAGGCCTGCTGCCCGCCGCACTCGCCGCCGGGCCGGCCCGCACCCCGCCATTGAGACTGAACGGGGATTATTATTTTTTTTAACTCGGCCTCCGGGCCGGGGCGGGCTTCGCCCCCGGTACCTCCAGCCGCTTCTATTTACGCGCGCCGCGTTCCAACATATTCACCCCGGCCAAGAGGCCTATTCCCCGGCCCGCACCCCGCCATTGAGACTGCATGGGAATTATTATTTTTTTATCTCTCAACCTGTCCAAGAGGCCTGCTGCCCGCCGCAATCGCCGCCGGGCCGGCCCGCACCCTGCCATTGAGACTGAACGGGATTATTTATTTTTTTAACTTGGCCGCCGGGCCGGGGCGGGCATCGCCCCCGGTACCTCCAGCCGCTACTATTTCCGCGGGCCGTGTTCCAACACTATTCACCCCGGCCAAGAGGCCTATTCCCCGGCCCGCACCCCGCCATTGAGACTGCACGGGAATTATTATTTTTTTATCTCTCAACCTGTCCAAGAGGCCTGCTGCCCGCCGCACTCGCCGCCGGGCCGGCCCGCACCCTGCCATTGAGACTGAACGGGGATTATTTATTTTTTTAACTTGGCCGCCGGGCCGGGGCGGGCATCGCCCCCGGTACCTCCAGCCGCTACTATTTCCGCGGGCCGTGTTCCAACACTATTCACCCCGGCCAAGAGCCCTATTCCCCGGCCCGCACCCCGCCATTGAGACTGCACGGGAATTATTATTTTTTTTATCTCTCAACCTGTCCAAGAGGCCTGCTGCCCGCCGCAATCGCCGCCGGGCCGGCCCGCACCCTGCCATTGAGCCTGAACGGGGATTATTTATTTTTTTAACTTGGCCGCCGGGCCGGGGCGGGCATCGCCCCCGGTACCTCCAGCCGCTACTATTTCCGCGGGCCGTGTTCCAACACTATTCACCCCGGCCAAGAGGCCTATTCCCCGGCCCGCACCCCGCCATTGAGACTGCACGGGAATTATTATTTTTTTATCTCTCAACCTGTCCAAGAGGCCTGCTGCCCGCCGCACTCGCCGCCGGGCCGGCCCGCACCCCGCCATTGAGACTGAACGGGGATTATTATTTTTTTTTAACTCGGCCTCCGGGCCGGGGCGGGCTTCGCCCCCGGTACCTCCAGCCGCTTCTATTTACGCGCGCCGCGTTCCAACATATTCACCCCGGCCAAGAGGCCTATTCCCCGGCCCGCACCCCGCCATTGAGACTGCATGGGAATTATTATTTTTTTATCTCTCAACCTGTCCAAGAGGCCTGCTGCCCGCCGCAATCGCCGCCGGGCCGGCCCGCACCCTGCCATTGAGACTGAACGGGAATTATTATTTTTTTATCTCTCAACCTGTCCAAGAGGCCTGCTGCCCGCCGCACTCGCCGCCGGGCCGGCCCGCACCCTGCCATTGAGACTGAACGGGGATTATTTATTTTTTTAACTTGGCCGCCGGCCCGGGGCGGGCATCGCCCCCGGTACCTCCAGCCGCTACTATTTCCGCGGGCCGTGTTCCAACACTATTCACCCCGGCCAAGAGGCCTATTCCCCGGCCCGCACCCCGCCATTGAGACTGCACGGGAATTATTATTTTTTTATCTCTCAACCTGTCCAAGAGGCCTGCTGCCCGCCGCAATCGCCGCCGGGCCGGCCCGCACCCTGCCATTGAGACTGAACGGGATTATTTATTTTTTTAACTTGGCCGCCGGGCCGGGGCGGGCATCGCCCCCGGTACCTCCAGCCGCTACTATTTCCGCGGGCCGTGTTCCAACACTATTCACCCCGGCCAAGAGGCCTATTCCCCGGCCCGCACCCCGCCATTGAGACTGCACGGGAATTATTATTTTTTTATCTCTCAACCTGTCCAAGAGGCCTGCTGCCCGCCGCACTCGCCGCCGGACCGGCCCGCACCCCGCCATTGAGACTGGAACGGGGATTATTATTTTTTTTAACTCGGCCTCCGGGCCGGGGCGGGCTTCGCCCCCGGTACCTCCAGCCGCTTCTATTTACGCGCGCCGCGTTCCAACATATTCACCCCGGCCAAGAGGCCTATTCCCCGGCCCGCACCCCGCCATTGAGACTGCATGGGAATTATTATTTTTTTATCTCTCAACCTGTCCAAGAGGCCTGATGCCCGCCGCACTCGCCGCCGGGCCGGCCCGCACCCTGCCATTGAGACTGAACGGGGATTATTTATTTTTTTAACTTGTCCGCCGGGCCGGGACGGGCATCGCCCCCGGTACCTCCAGCCGCTACTATTTCCGCGGGCCGTGTTCCAACACTATTCACCCCGGCCAAGAGGCCTATTCCCCGGCCCGCACCCCGCCATTGAGACTTCACGGGAATTATTATTTTTTTATCTCTCAACCTGTCCAAGAGGCCTGCTGCCCGCCGCAATCGCCGCCGGGCCGGCCCGCACCCTGCCATTGAGACTGAACGGGATTATTTATTTTTTTAACTTGGCCGCCGGGCCGGGGCGGGCATCGCCCCCGGTACCTCCAGCCGCTACTATTTCCGCGGGCCGTGTTCCAACACTATTCACCCCGGCCAAGAGGCCTATTCCCCGGCCCGCACCCCGCCATTGAGACTGCATGGGAATTATTATTTTTTTATCTCTCAACCTGTCCAAGAGGCCTGCTGCCCGCCGCAATCGCCGCCGGGCCGGCCCGCACCCTGCCATTGAGACTGAACGGGATTATTTATTTTTTTAACTTGGCCGCCGGGCCGGGGCGGGCATCGCCCCCGGTACCTCCAGCCGCTACTATTTCCGCGGGCCGTGTTCCAACACTATTCACCCCGGCCAAGAGGCCTATTCCCCGGCCCGCACCCCGCCATTGAGACTGCACGGGAATTATTATTTTTTTATCTCTCAACCTGTCCAAGAGGCCTGCTGCCCGCCGCAATCGCCGCCGGGCCGGCCCGCACCCCGCCATTGAGACTGAACGGGGATTATTTATTTTTTTAACTTGGCCGCAGGGGCGGGCATCGCCCCCGGTACCTCCAGCCGCTACTATTTCCGCGGGCCGTGTTCCAACACTATTCACCCCGGCCAAGAGAAATATTCCCCGGCCCGCACCCCGCCATTGAGACTGCACGGGAATTATTATTTTTTTATCTCTCAACCTGTCCAAGAGGCCTGCTGCCCGCCGCACTCGCCGCCGGGCCGGCCCGCACCCCGCCATTGAGACTGAACGGGGATTATTATTTTTTTTAACTCGGCCTCCGGGCCGGGGCGGGCTTCGCCCCCGGTACCTCCAGCCGCTTCTATTTACGCGCGCCGCGTTCCAACATATTCACCCCGGCCAAGAGGCCTATTCCCCGGCCCGCACCCCGCCATTGAGACTGCATGGGAATTATTATTTTTTTATCTCTCAACCTGTCCAAGAGGCCTGCTGCCCGCCGCAATCGCCGCCGGGCCGGCCCGCACCCTGCCATTGAGACTGAACGGGAATTATTATTTTTTTATCTCTCAACCTGTCCAAGAGGCCTGCTGCCCGCCGCACTCGCCGCCGGGCCGGCCCGCACCCTGCCATTGAGACTGAACGGGGATTATTTATTTTTTTAACTTGGCCGCCGGCCCGGGGCGGGCATCGCCCCCGGTACCTCCAGCCGCTACTATTTCCGCGGGCCGTGTTCCAACTCTATTCACCCCGGCCAAGAGGCCTATTCCCCGGCCCGCACCCCGCCATTGAGACTGCATGGGAATTATTATTTTTTTATCTCTCAACCTGTCCAAGAGGCCTGCTGCCCGCCGCACTCGCCGCCGGGCCGGCCCTCACCCCGCCATTGAGACTGAACGGGGATTATTATTTTTTTTAACTCGGCCTCCGGGCCGGGGCGGGCTTCGCCCCCGGTACCTCCAGCCACTTCTATTTACGCGCGCCGCGTTCCAACATATTCACCCCGGCCAAGAGGCCTCTTCCCCGGCCACACTCGTCCGCCGGGCCGGCCCGCACCCCGCCATTGAGACTGCACGGGAATTATTATTTTTTTATCTCTCAACCTGTCCAAGAGGCCTGCTGCCCGCCGCACTCGCCGCCGGGCCGGCCCGCACCCCGCCATTGAGACTGAACGGGGATTATTATTTTTTTTAACTCGGCCTCCGGGCCGGGGCGGGCTTCGCCCCCGGTACCTCCAGCCGCTTCTATTTACGCGCGCCGCGTTCCAACATATTCACCCCGGCCAAGAGGCCTATTCCCCGGCCCGCACCCCGCCATTGAGACTGCATGGGAATTATTATTTTTTTATCTCTCAACCTGTCCAAGAGGCCTGCTGCCCGCCGCAATCGCCGCCGGGCCGTCCCGCACCCTGCCATTGAGACTGAACGGGAATTATTATTTTTTTATCTCTCAACCTGTCCAAGAGGCCTGCTGCCCGCCGCACTCGCCGCCGGGCCGGCCCGCACCCTGCCATTGAGACTGAACGGGGATTATTTATTTTTTTAACTTGGCCGCCGGCCCGGGGCGGGCATCGCCCCCGGTACCTCCAGCCGCTACTATTTCCGCGGGCCGTGTTCCAACTCTATTCACCCCGGCCAAGAGGCCTATTCCCCGGCCCGCACCCCGCCATTGAGACTGCATGGGAATTATTATTTTTTTATCTCTCAACCTGTCCAAGAGGCCTGCTGCCCGCCGCAATCGCCGCCGGGCCGGCCCGCACCCTGCCATTGAGACTGAACGGGGATTATTTATTTTTTTAACTCGGCCTCCGGGCCGGGGCGGGCTTCACCCCCGGTACCTCCAGCCACTTCTATTTACGCGCGCCGCGTTCCAACATATTCACCCCGGCCAAGAGGCCTCTTCCCCGGCCACACTCGTCCGCCGGGCCGGCCCGCACCCCGCCATTGAGACTGCACGGGAATTATTATTTTTTTATCTCTCAACCTGTCCAAGAGGCCTGCTGCCCGCCGCACTCGCCGCCGGGCCGGCCCGCACCCCGCCATTGAGACTGAACGGGGATTATTATTTTTTTTAACTCGGCCTCCGGGCCGGGGCGGGCTTCGCCCCCGGTACCTCCAGCCGCTTCTATTTACGCGCGCCGCGTTCCAACATATTCACCCCGGCCAAGAGGCCTATTCCCCGGCCCGCACCCCGCCATTGAGACTGCATGGGAATTATTATTTTTTTATCTCTCAACCTGTCCAAGAGGCCTGCTGCCCGCCGCAATCGCCGCCGGGCCGGCCCGCACCCTGCCATTGAGACTGAACGGGAATTATTATTTTTTTATCTCTCAACCTGTCCAAGAGGCCTGCTGCCCGCCGCACTCGCCGCCGGGCCGGCCCGCACCCTGCCATTGAGACTGAACGGGGATTATTTATTTTTTTAACTTGGCCGCCGGCCCGGGGCGGGCATCGCCCCCGGTACCTCCAGCCGCTACTATTTCCGCGGGCCGTGTTCCAACTCTATTCACCCCGGCCAAGAGGCCTATTCCCCGGCCCGCACCCCGCCATTGAGACTGCATGGGAATTATTATTTTTTTATCTCTCAACCTGTCCAAGAGGCCTGCTGCCCGCCGCAATCGCCGCCGGGCCGGCCCGCACCCTGCCATTGAGACTGAACGGGGATTATTTATTTTTTTAACTTGGCCGCCGGGCCGGGGCGGGCATCGCCCCCGGTACCTCCAGCCGCTACTATTTCCGCGGGCCGTGTTCCAACACTATTCACCCCGGCCAAGAGGCCTATTCCCCGGCCCGCACCCCGCCATTGAGACTGCACGGGAATTATTATTTTTTTATCTCTCAACCTGTCCAAGAGGCCTGCTACCCGCCGCAATCGCCGCCGGGCCGGCCCGCACCCTGCCATTGAGACTGAACGGGGATTATTTATTTTTTTAACTTGGCCGCCGGGCCGGGGCGGGCATCGCCCCCGGTACCTGCCCGCCGCAATCGCCGCCGGGCCGGCCCGCACCCTGCCATTGAGACTGAACGGGGATTATTTATTTTTTTAACTTGGCCGCCGGGCCGGGGCGGGCATCGCCCCCGGTACCTCCAGCCGCTACTATTTCCGCGGGCCGTGTTCCAACACTATTCACCCCGGCCAAGAGGCCTATTCCCCGGCCCGCACCCCGCCATTGAGACTGCACGGGAATTATTATTTTTTTATCTCTCAACCTGTCCAAGAGGCCTGCTGCCCGCCGCACTCGCCGCCGGGCCGGCCCGCACCCCGCCATTGAGACTGAACGGGGATTATTATTTTTTTTAACTCGGCCTCCGGGCCGGGGCGGGCTTCGCCCCCGGTACCTCCAGCCGCTTCTATTTACGCGCGCCGCGTTCCAACATATTCACCCCGGCCAAGAGGCCTCTTCCCCGGCCACACTCGTCCGCCGGGCCGGCCCGCACCCCGCCATTGAGACTGAACGGGAATTATTATTTTTTTATCTCTCAACCTGTCCAAGAGGCCTGCTGCCCACTGCACTCGCCGCCGGGCCGGCCCGCACCCCGCCATTGAGACTGAACGGGGATTATTATTTTTTTTAACTCGGCCTCCGGGCCGGGGCGGGCTTCACCCCCGGTACCTCCAGCCGCTTCTATTTACGCGCGCCGCGTTCCAACATATTCACCCCGGCCAAGAGGCCTCTTCCCCGGCCACACTCGTCCGCCGGGCCGGCCCGCACCCCGCCATTGAGACTGCACGGGAATTATTATTTTTTTATCTCTCAACCTGTCCAAGAGGCCTGCTGCCAGCCGCACTCGCCGCCGGGCCGTTCCGCACCCCGCCATTGAGACTGAACGGTGATTATTATTTTTTTTTAATCGGCCTCCGGGCCGGGGCGGGCTTCGCCCCCGGTACCTCCAGCCGCTTCTATTTACGCGCGCCGCGTTCCAACATATTCACCCCGGCCAAGAGGCCTATTCCCCGGCCCGCACCCCGCCATTGAGACTGCACGGGAATTATTATTTTTTTATCTCTCAACCTGTCCAAGAGGCCTGCTGCCCGCCGCACTCGCCGCCGGGCCGGCCCGCACCCCGCCATTGAGACTGAACGGGGATTATTATTTTTTTTAACTCGGCCTCCGGGCCGGGGCGGGCTTCGCCCCCGGTACCTCCAGCCGCTTCTATTTACGCGCGCCGCGTTCCAACATATTCACCCCGGCCAAGAGGCCTATTCCCCGGCCCGCACCCCGCCATTGAGACTGCATGGGAATTATTATTTTTTTATCTCTCAACCTGTCCAAGAGGCCTGCTGCCCGCCGCAATCGCCGCCGGGCCGGCCCGCACCCTGCCATTGAGACTGAACGGGAATTATTATTTTTTTATCTCTCAACCTGTCCAAGAGGCCTGCTGCCCGCCGCACTCGCCGCCGGGCCGGCCCGCACCCTGCCATTGAGACTGAACGGGGATTATTTATTTTTTTAACTTGGCCGCCGGCCCGGGGCGGGCATCGCCCCCGGTACCTCCAGCCGCTACTATTTCCGCGGGCCGTGTTCCAACTCTATTCACCCCGGCCAAGAGGCCTATTCCCCGGCCCGCACCCCGCCATTGAGACTGCATGGGAATTATTATTTTTTTATCTCTCAACCTGTCCAAGAGGCCTGCTGCCCGCCGCAATCGCCGCCGGGCCGGCCCGCACCCTGCCATTGAGACTGAACGGGGATTATTTATTTTTTTAACTTGGCCGCCGGGCCGGGGCGGGCATCGCCCCCGGTACCTCCAGCCGCTACTATTTCCGCGGGCCGTGTTCCAACACTATTCACCCCGGCCAAGAGGCCTATTCCCCGGCCCGCACCCCGCCATTGAGACTGCACGGGAATTATTATTTTTTTATCTCTCAACCTGTCCAAGAGGCCTGCTACCCGCCGCAATCGCCGCCGGGCCGGCCCGCACCCTGCCATTGAGACTGAACGGGGATTATTTATTTTTTTAACTTGGCCGCCGGGCCGGGGCGGGCATCGCCCCCGGTACCTGCCCGCCGCAATCGCCGCCGGGCCGGCCCGCACCCTGCCATTGAGACTGAACGGGGATTATTTATTTTTTTAACTTGGCCGCCGGGCCGGGGCGGGCATCGCCCCCGGTACCTCCAGCCGCTACTATTTCCGCGGGCCGTGTTCCAACACTATTCACCCCGGCCAAGAGGCCTATTCCCCGGCCCGCACCCCGCCATTGAGACTGCACGGGAATTATTATTTTTTTATCTCTCAACCTGTCCAAGAGGCCTGCTGCCCGCCGCACTCGCCGCCGGGCCGGCCCGCACCCCGCCATTGAGACTGAACGGGGATTATTATTTTTTTTAACTCGGCCTCCGGGCCGGGGCGGGCTTCGCCCCCGGTACCTCCAGCCGCTTCTATTTACGCGCGCCGCGTTCCAACATATTCACCCCGGCCAAGAGGCCTCTTCCCCGGCCACACTCGTCCGCCGGGCCGGCCCGCACCCCGCCATTGAGACTGAACGGGAATTATTATTTTTTTATCTCTCAACCTGTCCAAGAGGCCTGCTGCCCACCGCACTCGCCGCCGGGCCGGCCCGCACCCCGCCATTGAGACTGAACGGGGATTATTATTTTTTTTAACTCGGCCTCCGGGCCGGGGCGGGCTTCACCCCCGGTACCTCCAGCCGCTTCTATTTACGCGCGCCGCGTTCCAACATATTCACCCCGGCCAAGAGGCCTCTTCCCCGGCCACACTCGTCCGCCGGGCCGGCCCGCACCCCGCCATTGAGACTGCACGGGAATTATTATTTTTTTATCTCTCAACCTGTCCAAGAGGCCTGCTGCCAGCCGCACTCGCCGCCGGGCCGTTCCGCACCCCGCCATTGAGACTGAACGGTGATTATTATTTTTTTTTAATCGGCCTCCGGGCCGGGGCGGGCTTCGCCCCCGGTACCTCCAGCCGCTTCTATTTACGCGCGCCGCGTTCCAACATATTCACCCCGGCCAAGAGGCCTCTTCCCCGGCCACACTCGTCCGCCGGGCCGGCCCGCACCCCGCCATTGAGACTGCACGGGAATTATTATTTTTATATCTCTCAACCTGTCCAAGAGGCCTGCTGCCCGCCGCAATCGCCGCCGGGCCGGCCCGCACCCTGCCATTGAGACTGAACGGGGATTATTTATTTTTTTAACTTGGCCGCTGGGCCGGGGCGGGCATCGCCCCCGGTACCTCCAGCCGCTACTATTTCCGCGGGCCGTGTTCCAACACTATTCACCCCGGCCAAGAGGCCTATTCCCCGGCCCGCACCCCGCCATTGAGACTGCACGGGAATTATTATTTTTTTATCTCTCAACCTGTCCAAGAGGCCTGCTGCCCGCCGCACTCGCCGCCGGGCCGGCCCGCACCCCGTCATTGAGACTGAACGGGGATTATTATTTTTTTTAACTCTGCCTCCGGGCCGGGGCGGGCTACGCCCCCGGTACCTCCAGCCGCTTCTATTTACGCGCGCCGCGTTCCAACATATTCACCCCGGCCAAGAGGCCTATTCCCCGGCCCGCACCCCGCCATTGAGACTGCATGGGAATTATTATTTTTTTTATCTCTCAACCTGTCCAAGAGGCCTGCTGCCCGCCGCAATCGCCGCCGGGCCGGCCCGCACCCTGCCATTGAGACTGAACGGGAATTATTATTTTTTTATCTCTCAACCTGTCCAAGAGGCCTGCTGCCCGCCGCACTCGCCGCCGGGCCGGCCCGCACCCTGCCATTGAGACTGAACGGGGATTATTTATTTTTTTAACTTGGCCGCCGGGCCGGGGCGGGCATCGCCCCCGGTACCTCCAGCCGCTACTATTTCCGCGGGCCGTGTTCCAACACTATTCACCCCGGCCAAGAGGCCTATTCCCCGGCCCGCACCCCGCCATTGAGACTGCACGGGAATTATTATTTTTTTATCTCTCAACCTGTCCAAGAGGCCTGCTGCCCGCCGCACTCGCCGCCGGGCCGGCCCGCACCCCGCCATTGAGACTGAACGGGGATTATTATTTTTTTTAACTCTGCCTCCGGGCCGGGGCGGGCTACGCCCCCGGTACCTCCAGCCGCTTCTATTTACGCGCGCCGCGTTCCAACATATTCACCCCGGCCAAGAGGCCTATTCCCCGGCCCGCACCCCGCCATTGAGACTGCATGGGAATTATTATTTTTTTTATCTCTCAACCTGTCCAAGAGGCCTGCTGCCCGCCGCAATCGCCGCCGGGCCGGCCCGCACCCTGCCATTGAGACTGAACGGGAATTATTATTTTTTTATCTCTCAACCTGTCCAAGAGGCCTGCTGCCCGCCGCACTCGCCGCCGGGCCGGCCCGCACCCTGCCATTGAGACTGAACGGGGATTATTTATTTTTTTAACTTGGCCGCCGGGCCGGGGCGGGCATCGCCCCCGGTACCTCCAGCCGCTACTATTTCCGCGGGCCGTGTTCCAACACTATTCACCCCGGCCAAGAGGCCTATTCCCCGGCCCGCACCCCGCCATTGAGACTGCATGGGAATTATTATTTTTTTATCTCTCAACCTGTCCAAGAGGCCTGCTGCCCGCCGCACTCGCCGCTGGGCCGGCCCGCACCCCGCCATTGAGACTGAACGGGGATTATTTATTTTTTTTAACTCGGCCTCCGGGCCGGGGCGGGCTTCGCCCCCGGTACCTCCAGCCGCTTCTATTTACGCGCGCCGCGTTCCAACATATTCACCCCGGCCAAGAGGCCTATTCCCCGGCCCGCACCCCGCCATTGAGACTGCATGGGAATTATTATTTTTTTTATCTCTCAACCTGTCCAAGAGGCCTGCTGCCCGCCGCAATCGCCGCCGGGCCGGCCCGCACCCTGCCATTGAGACTGAACGGGAATTATTATTTTTTTATCTCTCAACCTGTCCAAGAGGCCTGCTGCCCGCCGCACTCGCCGCCGGGCCGGCCCGCACCCTGCCATTGAGACTGAACGGGGATTATTTATTTTTTTAACTTGGCCGCCGGGCCGGGGCGGGCATCGCCCCCGGTACCTCCAGCCGCTACTATTTCCGCGGGCCGTGTTCCAACACTATTCACCCCGGCCAAGAGGCCTATTCCCCGGCCCGCACCCCGCCATTGAGACTGCATGGGAATTATTATTTTTTTATCTCTCAACCTGTCCAAGAGGCCTGCTGCCGGCCGCAATCGCCGCCGGGCCGGCCCGCACCCTGCCATTGAGACTGAACGGGGATTATTTATTTTTTTAACTTGGCCGCCGGGCCGGGGCGGGCATCGCCCCCGGTACCTCCAGCCGCTACTATTTCCGCGGGCCGTGTTCCAACACTATTCACCCCGGCCAAGAGGCCTCTTCCCCGGCCACACTCGTCCGCCGGGCCGGCCCGCACCCCGCCATTGAGACTGCACGGGAATTATTATTTTTTTATCTCTCAACCTGTCCAAGAGGCCTGCTGCCCGCCGCACTCGCCGCTGGGCCGGCCCGCACCCCGCCATTGAGACTGAACGGGGATTATTATTTTTTTTAACTCGGCCTCCGGGCCGGGGCGGGCTTCGCCCCCGGTACCTCCAGCCGCTTCTATTTACGCGCGCCGCGTTCCAACATATTCACCCCGGCCAAGAGGCCTCTTCCCCGGCCACACTCGTCCGCCGGGCCGGCCCGCACCCCGCCATTGAGACTGCACGGGAATTATTATTTTTATATCTCTCAACCTGTCCAAGAGGCCTGCTGCCCGCCGCAATCGCCGCCGGGCCGGCCCGCACCCTGCCATTGAGACTGAACGGGGATTATTTATTTTTTTAACTTGGCCGCCGGGCCGGGGCGGGCATCGCCCCCGGTACCTCCAGCCGCTACTATTTCCGCGGGCTGTGTTCCAACACTATTCACCCCGGCCAAGAGGCCTATTCCCCGGCCCGCACCCCGCCATTGAGACTGCATGGGAATTATTATTTTTTTATCTCTCAACCTGTCCAAGAGGCCTGCTGCCCGCCGCACTCGCCGCCGGGCCGGCCCGCACCCCGCCATTGAGACTGAACGGGGATTATTATTTTTTTTAACTCGGCCTCCGGGCCGGGGCGGGCTTCGCCCCCGGTACCTCCAGCCGCTTCTATTTACGCGCGCCGCGTTCCAACATATTCACCCCGGCCAAGAGGCCTATTCCCCGGCCCGCACCCCGCCATTGAGACTGCATGGGAATTATTATTTTTTTATCTCTCAACCTGTCCAAGAGGCCTGCTGCCCGCCGCAATCGCCGCCGGGCCGGCCCGCACCCTGCCATTGAGACTGAACGGGAATTATTATTTTTTTATCTCTCAACCTGTCCAAGAGGCCTGCTGCCCGCCGCACTCGCCGCCGGGCCGGCCCGCACCCTGCCATTGAGACTGAACGGGGATTATTTATTTTTTTAACTTGGCCGCCGGCCCGGGGCGGGCATCGCCCCCGGTACCTCCAGCCGCTACTATTTCCGCGGGCCGTGTTCCAACTCTATTCACCCCGGCCAAGAGGCCTATTCCCCGGCCCGCACCCCGCCATTGAGACTGCATGGGAATTATTATTTTTTTATCTCTCAACCTGTCCAAGAGGCCTGCTGCCCGCCGCACTCGCCGCCGGGCCGGCCCTCACCCCGCCATTGAGACTGAACGGGGATTATTATTTTTTTTAACTCGGCCTCCGGGCCGGGGCGGGCTTCGCCCCCGGTACCTCCAGCCACTTCTATTTACGCGCGCCGCGTTCCAACATATTCACCCCGGCCAAGAGGCCTCTTCCCCGGCCACACTCGTCCGCCGGGCCGGCCCGCACCCCGCCATTGAGACTGAACGGGGATCATTATTTTTTTTAACTCGGCCTCCGGGCCGGGGCGGGCTTCGCCCCCGGTACCTCCAGCCGCTTCTATTTACGCGCGCCGCGTTCCAACATATTCACCCCGGCCAAGAGGCCTATTCCCCGGCCCGCACCCCGCCATTGAGACTGCATGGGAATTATTATTTTTTTATCTCTCAACCTGTCCAAGAGGCCTGCTGCCCGCCGCAATCGCCGCCGGGCCGGCCCGCACCCTGCCATTGAGACTGAACGGGAATTATTATTTTTTTATCTCTCAACCTGTCCAAGAGGCCTGCTGCCCGCCGCACTCGCCGCCGGGCCGGCCCGCACCCTGCCATTGAGACTGAACGGGGATTATTATTTTTTTTAACTCGGCCTCCGGGCCGGGGCGGGCTTCGCCCCCGGTACCTCCAGCCGCTTCTATTTACGCGCGCCGCGTTCCAACATATTCACCCCGGCCAAGAGGCCTATTCCCCGGCCCGCACCCCGCCATTGAGACTGCATGGGAATTATTATTTTTTTATCTCTCAACCTGTCCAAGAGGCCTGCTGCCCGCCGCAATCGCCGCCGGGCCGGCCCGCACCCTGCCATTGAGACTGAACGGGAATTATTATTTTTTTATCTCTCAACCTGTCCAAGAGGCCTGCTGCCCGCCGCACTCGCCGCCGGGCCGGCCCGCACCCTGCCATTGAGACTGAACGGGGATTATTTATTTTTTTAACTTGGCCGCCGGCCCGGGGCGGGCATCGCCCCGGTACCTCCAGCCGCTACTATTTCCGCGGGCCGTGTTCCAACTCTATTCACCCCGGCCAAGAGGCCTATTCCCCGGCCCGCACCCCGCCATTGAGACTGCATGGGAATTATTATTTTTTTATCTCTCAACCTGTCCAAGAGGCCTGCTGCCCGCCGCAATCGCCGCCGGGCCGGCCCGCACCCTGCCATTGAGACTGAACGGGGATTATTTATTTTTTTAACTCGGCCTCCGGGCCGGGGCGGGCTTCGCCCCCGGTACCTCCAGCCACTTCTATTTACGCGCGCCGCGTTCCAACATATTCACCCCGGCCAAGAGGCCTCTTCCCCGGCCACACTCGTCCGCCGGGCCGGCCCGCACCCCGCCATTGAGACTGCACGGGAATTATTATTTTTTTATCTCTCAACCTGTCCAAGAGGCCTGCTGCCCGCCGCACTCGCCGCCGGGCCGGCCCGCACCCCGCCATTGAGACTGAACGGGGATTATTATTTTTTTTAACTCGGCCTCCGGGCCGGGGCGGGCTTCGCCCCCGGTACCTCCAGCCGCTTCTATTTACGCGTGCCGCGTTCCAACATATTCACCCCGGCCAAGAGGCCTATTCCCCGGCCCGCACCCCGCCATTGAGACTGCATGGGAATTATTATTTTTTTATCTCTCAACCTGTCCAAGAGGCCTGCTGCCCGCCGCAATCGCCGCCGGGCCGGCCCGCACCCTGCCATTGAGACTGAACGGGAATTATTATTTTTTTATCTCTCAACCTGTCCAAGAGGCCTGCTGCCCGCCGCACTCGCCGCCGGGCCGGCCCGCACCCTGCCATTGAGACTGAACGGGGATTATTTATTTTTTTAACTTGGCCGCCGGCCCGGGGCGGGCATCGCCCCCGGTACCTCCAGCCGCTACTATTTCCGCGGGCCGTGTTCCAACTCTATTCACCCCGGCCAAGAGGCCTATTCCCCGGCCCGCACCCCGCCATTGAGACTGCATGGGAATTATTATTTTTTTATCTCTCAACCTGTCCAAGAGGCCTGCTGCCCGCCGCAATCGCCGCCGGGCCGGCCCGCACCCTGCCATTGAGACTGAACGGGGATTATTTATTTTTTTAACTTGGCCGCCGGGCCGGGGCGGGCATCGCCCCCGGTACCTCCAGCCGCTACTATTTCCGCGGGCCGTGTTCCAACACTATTCACCCCGGCCAAGAGGCCTATTCCCCGGCCCGCACCCCGCCATTGAGACTGCACGGGAATTATTATTTTTTTATCTCTCAACCTGTCCAAGAGGCCTGCTACCCGCCGCAATCGCCGCCGGGCCGGCCCGCACCCTGCCATTGAGACTGAACGGGGATTATTTATTTTTTTAACTTGGCCGCCGGGCCGGGGCGGGCATCGCCCCCGGTACCTGCCCGCCGCAATCGCCGCCGGGCCGGCCCGCACCCTGCCATTGAGACTGAACGGGGATTATTTATTTTTTTAACTTGGCCGCCGGGCCGGGGCGGGCATCGCCCCCGGTACCTCCAGCCGCTACTATTTCCGCGGGCCGTGTTCCAACACTATTCACCCCGGCCAAGAGGCCTATTCCCCGGCCCGCACCCCGCCATTGAGACTGCACGGGAATTATTATTTTTTTATCTCTCAACCTGTCCAAGAGGCCTGCTGCCCGCCGCACTCGCCGCCGGGCCGGCCATTGAGACTGAACGGGGATCCAACATATTCACCCCGGCCAAGAGGCCTCTTCCCCGGCCACACTCGTCCGCCGGGCCGGCCCGCACCCCGCCATTGAGACTGAACGGGAATTATTATTTTTTTATCTCTCAACCTGTCCAAGAGGCCTGCTGCCCACCGCACTCGCCGCCGGGCCGGCCCGCACCCCGCCATTGAGACTGAACGGGGATTATTATTTTTTTTAACTCGGCCTCCGGGCCGGGGCGGGCTTCACCCCCGGTACCTCCAGCCGCTTCTATTTACGCGCGCCGCGTTCCAACATATTCACCCCGGCCAAGAGGCCTCTTCCCCGGCCACACTCGTCCGCCGGGCCGGCCCGCACCCCGCCATTGAGACTGCACGGGAATTATTATTTTTTTATCTCTCAACCTGTCCAAGAGGCCTGCTGCCCGCCGCACTCGCCGCCGGGCCGGCCCGCACCCTGCCATTGAGACTGAACGGGGATTATTTATTTTTTTAACTTGGCCGCCGGGCCGGGGCGGGCATCGCCCCCGGTACCTCCAGCCGCTACTATTTCCGCGGGCTGTGTTCCAACACTATTCACCCCGGCCAAGAGGCCTATTCCCCGGCCCGCACCCCGCCATTGAGACTGCATGGGAATTATTATTTTTTTATCTCTCAACCTGTCCAAGAGGCCTGCTGCCCGCCGCAATCGCCGCCGGGCCGGCCCGCACCCTGCCATTGAGACTGAACGGGGATTATTTATTTTTTTAACTTGGCCGCCGGGCCGGGGCGGGCATCGCCCCCGGTACCTCCAGCCGCTACTATTTCCGCGGGCTGTGTTCCAACACTATTCACCCCGGCCAAGAGGCCTATTCCCCGGCCCGCACCCCGCCATTGAGACTGCAT